>NC_029788.2:106397990-106460431 GCF_000816755.2 Arachis ipaensis
ACCACTTTCATGTAAATAAAAAATATAAATTGATCAAAAATAAAAAAATCTAAAATTTAAAATAACATATATTATGTCATGCGCTTTAATAATATCTTATATGTAATGTTAGATTTGATTTTGACTTTATATTATGTGTTTTAATTAAATGATCTCAGTACTTGTAATAAGTAGTCAAAACCTATGATATTATGATATTGAATCATTCTTAGTGCATAATCATTAATATGCAAATTTTATCCTCTTTCTTGATCATTCATTCTTATTCTTTTATCAGATATCAAGGCAAATCCTCAAATACATTAAAACTTCAACATAGTTCAAATTTTATTCATTTTCTTCACATTTGTTAATAGAATAAGTACCACACTTAATTACATTAATCTTGACATGTTCATTTTTTTCCGAGCTTCTCTTTCAATCTCCAAAATGCCTGAGATATTAGACATATGTGTTGGGATCAATGGTACAACTGAAAAATGTGATGTATGATGCCTTGAACTTATGAATGTGATCCCTTCAAACTTTCAGCAAACTGAAAAATAATGTAATTTACATATGATCTATGACATTCTCTTTGAATGTAAAACAGAAAAAAACACATAAGAGAAAATTAAGATACAAGTATTGATGAGCGGATATTTTATACGCTTTTTTTACATCATTTTTATATAGTTTTTACTATGTTTTGTTTAAGTTTAATCATGTTTTCATAGGTTTTAGTGCTAAATTTACATTTTTTTTTTCTACTTTGAGTTTGTGTATTTTATGGTGATTTCAGGTATTTTATGGTGATTTCAGGTATTTTCTGGCTGAAGTTGAGGAGCTTGAGTAAAAGTCTAATTCAGAGATAGAGAAAGCACTGCAGATGTTGTCAGGATCTGACCTCCGTACACACGAAGGAGCTTTTCTGGAGCTACAAAAATCCAAATGGTACGCTCTCAACAGCTATGGAATGCTAACATCCAGCGCTTTCCAAAAATATATAATAGTTCATACTTTGCTTCGGAAATGAAGGCCCAAAACTGGCATTCAACATCAGCCACCAGCCCCATTCCTAGCATCCAGCGCCCACAGGGGAGCAGCTGGCGTCCAACGCCCAAAAGGGAGTCCCGAGCCAGTGTTCAACACCCATAAGGGAGCAAGCTCGTGGGAGACACTCTTAGCTCAGCCCAAACACTCACCAAGTGGGCCCCAAAAGTGAATTTTCGCACTACAAAACTAGTCTATCTTATTTCTATAATTCCTAGTTATTAGATTAGTATATATAGGAGAAGATCAACCATGTTTAGGATATCTCTCCAACATATCTTTATGTTTCACATCACTTTTGTACATTATGAGTCACTAACCTCCTAAGGTTAAGGTTAGGAGCTCTGCTGAGTTTCATCGAATAATAATATTACTGTTCTACCTCAATATGTCTTATTCTATTCTCTTATGCGACCTCGTTCTATATCTTATGAATTGAGGGTGACCCGTGACAATCACCCTTGTTCTACTTGGGTTCCATGCGAGTCCTGACCCGGATAGCGTTGAACCAAAGCTAGAGATTGCATTGCGGATTCCAATAGAGTACCTGGGCAACCTTGGATACGTGACATAAAATTCCATTGACCGTGGGTAAGTGAGGTCTCTGTGGCATTAAGGCTAGAGTTAGAGAAGCAGCACTTTCTGATCCGGAAGATCTGCCTTGCCTGTGGCACCTTGAGTAGGATCGTGAAGGGGAGTGGATTGCTTAGAGCTTCATCTTCTGCTACAGTGAGAAACCTAGAGGTCACACGAGTCACTTCAACATGGTGGATTGTTGCAGTAGAGGAGGTTAACTTGATGAGAGGACATGAGTTAATCACTTACGCCTGCCATTGAAGGAATCGAAAAGTTATTGAAAAAGACAGTAAGAAAAGTTAATCCAGAAAGACAAAGCATCTCCGAAGCCTCAACCGTTATATCACCATTGATTTCACACTTATCTAGTAACGTTTTATTTATTTGTCTGTTTTATGCATTTTTCTGTGACAAACTATATTTTCTATCCGCCTAACTAAGATCTTCAAGATAACCACTGCTTGCTCAAACCAGAAATCTCCGTGGGATCGACCCTCAATCACCTGAGGTATTACTTGGACGACCCGGTATACTTTCTAGTCTATCTGTGCGAAACGTGCGGAGTCAGTTTTGTGCACCAAGTTTTTGGCGCCATTGTCGGGGATTGTTCGGATTTGACAAACAATTGGATTATCTTGTTGTTTAGATTAGGTACTTTTTACTATTTTGTTTGAGTCTTTTATTTTCTTTTTTCAAAAAATAAAAATTTTTAAAAAAATCTTTGCTTTTCTTTATTGATCTTTATCTTTTGTTTGAGTCTTTTGTTCTTGTTCTTATTAAAAGTTTCGAACTTTCTTGCTTTCTTTTCCAAAAATTTTCAAAAATAGTGTCTTTTGTTTGAGTTTAGTATCAATTCTTAAGTTTGGTGTCCTTTGTGTGTCTATCTTTTCTTTAAAATTTTCAAATTGTTCTTTGTATTCTTTCTTGGTATTCAAGTTGTTCTTGTTTCTTTTCTTGTTTTGATCTTAAAATTTTTAAGTTTGGTGTCTTTTGGTGTTTGATCTCTTAAATTTCGAAAAATTAGTACTCTTTGATCTAAAAATTTTATGTTTGGTGTCTTTTGGTTGTTTTTCTCTTTTCTCATTAATTCAAAAAATAAAAAATATCTTTTTTTATCTTTATTTCAAAATTTTTTTCGAAAATTCCACAAAAATTTCAAATCAGTCTTATCTTACCTTAAATTCAAATTTCAAAATCAAATCTTTTTCAAATCTTAAATTTCAAATCTTATCTTTTTATTTCTTTTAAAATCTTTTCTTTTAATTTGATTCTTTCCTATCTTATCTTTATTTTAAATTTTAAAATTCAAAACTTATTTTCAAATCTCAATCTTATCTTATCCTGTTTCAAATTCAAACTTTAAAAATTCAATTTCAAAATTTAAAATTTAAAATTTCAGATATCAAATTTAAAAATCAACTCTTTTTCAAAAGATCAAATCTTTTTCAAAATTCAAAATCAAATATTTTTCAAATCTTTTCAATTCTTATCTTATCTTGTTAACTTTTTCTTTTCAATTTTAAATTTCAAAATCTTTAAAATTAAATTTTTTTCAAATCTCTTATCTTATCTTAATTTCAAATCTTTCTTAGTTAGTTACATGTTTTATTTTATTCTCTTTTTATTTTCCTTTCTCTTTCTTCTTTTTCAAAATTTTCTAACTACTTTCCCTCTCTTCTTTTTTGAAAATTTCATCTCTTTCTCTCTCTTTATTTTCAAAAATATCTCTCCTTCTCTTCCTATTAATTTTTGAAAACTATCCTTATTAAAGGAAATCTTTTTTTCTTTTCTTCCTGATCTATCTCTCTCTAACAAAGGACCTCTATACTTTGATATAGAGAATCATTTTCTTTCTCTCTTCTTGTATTCTTTCTTCTTGTTTATGAATAGGAACAGAGATAAAGAACCTCTTTGATCTTGATCTTGAACCTGAAAGGACTCTAAGAAAGCTTTTGCAACAAGTTAAAGCACAACACTGTGAAAGAGATCTCACAGAACTTTTCGAACAAGAAACCGAAAGTACAGACATGGCAGCTGAACCAAATAATGAAGGAGATACAAGGAAGGTTCTTGGTGACTTCACTGCACCCACTTCTAACTTCTATGGAAGAAGTATCTCCATACCTGCCATTAGAGCAAATAACTTTGAGCTTAAGCCTCAGTTAGTCTCTCTAATGCAACATAATTGCAAATTCCATGGACTTCCACTGGAAGATCCACATCAGTTCTTATCTGAATTCTTGCAAATCTGTGATACTGTTAAGACCAATGGAGTGGATCCTGAGGTCTACAGGCTTATGCTTTTCCCTTTTGCTGTTAGAGACAGAGCTAGGATATGGTCGAATTCTCAACCTAAGTGTTCCGAGGGTTACTGAAACAGGGAGGTCGATCTCGGATGAGATCTTCATATTTGGACTGGGCTACCACGTCCGACTTGTTGATGCAGGAGATGATGCGGGTCCTTGTTCACCGGAGGGGGGTGGTACCTGCAAGAGACTCCAATGCTTAAGTCAGCATGGGATTTAGGCAGGTTTTTAGTAGAATTGGAATATGAGTTATACCTGGGTGCTCCAGTGTATTTATAGTAATGCTAGATGATCTTCCTTTAAGATAAGTTAGTTATTTTATCTTATCTTTATGTGGAGGAGAACTTTATCCTTTGGTCAACCGCCTTTTGGTGAGCGGTGATCCTTTCGCTTTGGGCCTTCTTGGGCCTCCGAGGCGTTTGTCCGAGCTCTTTGTGAAGAGGTCAGCGATGGGCCAACCTTTCATGAGGTCGGTCCCTTTATCTTTATCCCACTCGGCCTTATAGCTCGGACCGATGTATGAACAGTTCCCCTACTCGAGCTTCGATCTTCCCATGAGGTCGTGCTTCCAGGCTTCGATCTTTGGGGAAGTTGTGCTCGAGCATTGATCTAGTTGGTTTTTGAGTAACTCCTCCTCGTGCGATTCTGGCATTGCTTCTGTTTTAATGTGAAGCATTTTTAAAGGCGTGCTTTTGGAGTGCATTTAACTTCCTTGGGAACGTGCGAGTGCTTTAAAAGCCCATTGATTAGGTTTTTTATTGCTCTTTACCATTTCGTTTCCCTCTTTAACTTTGTTTTGAAATCAAAGAAAAAAGGTTTTTCACTTTCTCAGCTTCTTTCTTTCCTCTGCTTCCTTGCTTTTTTGCTTCTTCACAAAGATTTCCATTCATCTGGTCCTTTCAATTTTTGCCTCAAGCTTCCCTTTTTCTTTCGAATGGTGCTTGTGGATTGTTAGTGCTCTCGCTGCTCTCCTGTCGCTTCTGTTCTTCCCCTTTCTGCAAGTTGGTTCTTCTATTTCATACCTCTTTGTATTACTCTACTATTCTGCTTGGCTTCTGATGATTGTTGCATGCTTTATTTCTTTGAAATCTTTTTATCTTGTTGCTTCATTTTTTGCGGAAATGTCGATACTTGGGTGAACCGTTTGCATCTTTTTCTTTGGATTTTAGTGACAGGACTAAGGTTTTGTTTTTGATTCCTTATGTTCTACCTTTGCTGTATCTGTGATATTGCCTCCAAAGGACGTTCCTGGGTGTTGGTGATAATCTTCTTATTTCTTGCAAACCCTGGGACGCCCTTTTGTTTGCTATGTACTTGCTTCACTTTTTCATCCTGGTTTTGATCTTGTCCGAGTTGTTTGGTAGTGACACTTCTTATTTTCTTGCTGTAGGTGTAGTGTTCTATGTCTTCACGTAGAAATATTATTGAGATGTCTACAAAGGTCCCTTCTGGTATGACTGACTGGTTAGATTCTATAGTGTTGATGTGTGTTATTGTGGCCGATATGGAGTATTGTGAAAAACTTAGGAGATTTCATAGAATCTGTAGTAGTAGAGATGATGAAAAGAACTATGAGCTGGTGTCGTCCGATCATGAAGAGAGAGTTAGTTTTTCTCCCCTAGGTCGGGTAGAGCGTCCCTTTTTCTATGCTTATGACTACTTCTTTTCCCAACTTGGTATAACCCTTCCTTTTACTGATTTTGAAAATGAAGTTTTATGGAACTGTAATGTATTCCCCATCACAACTTCATCCGAACTCTTGGGCTTTCATAAAGATTTTCCAGCTGTTATGCCAAGAACTGGGCATCTGACCTACCCTATCTCTTTTTCTCTTCTTGTTTGTGTTGACTAAACCTGGGGCGACCAAGAAGAAAGCATCTTGGATCTCCTTTCGAGCTACCCAGGGTAGAAAAGTCTTTTCCATGTTTGATGACTCCTTTCGAAACTTTAAAAATTATTATTTCAAAGTCCGAGCTGTTGAGGGTGTTCGTCCCTTCTTCCTGGACGAAAATGATGAGCCAACTTTTCCTTTATGGTGGAAGAAAGATCCCGTAGTTCTTAAGTATCCCTGGGAGAGTTTAGATGAGGTAGAGCAGGCTTTCGTAGGTGTTTTAGAGGAGCATTGGGTTGGGGAGCCTCCTCACCTGGACACTAAAAAGTTCTTAGGGGATCCTGCTCTTCTCCGTTCTGAGCTAGGTAGTGTCCGACCTTATCTTTCATATTAGTTTTCTTTTATTGATTGTGATCTTGTTATTATCTACTATATGACTGTTTTGCTGGCTTCTTTTCAGAGATGGTGTCTTCTTCCGATTCAATGAAAATGTTTAGCAAAGCAAAGAAGGCAATGGCTGCCCATAACTTGTCAAGGAAGACATCAGGGGAGGGTTCTTCGAAGTAGTTGCCTCCAAAGAAACCGGTAATTGAGTCTCAGGGGCCGAGGAAGATTATCCCGACCCCGCAAGTTCGGCCGGCCTCCTCTGAACCACCTCAGTCGACCTCGGGTGCTGCCTCCTCCCCTACTGCTGTTGGTCCCCCTCCCAAAATGCAAAAGCTTGGTGGGACTTATAATCTAAACGACAAAGAGTTTGATGGTGTGGCCTTTGTCACCGAGTTGATTGCTCCTCATGGTAAAGTTTCTCTAGACGACATCTCCATCCTACATCATCTTGACTTTATATCAAGCAACAATATTCGGATGGCCAATCTTAGTGCAGCTTTATCTCGGGTTGTCCAGAAGTCCCTTGTCCATGCTACCAAGGCCTTTTTGGAGGATGCCAAGGCTGAATATGACATGGTAAAGGGTCTGAAGGATGAGCTGGACACCAAGGTTGCTAAATTGGAGATTGATGTAGAGAAAGAAAAGGCTCGTGCTACTGCGGCAGAGGCAGCTGCTAACCTGGCTAAGGAGACGGCTAAAAAATACAAGGAGAGCTATACTCGGACCTATGGGGAGCTGTTGGAAACTAAGGAGAGACTCCAATCTGCCCAGGACGATTATGCCGAGCTTCAGGGCGATATGGTGAGCAGTATGACTGACATGTATGAAAATCTGAAGGCCCAGGTCCGAGTTCTTGCTCCCGACGTCGACCTCTCTTTATTCAGTATGGACAACATGGTGGAGGATGGCAAGATTGTGCCTGCTCCAGATGATGATGATGAGGGTCCCCCTCTTGTACCACCAGCTAAGGCTTCCTCAGCTTCCGCTACTGTAGCCCCTTCTGCCGAGATGGTCCCTCCTGGGCCCGAGCCTGACCTGGAGATTCTGAATGGGCCAGATGGAGTTGTTAATGCCACCCCGATCTCGACCTTGCCTCCTTCTCCTAAGGATGTAGCTACCGGGGCGAACTTGGATCCCCTATGATGTTCTTTTTATATCGTTGTTTTGATTATATATTTGGTATGGTCCGCTCTGTGGACCTCTTGAAACTTGTAAGTCTTTATGGATTACTTTTATTTCTGACAATCTGCTAGTTGCTTCATAGCAATTTTTATTTTATAAACAAACACTTTAAACTCCTGGGCTGTCGTCTAGGCAGCCTTTGGAGTCTTTAATATTTTAATCTTTGCTTTGTTTGAGTGTTGGCTAGGCTTAACTTGCGAAGAAGTGCTGTTTGCTCTATCAACCCTTATGTTCCCCTTGGGTTTCTTTATACTTTAGATGTTTAATACTTTTCGGTCCCAACCTCTTTTTGGAATACTACAAATTTCTACCCCTGCCTTTTGGATCACGCCCTGTTTTAGTTGTGTTGACAACTTTTTGCTTTGGCGCTGTCATCCTTGCGGCTTGCTGCCCGGGCTTTTAGTCGATGTCCAATAACTTTTTAGTGTTCTTTGCATAGAACCTTTTTAGTTTTTTGTGACGACTTTTTAGTCCAATTTTGGGGTGGTGCGTTCGCTTTTCTAGGTAACGCCCCCTTTTTAGGACTTATACCCTTTTTACTTTGGCCTTAGGTTTTTCAACCCTTTTGGCCTTTGTGTAATGCTTGTTCCCTTTTTTAATGATCTTTTCTCTTGGTCCGACTTCTCTGTTGATCCTTCTCAAGTTATTTTTAGTAATCCAATTTGTAGTCTGACCTTGTTAGGTCATTTTATATGGATTACTTTTTATAACTTCTTACATTAACTTGAGCTTTGTTACTTCACCTTGCCGACCTCTTCTGTTCGGGCGATGAATTTCGCATTTTTGAGCGTAAATTAATGCGTCTTGATATGAAACTTTTTTAGGGAATCTAAAAATTTTGATACAAGTGATAAGATAAAAGTATAAATAAAAGTGTGTACAGGCGAGTTCTTACCTTTCTAGTTTGGGCAACTTTCAGATCTTGGCTTGGCGCCTCTTTAAAAAACTTTTTAGGAAAAAGAGTGCGTGATAAACCACTATTTTATGGTTTATCTTGTGCTCATTTGAGTGGTTTTTTTATCAAGTCCTTACCCACTTATTCATATGATTTGCATGATTTTACAATTCCTTCCTAGTGTTATTCTATGGTTGAAAACTTGCTTCCTAGAATCTTTAATTTGTGTATTTCAATTCTCCTTTATACCATTCGATGTCATGATCCGTGTGTTAAGTGTTTCAGGCTTTATAGGGCAGGAATGGCTTAGAGAATGGAGAGGAAGCTTGCAAAAATGGAAGGAACACAAGAAACTAAGGAGATAACCAACGAGCATCAACGCGCACGCATGGCTCACGTGTGCGCGCGACATGGAGAAACTTGCAGCGATGCGTGCGCGTGCCTGATGCGTACGCGAGGACTGGAGTTTGCACGAAGACGCGTGCGCGTGGATGACGCGTACGCGTGACACGCCAAAACGACTAGCGACGCGCACGCGTGACTGACGCGTACACGTGACATGCGTGATCTACAAAAATAACAGAAAACGCTGGGGGCAATTTCGGGCCGAGTTTTGACCCATTTTTCGGCCCAGAAACACAGACTAGAGCCAGGGAACATGCAGAGACTCAACACACATTTTCATTAGCATAGTTTTAGTTTTTAGATCGGAATCTAGAGAGAAATTACTCTTCCTCTAGGTTTTCTTTCACATTCATAGTTTCATAGTTTATTGCTTTTGCTTTGGATATTGAAGAGTCATCACCTCCGTTGAAGATACTATTCTAGTTTGTTTTCTTACTCCTTTATTATTTCATATTCTTAATTCTTGTTTAGAGTTACAATTGGATTATTTTTAGAATTTATTAATGCAAAGGATTACTTTTACTTTTAATTAAATTGTAGTTATTTTTTATCATGTCTTCCTTTTATTCCCTTTTTAATTCTATGCAAGTAACTCTCATGTCAATGGAGTAGATTCCCAACTTGGCATGGGGGTTGATTAAAAGGAGACACTTGAGTTGGAATGCTCAAGTGATTACTTAAATTGGAAGTTGTTGGCTAATTCTGTATTTACTAACGATAGACCTTCCTAAGGGAGAGGACTAGGATTTGCAAATAAGAGTTAGCTCAATCACTTGACTTTCCTTTATTTAGTAAGGGTTAACTAAGTGAAAATAACAACCTCTTTATACTACACTTGAGAGAATTCCAACAAGGATAGAAGTTCCGATTAATCATTCCCCCAGTCAAGGCTTTTTATTTAGAATAATATAAATCTCTTTTAATTTTCATTGCTTTAATTTACAATCATATGCTTGTGCCCGTTGCCCAAACTCAAAATTACCCAGAAAATTCCTGATTAATAAGATAGCACCCTTTTTGTCAACTCGTTAGGAGATGACCTGGGACTCATACTCCCAGTATTTTTATTCCAATTTTGTGACAACCTTTCTAAATTGATTAGGCAGATTTTTGCTGGTTAAGAGCTATACTCGTAACGTATTTCCTATATTGATTTCTTAATTGGCCGACTTCCGCACCCGCGTCAATTTTTGGTGCCGTTGACGGGGAGTTGCAATTGTGTGCTAAATTATTAATTAGTGTACATATTTTTTATTTTTGAGTAATTTATTTTATTTTATTACCATGAGCTGTATGTTTCTTTCATTGAATGACGCGTTCACTGCCTGATCCGAGCTTAGCCGTATTTGATCCTGAAATTGAAAGAACTCTTTCACGTATTAGGCGAGCTCG
Source organism: Arachis ipaensis (assembly GCF_000816755.2). Lineage (NCBI taxonomy): Eukaryota > Viridiplantae > Streptophyta > Magnoliopsida > Fabales > Fabaceae > Arachis > Arachis ipaensis. Next base: position 106,407,997 of record NC_029788.2, read on the forward strand.
GTGTCGGTTAGCCTCTGAGGGTGGTGAAGTGATTGTTATCGATTCACCAGTCTCATCTGAGGACGAATCTGAACCGCCATCTGAGGGAGAAACAAGCTCTTTTACTACTGATTCAGTTGATTCACGTGCAGATAATATGGCAGCACCTAGGAGGATTACTCTCCAGGAGGCAGGAGCCCCAGACTTTACTCTGCAACCGTATCAAGTGTGTCATCCAAATCTGGCTACAGATTTTAAACTGAAGACTGCACTAATCAACTTGATACCTAAGTTTCATAGCTTACCTGCTCAGGAGCCTATCAAGCACCTAAGGGATTTTCAGACAGCCTGTTCTACTGTTAGGCGTCATGGTGCAGATGAAACTTCTATTTTGCTGACCACCTTCCCGTTTTCTCTTGAGGGAAAGGCGAGGGAGTGGTACTACACTCAACCTGAAGCAAATGTTACCAACTGGGATACGCTCAGGAGAGAATTCTTGGAAAAATACTTTCCAGCTAAAGTTACAAATAGATTGAGAAAAGATATCTCCTGCATCATTCAAGGTGAATCGGAGACTCTTTATGAGTACTGGGAGCGCTTCAAGAACCTTCTAGATGCATGCCCCCACCACATGATTGACAAGTTGGTATTGATCAGCTACTTCACTCAAGGCATGAAACCTCGGGATAAAACTACATTGGATGGTGCTAGTAATGGTTCTCTGAAGAAGTACAAGACCGCAGATGAAGCATGGCAACTGATCAGCGACTTAGTTGAGTCCACTCGGAATCACAGGCACAAGAACAACCACTCAAAGGCTGTTGCAGAGGTTTCCTCTAGCATTGAGACTTCTGCTCTTACACAGAGTATATGTGAGATGACCAACCTACTGAAGTAGATGCAGTTGAATCAACAACAAACTCAGCCTCCTCCACCACAACAAAGCCAACAATTGGTCCCCCAAAGAGTATGCAGAATTTGTACTGATTATAGTCATTACACTGATGAGTGCCCGCAGCTCCAACAAGAAGACAACACTGTGGCAGCTACTCATAACTTCTATGACCACCTGAATGAAGGATACAATCAATAAGGCGGCAACTACAACCAAGGTGGAAACTATAACCAAGGGTGGCAGGACAACTCCAACCAGGGTTGGAGAGATAATTCCAACCATGGCTGGAGGGACAACTATAACAGAGAAGGCAGAGACAACAATGGAAATCAGAGGTAGAACAACAACAACAGACAGCAGAATCAGAACTAGCCTTACAGAGCACCTCACCTAAGGCAGTCCCAAGAACCCCAGCACAACCAACAACAGACCCCTCAGATCACTTATTCTCCTTCCTCATTAAATGATGAGATACTTCGTTCTCTTGCACAAGGACAACAAGACATGCAGACTATACTGAACTCTACTCTAAATGGTCTGAATGCCACTTTACAAGCTCTCGTCTCCCGGATAGATTCATTACCTGCTTCCACTAACCAGCCTTCAAGCTCCAGTGGAATTCCTTCTCAACCCTTACCTAATCCCAAGGGTGGCATCAACGCCATCACTTTGAGGTCCAGAACCACACTACAAGAGAGGAATCAGGAGGAGCCAAGCCCATAAGAACACGCCCCAGTTGAAGACTTAGTTGAAGTGGAAGATGCTGAAGAGGAAGAGGAAGTACAAGACATGGTTGAAGAGGAAGTAGTTCAGCCAAGGAATGGAGCACCAAAGGACACAGAAGCTGCAAGTGGCGCCATTCCTATCCCATTTCCACACCTTGCACGGAAGTCCAGAAAGCAGATGGAACTTGATCCCAAAATGGTAGAAATTTTCAAAAAGGTTAAGGTAACTGTTCCCCTTTTTGATGTTATTCAATAAGTACCTAAATATGTAAAGTTTTTGAAAGATTTATGCATACATAAAGACAAAATTAATGAATTAGAAACTATTCTTTTAGGTAGTTCTATATCTGCTTTAATGGGGGGTATACCTAAAAAATGTAGTGACCCAGGTCCATGCATGGTTAACTGTACCATTGGAGGTGTAATATTTTCTGACTGTATGTGTGATTTAGGAGCGTGTGTTAGTATAATGCCATTGTCTATATATGATGCTTTGAGGCTCCCTCCCTTAAAAAGGTCGGCAACTCGTTTTGTGTTAGCAGATAAGAGCATTATTACAGTGGTTGGAATTGCTGAAGACGTGCTGGTGAGCATTAAGGGGCTCACATTTCCCATTGACTTCTATATCATGGAAATGCCCCCTAATGACTCAGGAAGACCATCATTAATCCTGCTTGGAAGACCATTCCTGAAGACTTCAAAGTTTAAGCTGGATGCATTCTCAAGAACTTACTCCTTTGAGATAGATGGCAGAGCTGTAAGTTTCAGTTTGAATGAAGCTATGAAGCACCCTCCGGAAGATCACTCCATCTTCCAGTGCGACATCATTGATGAAACTGTAGCTGAAGTTCACCAAGAAGAAGTAGAAGAGAAGTACATGGAGCAAGGTCCAAGTGTGGGGACACCCTCTGAACATAATGAAGACCCCTTGCCATTATCACTAGTTCCAGATAATCCAGAGCCTAGCTATGAGCAGAAATTGGAATTAAAACCCCTTCTAGCCCACCTCAAGTATGATTACCTTGAGGATAATCAGAAGCTCCCAGTTATCATTGCAAGGGAACTCACTTCCCAACAGGAGGAGCAGTTGCTCAGTGTGTTGAGAAAACACAAGAGAGCAATTGGGTGGAGCTTGGCAGATATAGTAGGCATCAGCCCTCAAGTTTGTGAGCATAGAATATTCTTAGAAGAGGGAGCAAAGCCTGTCCGTCAACCCAAAAGAAGATTGAATCCCACCATCTTAGAAGTTGTCAAGAAGGAAGTGACCATGCTACTTGAAGCAGATATCATTTACCCCATCTCAGACAGTGAATGGGTCAGTCCAGTACAAGTGGTGCCCAAGAAGTCTGGTGTCACAACAGTAAAGAATGAGCATGGAGAGCTCCTGACAACTAGAGTGCAGAATTCATGGAGAGTTTGCATTGATTACAAGCGTCTCAACCAAGCTACTCGCAAGGATCACTACCCCTTGCCATTTATTGATCAGATGTTTGATTGCCTGTCAGGTAAATCCCATTACTGCTTTTTAGATGGTTATACAGGCTATTTTCAAATTCATATAGCTCCTGAAGATCAGGAAAAGACTACTTTTACATGTCCCTTTGGAACGTATGCATATAAAAGGATGCCTTTTGGCTTATGTAATGCACCGGCTACTTTCCAAAGATGCATGATGAGTATCTTTTCAGATCTTATTAAGAACTGTATGGAAGTTTTATGGATGATTTCAGCTTATATGGTGATTCCTTTAACCTTTGCTTGGATAGTTTGGCTAGAGTATTAGACAAGTATGTTAGTTCAAACCTTGTATTGAATTTTGAAAAATGTCATTTTATGGTAAAACAAGGAATTGTTCTAGGACATGTTGTCTCTAATACTGGTATTTCTGTAGATCCAGTAAAGGTAGATGTCATTTCTAGTTTACCTTACCCCTCCTCCATGAGGGAAGTCTGTTCGTTCCTTGGCCATGCAGGTTTCTACAGGAGATTTATCAAGGACTTCAGTAAGGTAGCATTGCCTTTATCCAGACTATTGCAGAAAGATATTGAGTTCGAGTTTAGCAAGGATTGCATGCAAGCATTTGATAAGCTGAAGATCACCCTGACTCAAGCTCCAATTGTGAGAGGACCAGACAGGAGCCAGCCATTTGAGATTATGTGTGATGCCTCCAACCATGCAGCAGGAGCGGCACTGGCTCAGCGCAAAGGTAAAGATCCTTTCGTAATTGCTTATGCGTCTAAGACCTTAGACGCTGCTCAGTCTAATTACACCACCACTGAAAAAGAGCTTTTGGCTATTATTTTTGCTCTGGATGAATTCTGAGCCCATTTACTTGGTACTAAGGTGGTAATGTACGCGGACCATGCAGCTCTAAAATATTTATTAGCTAAAAAAGAGTCCAAACCACGGTTGATATGTTGGATACTGTTGCTGCAAGAATTTAATTTAGAAATTAAGGATAGGAGTGGTAACTAGAATTTAGTGGCAGACCACTTGAGTCGCCTTGAGCACATTAAGGATGACTCCACTCCTATCAATGATGCTTTTCTATTTGATAGCTTGCATGCAGTATCTGAAGTAGTTCCTTGGTACGCACCTGTAGCTAATTATCTAGTTAGCCATACTTTCCCTCCTAATTTTACTAAACATCAAAGGGACAAGCTGAAAAGCGAGTCTAAATATTATATATGGGATGACCCATACTTATGGAGGTATGGTGTTGACCAGGTAATTAGAAGGTGTGTGCGCCAATCAGAATTCCAGTCCATTTTAGAGGCCTGCCACTCTTCTGAAAGTGGAGGACATTTTGGCCCTCAAAGAACAGCTAGAAAATTTTAGACTGTGGATTCTGGTGGCCTACTCTTTTTAAAGATGCTGCTGCCTTTTGTAAATCTTGTTCCCATGCTAAAGGTTTGGTAATATATCCAAGAGGGATGAGATGCCTCAACAGATTATGCTTTTTTGTGAAATTTTTTATGTTTGGGGCATTGACTTCATGGGTCCATTTCCAAACTCTAGTGGTTATCTTTATATACTGTTAGCTGTAGATTATGTTTCTAAATGGGTGGAAGCAATTCCTACCCGTACTGATGATGCTAACTGTTCCGAGGGTTATCTGAAACTGTAGCTCGATCTCGGATGAGATCTTCTGTGTTGATCGGAGATGACGTGTCCGGCTTTGAGTGGAGGCCGGAGCTATCGTATCCGACTTGTTGAGCTTGGCTGCACTGCTGATCCTTCATCACCGGAGGGTGGAGGGTACCTGCAAGGGACTCCGATGCTTAAGTTAGCAAGGGTATTAAGCAGGTTTTTAGTAGAATCAGAGTATGAGTTATACTTGGGTGCTCCAGTGTATTTATAATGGTGTGGAGTGACCTTTCTAGAGATAAGATAGTTATCTTATCTTATCTTATCTTTAAGTGAGGTCATCTTATCTCCTGGAGAACCGCCCTTATCTTTCTAGGCCTTAACTGCCTTTAGATTGGGCTGTCTCCCTTTATTTGGGCCTGCTTGGGCCTCCTCTGGTGATTTGGCTGACCTCTTTGAGAAGAGGTCGGACATGGGCTAACCTTCTAAGAGGTCAGCCAACCCGGTCCTTTATAGCTCGAACCGATATATGAACAGTGCCCCTGCTTGAGTTCGGACCTTTCCGTGAGATCGTGCTTTCAGAGCTTCGAACTCTTTGAGGAAGTCATGCTCAAGCATCCGTCTGGCTTGTTTCTTCATTGCTTTGCAATCCTTGTAGATTTTCTAGAGTTTTGGTACTTCACAGTCCGACCTCTTTTGAGTGGTAGTGTGGGTTTTCTACCCTTGCCTTTTGGATCACACCTTGCTTCAATTTTGTGTTGACAACCCTCTGCTTTGGCGAAGTTATCCTTGCGGCTTGATATTCAGACTTTTAGTGACTTCTCCAATGACTTTTTAGTGTTCTTTATATTGAACCTTTTTTCGTCTCGGATGACGTACGTAGCCCTGTTTGAGATTGTACCTTCTTTGAGTGGAGTTGTATCCCTTTTAGCTATGCACATTTGAGCCTTAAGTTGTTTCCCAACCTTTTGGCTTTTTTGAGATCGTTTTTATGCCTCTTCTTAGCTGACATCGACCTATAAGACTTTGCCTTTGCTTGAGTTCGGACCTTTCCGTGAGATCGTGCTTTTCAGAGCTTTGGTCTCTTTGGGGAAGTCTTGCTCAAGCATCCTGACTTTGGTCGATCTTGAGTAGTTTCTCCTTGTGCGAGTCTGGTATTGCCCCTTTTTTAGTTTGTTGAGAGGACTTTTCAGCCTTCTTCTGACTTTGTTTGTCTTCACTGCTCGGGCTTTTTAGTCATAATCCAACAACTTTTTAGGTAGTGTTCCGATGGGGAACCTTTTTATAGTTTGTTTGGACGACCTTTTAGCTCCGTCTTTGAGGCCGTGCTTTTCGCTTTTTAAGTAGTGTCTTTTTTCAAGACTTCATACTTTTCAGTGAAGCACTTCTGGCTTTGGCCTTTTGACATTTCCTTGGTCTTTGTGAGATGTTTATAGAGTGTTGGTACTTTGCTGTCCGACCTCTTTTTGATTAGATCTTGTTTAGTCCGTCTTCTTTTTAGGCAGGATGACCTTTGGGGCTAACTTGTCCGACAACGTTTTAGTGTTCTTGGTAGAACCCTTGTAGTTAGTCTGAACAATTTTGATAGCCTTGTTGTGGAGCCGTGGCTTTTTGGGCGGAGCTATGTCCCTTTTAGTGCACGTTTTTCGTTGGTCCACCTTCTTGTGTCGATCCGAGCTGTAGCTTTCACTGGTCCGACTTTTCTTGTCGGTCCAATCTGTAGCTTTCGTTGGTCGACTTTGCTTGTCGATTCTTTCTGAGTTATTTTTAGTAATCCATTTTTAATTAGACCTCGCCAGATCTTTTTTATGGATTTAATTTTTATAACTCTATAGCTTTAATCGGTCTGGTGCGACTTCTTCATGTCGGTCGCTTCTAAGTTATTTCTAGTAATCCATTTTATTTGGACCTTGTCAGATCTCTTTTTATGGATTGCTTTTTATAACTTTTTGTAGTTTTATTGGGCCGACTTCATCATGTCGGTCCTTTCTAAGTTATTTCTAGTAATCCATTTTATTTGGACCTTTGTCAGGTCTCTTTCAGGGATTACTTTTTACAACTTTTTAGTTTTGGGGCCGACTTCTTTACGTTGGTCCCTTCTAAGTTATTTTTAGTAATCCTCTTTCTTGGACCTTTGTCAGGTCTCTTTCAGGGATTACTTTTATAACTTTTTGGTTTTGGGGCCGACTTCTTTACGTCGGTCCCTTCTAAGTTATTTTTAGTAATCCTCTTTCTTGGACCTTTGTTAGGTTTCTTTCAGGGATTACTTTTTATAATTTTTTGGTTTTGGAGCCGACTTCTTTACGTCGGTCCCTTCTAAGTTATTTTTAGTAATCCTCTTTCTTGGACCTTTGTCAGGTCTCTTTCAGGGATTACTTTTATAACTTTTTGGTTTTGGGGCCGACTTCTTTACGTCGGTCCCTTCTAAGTTATTTTTAGTAATCCTCTTTCTTGGACCTTTGTCAGGTCTCTTTCAAGGATTACTTTTTATAACTTTTTGGTTTTGGGGCTGACTTCTTTACGTCGGTCCCTTCTAAGTTATTTTTAGTAATCCTCTTTCTTGGACCTTTGTCAGGTCTCTTTCAGGGATTACTTTTTATAACTTTTTGGTTTTGGGGCTGATTTCTTTACATCGGTCCCTTCTAAGTTATTTTTAGTAATCCTCTTTCTTGGACCTTTGTCAGGTCTCTTTCAAGGATTACTTTTTATAAATTTTTGGTTTTGGGGCCGACTTCTTTATGTCGGCCCCTTCTAAGTTATTTCTAGTAATCCTCTTTTTGGACCTTTGTCATGTCTCTTTTAGGGATTACTTTTATAACTTTATGTTCTGGGCCGACTTCATCATGTCGGGCCCTTCTAAGTTATAGTAATCCTCTTTTATAGGGCTGGCCAGACCTTTTTCCAGGGATTTACTTTTTATAACTTTGGTTATTGTGACTGGTCCGACTTCTTTACGTCAGCTAGTCTTTAAGTTATTTTTTAGCAATCCATATTTTTAAGACCTCGTCAGGTCCTTTCTATGGATCACTTTCGATAACTTCTTGCATTATTATGTTTTCATCTTTGTCGATTTTGTAGAAATTGGTTTTAATCCTCGTTTGGTTGACCTTTTGATGAATTTGATTTTTATCTTTGTTGGTCTTTATCGTGATCGTGCAGTGAATTTGATTTTCACTTTCTGCCGATCTGTAGCTTTATAATCGGGTGATGAATTTTTTGCGTTTCAGATTAATGCGTCTTGATCGAGCAGTGAATTTGGTTTTCACTTTGTCGACTTTTGTCGAAATCAAACGATGAATTCGGTTTTCATCGTGGTCGGGCGGTGAAGTTGGTTTTCACCTTGCCGACCTGTCGCTTTGTAATCGGACGATGAATTTGGTTTTCATCTTGCCGACTTTGTCGTGATCAAACGATGAATTTGGTTTTCATCGTGGTCGGACGGTGAAGTTGGTTTTCACCTTGCCGACCTGTCGCTTTGTAATCGGACGATGAATTTGGTTTTAATCTTGTCGACTTTGTCGTGATCGGGCGGTGAATTTGGTTTTCACCTTGCCAACCTGCCGTAATCGGGCGTCTTGGTAGGAAACTTTTTAGGGAATCTGCAATCTTTTAAACAATAAAATGAAGATAAGAGTGTGTACATGTTAGTACTTACCCTTCTAGGTCGAGCAATCTCTTAGATCTTGGCCTGGCGCCCTTCTTAGATTGCAGGCATGCCATGACCTTGGTAGCTCTCGCCCTTCGAGGTCGGACACTTTGTGGTGACCTTTCCCCAGTACTTCTGAACAACTTGGTGTGGTCCTTTTTAGTTGGTTGCTAGCTTCCCTTCTCCTGACCAACCTTAGGTCCATTCGACGCTTTAGCGCTTACTCTCTAATCCGAGCTCTTTCTCGAACTTTTTGGAAGTAGGTCGAGATCCTCTGGTAAGGCAATGTGGAAGTTATCATGATTTTGATGTAAAGCTTTGTATTTGGGTTTTTGCTCTGTTGTTGCCTCCAAAGGGTGCCCCTAGACTTTCGTGTGAGTTCTGGGGTTTCCCTTTTACTGCTATATCTGTCACTTGATGTTTTGCTGTTATTGTCCAAGTTGTTTCCTTATTTGCCCGAGTTGTTTGGTAGTAATCCCATAGTTGACCTATGTCTTCTCGAAAAAATATTGCTGAGATGTCTACTAAGATCCCGGACGGCATGTCTGATTGGCTGGATTCCATAGTTTTAATATGTGTTACTGTGGCTAACCCTGAGTACTGTATGTGACTTAGGAGGTTCCGTAGAATTTATAGGGATAGGGATGAAGAGAAGAATTATGAGTTGTTGTCGCCGGACCCTGAGGAGAGGGTTTGTTTTCCTTCCTTGACTCCGGGGGAACGACCCTGACCTGATATGGTTAGGACCTTTTCTTCCTCCGAGGTTGATGGATTGTGCAGTATTTCTTGGATGAGGCTTCTATTATTGCCCCCTGGTTTGGTGTTGGCTATTTTTGAAAAATGCATAAGCTCGGGCATTCTGCTCTTGAGGTATGTGTCGGACCTCATATCTCCCGAGATGTCCGAGCTGTTTTCTGTTTTTGTCCAGAGTCTCTCGAATTGTCCGAGCTGTTCTCTGGTTTTGTCCAGGGTCCCCTGAATTATCTGAGCTGTCCTCTGGTTTTGTTTGGAGAGTGGTCCACATAGAGATTCCATTTTGTGGGAGTTCCCGGGGTGTCAGTGTACTCTGCAATAAAGTCGGCCAGATATTGTGATTTGATGGTTGTCCAAGCTTTATATTAAAATTTGGATAACTCGACTGCCTACTGTAGGATTCTTCAAGCTAAGTTTGTTTTCTGTAAGATGCCTTTTATGGGCTGGTTGGTCCGAACTCTGATAGTGTGAGCTTGAAAGTATGGGTGGAGTCGTTGAGAGTTGAGTACGAGGGCGTAGGCGAACTTTTTCTATCTTTTGATAGTTTAGTTCGGCCCCTTGTAGAGCTTTGCTGATGAAGTAGACGGGTTGTTGCCCACTTTCGTCTTCTCTGACTAGTGCTGAGGCTATTGCCCGACTTCCCACTGCGAGGTATAATATGAGTTCTTCACTTTTCCTTGGTCGGGTAAGAATGGGTGGTTGCCCTAAGAATTTTTGAAATCTTGGAAGGGTTGTTTGCACCCCGTTGTCCTCTTCAAACCTCTCTCCCTTCCTTAATATACCTCTTTGAGGTGTCTTTTGTGAGATGATTTAGAGATCGAACCTCCTGTGAATCCTCCATTTATCATATGAACACGTCTCTCAGGGGGGTGAGGTGGATGTTCAACTCGTCCGACCTCTTCGGTGTGGGGTGGACGTTCTACTCGTCCGACCTCTTCGGTGTGAGGTGGACGTTCAACTCGTACGGCCTCTTTGGTGTGAAGTGGACCTTCAACTCGTCCGACCTCTTCGGTGTGAGGTGGACCTTCGTCCGACCTCTGCGGTCTGAGGTGGACTTTCAACTCGTCCGACCTCTTTGGTGTGAGGTGGACCTTCAACTCGTTCCACTTCTTTGGTGTGAGGTGGACCTTCAACTTGTCTGACCTCTTTGGTGTGAGGTGGACGTTCAACTCGTCCGACCTCTTTGGTGTGAGGTAGACCTTCATCTCGTCCGACCTCTTTGGTGTGAGGTGGACCTTCAACTTGTCCGACCTCTTTGGTGTGAGATGGACGTTCAGCTCGTCCGACCTCTTTGGTGTGAGGTGGACCTTCAACTCGTCCGGCCTCTTTTGTTTTTGATTGGGCGAGGTGGTGGGATCTTCCCAGTGTTGCATATTTCTTGGTAAACATCCACAAGAGACACCCGAAGAGGGGTGTAATTGTGATATTTTCTAGTCTTCTCACCGGGTTGATCTTCTTTTTTCTTGGATTCTTTATCCTTGTCCCGTGGTGGGTTAGGAGAATCCGGTTTTTGAGCTGTCTCCCGATCGGGAGTTTTCCTCCATATTGATATACTTTTCCGCCCTTTCTTGAACCTCGTTTAGAGATGTTGGGTACTTTTTGGATATTGAGTAGCTAAAAGGTCTTTCTCTTAGGCCATTGATGAGTCCCATGATGGCCGCTTCTGCTGGAAGACTTTGTATGCCAAGGCATGCTTTGTTGAATCTTTCCATGTAGCTGTGAAGGCTTTCCTAATCTTCTTGTTTAATTCCCAGCAAGCTTGGAGCGTGTTTGGCTTTATCCTTCTGGATGGAGAACCTGGCGAGGAACTTTTTAGCAAGGTCATCAAAACTTGTGATGGATCTTGGAGGCAAATTGTCAAACCACTTTATTGCTGTCTTTGTTAGGGTGGATGGGAAAGCTTTACAATGGATTGCATCTGAGGCCTCCATAAGATACATCCTGCATCTGAAATTGCTAAGATGATGGCTTGGATCTGATGTCCCATCGTACGGGGTCATGTCGGTAGCTTTGAAGTCCTTTGGGACTTTAGCTTTCATGATCTCTTTGGTGAATGGGTCTTGATCTTTGTGGGGGCTGTCGCCGTGGCTGGATTGAACTGTTTTAGCTTTGAGATCAGCCTTGAGCTTTAGGAGCTTGTCCTCTAGCTTTTGACGTCATTTTGTTTCTCTCCGAAGGTCTCTTTCGGCTTCTCGTTGATGTTCAGCTTCTTGTTCCAACTATTTAAGGTGATTCTGTTGCTTACGGATAGCTTCCAAAATTTATGCGTTAGGGGGTTGCTTATCTCCCCTGTTTTGAGGTGTGTCTTTGGAGGTGGCGTCTGTGTCTTTGTTTGGCGTTCTGTCCACCAAACCAGAGTTGTGATCGTTGTCATGGTCGTCCGCCATGGTGATGGGATGACTTCCAGGTTCCCCGGCAACGGCGCCAATGTTTTGAGGGTTACCTGAAATTGTAGGTCGATCTCGGACGAGATTCTGTGTTGATCGGAGATGACGTGTCCGGCTTTGAGTGGAGGCCAGAGCTATCATATTTGACTTGTTGAGCTTGGCTGCACTGCTGATCTTTCATCACCGGAGGGTGGGGGGTACCTGCAAGGGACTCTGATGCTTAAGTTAGCAAGGGTATTAAGCAGGTTTTTAGTAGAATCAAAGTATGAGTTATACCTGTGTACTCCAGTGTATTTATAATGGTGTAGAGTGACCTTTATGGAGAAAAGATAGTTATCTTATCTTATCTTATCTTTAAGTGAGGTCATCTTATCTCCTGGGGAACCGCCCTTATCTTTCTAGGCCTTAACTGCCTTTAGATTGGGCTGTGTCCCTTTATTTGGGCCTGCTTGGGCCTCCTTTGGCGATTTGGCTGACCTCTTTGAGAAGAGGTCGGACATGGGCTAATCTTCTAAGAGGTCGGACATGGGCCAACCTTAAGAGGTCGGACATGGGCCAACCTTCTAAGAGGTCGGCCAACCCGGTCCTTTATTACTCGAACCGATGTATGAACACTAACACTGTTGTTTCCTTTGTTAGAAACCATATTATCTATCGCTTTGGATCACCATGAGCAATCGTGAGTGATCAAGGCACTCACTTTTGTAACAAGAGATTAACAGGATTACTGAGGAAGCATGGGATTGTTCACAAAGTAGCAACAGCATACCATCCCCAGACCAATGGTCAAGCAGAGGTATCTAATAGAGAAATAAAGTGTATTCTGGAAAAGATAGTAAAGCCTCATAGGAAGGACTGGAGCACCAGACTTGTTGATGCGCTTTGGGCATATCGGACAGCATACAAGACACCCATTGGGATGAGCCTTTTCCGCTTAGTGTACGGAAAGGCTTGCCACCTTCCAGTAGAGGTGGAACACAAGGCTTTCTGGGTGGTGAGGGAGTGCAACATGGGATTCGAGCAATCTGGTGCTGAAAGGAAGCTGCAACTGGCAGAACTGGAGACCCTTCGACTCGAAGCATATGACAACTCCAGATTATACAAAGAGAATATGAAGGCTGTGCATGACAAGCATATCAAGAGAAGAGAGTTCAGACCAGGAGATCTGGTTCTCCTTTACAACTCCAGGTTAAGACTCATGCCAGGAAAGGTGAGATCCAGATGGAAAGGTCACTACAGAGTAGAGAAAGTAGAGCCATATAGAGTCTTCCACTTGCGTCATCCTTCAAGTTCCAATTGCATCAAGGTCAATGGACATCGCCTAAAGCTTTATCATGGTGAGAAGATGAAAGAACACAAAGAGCTAGAGGTCTTCCTCTTGGAGGACCCATCAACAGAAGCAGAATGAGCTTGAAGACCGTCCAACTTAAGGACGTAAAAGTAAAGTGCTAGGTGAGAGACAACCCACCATGGTATGATCATTTCGTTTCAGTCTTAGTTTTATTTTATTTTATTCTACTTTATTTTTCTTAGTGACTCTTCTCATAATCTCTGCATATAGTTTACATTTGTATTTGCATTCTGCAAAAAAAAAAAAATGGCACGCGACGCGCGAGTGTCGCTGACGGGTACGCGTCATACGTGCATTTGAAACAAAGAAGAAAAGAAACAGAGAGTTGCACGGGAGCATGGCTGGAGGTGTGCCTTAGGCACAAACATGCCCACGCGTAAGCATCCCGGACGCGTTCGCGTCACTTGCAAAATCAGCCTTCCACGCGTGCGCGTCACCCACACGCACGCGTGACCCTACAAAATCGACGTAAAAGGGTGTATGGCCAGAGAGTTATGATGGTGTGGGGCTGGAATTGTACTAGAAGCACAGGCCCTATCACGTGTACCCGTCCCTCACGCGTACGCGTCGTTTTCCAAATCAGGTCATTCACGCGTGCGCGTCCCTCGTGCGCACGCGTCACCCCAAATTTTGGCAATGTGCCTATCAAAATAGAGAGTTATGCGTGCGCGAGGCTGCTCTCGCGCCAATAGCACAATTCAGGTCATGCGTACGCGTCCCTGATGCATCCGCGTCACTTGAAAATAGCCCAACCCACGCGAACGCGTGATGCACGCGTCCGCGTCGCCTGCGCCGCACAGTTTACCCAGATCAGCGCCAGAATTCCTATCTTTTCTTCCCTAATCCTAATTCTTTCTTCTCCCTTCTCCCTTCTTATTTCTTTTTTCTTCCTTCTTTCTTCTTTATTCTCTCTTACTTTCTACTACTTTTTCCCTCCTTCTCCATCTTCTTCATCAAGGTTCTTTTCTTCTTTCCCTTTTTACTTTTCCATTATTACTTTTATTTATGTTTTCTTCTTCTTTTTCTTTTTACTTTCATTATCTATGTTTTCTTAGTCTTTCTTTTTCTTTTTACATCCTTTTATCTGGTGTTAGAAATTTAATTAGGTGATTGTTTTCTTCTATATTTTGCTTGTGAATATATTGAGGCATTGTTTGACAATTAATATTAAGGGTTGCTTGCATGTTCAAATTTAATACTTTCAATAACATATTTACCATGCATGCTAAGTGTTTGTGAAAAAGCAATAGCATTATGCATTTTGAATTACTCTATCCTTCTACTCTAATGCCTGTTTTTCACAAAATCCCTTAAATATTTTATTAATTAAATATAATTTTCAATACAAACGTGATGGTCAGTTTGTTACGAGTGATATTACAATTTAGTTTTTGATGCTTGATCTGTGCTACTCATGGCTTTGCCGGCATGCCAATAAACATCTTGCATCTACTTGCCATAACATGCACTTGCTATATTTCCATTGATGAACTTATCACATGTAGTCGCGACCATGTATTAACGACATCCTTCTTTACCGTGCATTGATTATCACTTGTACCGTCCCTTCCTTACTCTAACCCTTAGCTTTAAATGTTACTCTCCTTTTCCCTTTTCAGGATAGCCACAAAGAAGGGTAAAGAGAAAGCTACTCCCAAACCACCGGCAAGGAAAGAAACAAAAAGAGCACTAGCTGTGGAACCATCCTCAACATCAGTAAAGCCCTCAACAAAGCGAGTCAAGAGAATCATTAAGGTCGATGAAAAAGAGAAAGCCTTTCCAGTAAAGGACACTGCGCGGTTCACTAACCGCTACTGTGAGCAGATGTTCCCCATTCTAGCTTAGCAGAACTATAACAATGAGCACCTACTCATCCTCCCGACCCATATTGTTGAATTCGTTGAGCTCCACATTGAGCGAAGACAATGGGGATTCCTACGGAGACAGCCACGGCAGGTCAATCTTTCATGGGTAGTCGAATTCTACTCCAATTTTCACATGCCAACCCTGCAGTCTGTCTATGTCCGTCAGAAGCAAGTACCCATCACCGAAGAGGCCATTCATCAAGCTTTAGATCTTCCCCCTGCTCCAGAAGGATTGGACGCGTACCAAAAAGCCTCTTTCAAGCGCCAGATATACCAATTTGACTGGGACACCGTCCTCAGAATTATAGCACAACCTGGCAGCAGATGGATCTATGGATACCATCGATCTCGACCTAAGGGCATATTGGCTTCAGCACTCACCTTGGAGGCTCGAGTATAGGCACAGATTATGTCCCATTATGTCTTTTTGAGCACTCACGAGTCCTCCTTCATTGCAAATATGGTTGTTCTACCCTGGTGTATCCTTACAGACCAGCCTCTCAACTTACCAAGACACATTCGGAATGCTATGGAACACGTACAAATTGCGAGCAACCTACCTTTTTCTACCTTAGTTTCAGATCTAGTCTCAGCAGCTGTAGTTTCCTACAGAGCTGGGGATACCAAGGCCATGATTCCATGGGATGATCAGTACGTCCCCAACGGAAAGTACATCAGACCTCCAGCAGCCACTATCAACCGGACCACAGAACCGGCGGAAGATATTCATTCTCCTTCCACATCACAAGAACCTTCAACAAATCAGCTACTCCTACAGATAATTCAGAGGTTAGACCGCCTAGACCGGCAGGCAAAGCGAATGAAGTGCCGTAACAAGCACCAATTTACATACCTCAAGGAGCTGATTGTTGGCAACCACCCGACTAAAGAAGAACCAGACACTCCGGACTCCACTTCATCTACTAGCACAGGGAGCCATGACAATCCCGACTGTAGAGATGCTGCTACCAGCCCCCCTTTGTTCCTGACTGATAGCACCGAGGACGGTGCCAAGCTTTAAGTGTGGGGAGGTCGGTCAGTACCTGACTTCCGGAGGTAATTTTTCTTTTTTAACACTAATAAATTATTTATTTATTCTTTTGTTAGGATAGGATAGATTACATAGTAATAAGTGTTTGCATGTATGTTCTATTTGGTTGAAAAATAATAAGTTTCTTTTTAAGACCCTATTTTTGAAAATTTTCACTAATTTAAATCAAAACTTTTGTATTAAACTTGTTTGAAGACTGTAAATTGGAACATGGTTTTTAAAGCTAGAACACACAACCTGTGAGAATTTGAGCTTAATTACATGGTTACACTATTTAATCATAATATTTTATTCTTGTGTGTTTCCTTCTCTATGATTGTAATCTATATTTTGTTCCATCCTATATGTCCAATATTTAATGTGTTATATGCATGCATATGATTGAGGCTATTATTTTATTAGCTCACTTATCCCAAATAGCCTACCCTTTTATGTCACCTTTGTTAGCCACTTTGAGCCTTTTAATCACATTTGTTCTATATTTTACCACATCACTAGTCTTAAGCAGAAAAACAAATTAATTACCCCAAATTGAATCTTTGGTTAGCTTAAGATAGAAATTGTGTGTTAACTAACTGTGAAAAAACTGTGGGAACTTGGGTTAATGAAAGTGTACAGTGCTTAAATGATAAAATATTGGGAATTTGGGTACCTACTCATGTGAAACCAAAAAAAAAAATTAAAAATCCATTTGCATTGATAAATTATGTTTATTTTAAAAACAAAAAAAATAAAAATAAAAAAAATCCAAAAATATTCAATTAAATAAATAAATAAGGGGACAAAATTACCCCAATGCTAAGTTAAGTTAATGAAAAGATCAATGCATATGTGATACAAATTAAAAGAAAAGTTGATGCATGAGTATGTAATGCAAAAGTGGAAATTTTGGGTAGCTAGGCATGAATTTAAAAGTATATAGAGTATGTATAGGTGAGAGCTTAGGTTATTCAAAGATTCAATTTATAGCTCACTTAGCCATATATATATATACCCTCACCTTTACCTTAGCCCCATTACAACCTTGAAAAGACCTCATGATGTTTGCATTGGTACATTAAATACTTGTTGATTGGTTAGGTGAAGAACAAAGTTTAGAAAGCATGACTAGAGAAGACTAGAGTGGATTACCCTATACACTTGAGTGATTAGGGTGCATATACACCATCAGTGAGGGTTCAATGCTTCATTCTATGTTCCCTGCTTTCATGAGCTGTCTTCTTACAAGTTTACTTGTCTTTTATTGTAAAATTTGAATTAGTGGAATTTGATTTATGTTTGTCTTGAACAACCTATTTATTTTTAACCAAGTAGACAGAATCATCTTAGCATATAGTTGCATACATAGGTTGCATTGCATTGCATGAGTCTTACTTTTTCCTACTCATTTATTTTATCTCCTTGAGCTAAGCATGAGGACATGCTAATGTTTAACTGTGGGGAGGTTGATAAACCACTATTTTATGGTTTATCTTGTGCTCATTTGAGTGGTTTTTTTATCAAGTCCTTACCCAATTATTCATATGATTTACATGATTTTACAATTCCATCCTAGTGTTATTCTATTGTTGAAAACTTGCTTCCTAGAATCTTTAATTTGTGTATTTTAATTCTCCTTTATACCATTCGATGCCGTGATCCGTGTGTTAAGTGTTTCAGGCTTTATAGGGCAGGAATGGCTTAGAAAATGGAGAGGAAGCTTGCAAACATGGAAGGAACACAAGAAACTAAGGAGATAACCAGCGAGCATCGACGCGCACGCATGGCTCACGCGTGCGCGCGACATGGAGAAACTTGTAGCGACGCGTGTGCGTGCCTGACGCGTACGCGTGGACTGGAGTTTGCACAAAGACGCGCGCACGCTTGACACGCCAAAACGACCAGCGACGCGCACGCGTGACATGCGCGATCTGCAGAAATAACAGAAAATACTGGAGGCAATTTTGGGCCGAGTTTTGACCCAGTTTCTGGCCCAGAAACACAGACTAGAGCCAGGGAATATTCAAAGACTCAACACACATTCTCATTAGCATAGTTTTAGTTTTTAGATCAGAATCTAGAGAGAAATTACTCTTCCTCTAGATTTTCTTTCACATTCATAGTTTCATAGTTTATTGCTTTTGCTTTGGATATTGAAGAGTCATCACCTCCGTTGAAGATACTATTCTAGTTTGTTTTCTTACTCCTTTATTATTCCATATTCTTAATTCTTGTTTAGAGTTATAATTGGATTATTTTTAGAATTTATTAATGCAAAGGATTACTTTTACTTTTAATTAAATTGTAGTTATTGTTTATCATGTCTTCCTTTTATTCCCTTTTTAATTCTATGCAGTAACTCTCATGTCAATGGAGTAGATTCCCAACTTGACATGGGGTTGATTAAAATGAGACACTTGAGTTGGAATGCTGAAGTGATTAGTTAAATTGGAAGTTGTTGGCTAATTTTGTATTTACTAACGCTAGACCTTCCCAAGGGAGAGGACTAAGATTTGCGAATAAGAGTTAGCTCAATCACTTGACTTTCCTTTATTTAGTAAGGGTTAACTAAGTGAAAATAACAACCTCTTTATACTACACTTGAGAGAATTTCAACAAGGATAGAACTTCCGATTAATCATTCTCCCGGTCAAGGCTTCTTATTTAGAATAATATAAATCTCTTTTAATTCTCATTGCTTTAATTTACAATCATATGCTTATGCCCATTGCCCAAACTCAAAATTACCCAGAAAATCCTGATTAATAAGATAGCACCCTTTTTGTCAACTCGTTGGGAGACGACCTGGGACTCATACTCCCAGTATTTTTATTCTAATTTTGTGACAACCTTTCTAAATTGATGAGGCGGATTTTTGCTAGTTAAGAGCTATACTCGCAACGTATTTCCAATATTGATTTCTTAATTAGCTGACTTCCACACCTCCGTCAGTGCGCCTTTGGCCTGAGATCTTTTTCTAACTATAGTACATTATTAGGTTATAGGCATGCCATGACATCACTAGCTCTCGTCCTTGAAGATAAGATAAAACTATTATTGATTCATTGAATTACAATAGAGCTCCCTAACCCAATGAAAGGGGTTTAGTGAGTCATAGCTCTGAATTCAATTACACAACTCAAAGAAAATCATCCAAAGTTCCCCGTGTAAAAGTCCCCTCTCAGGGGCTGGATTCCCCTTCAATCCCCCCTTTTTCCAAATGCAGAAACTAAGGCCTTTAAATAGGCTCCCTAAATTACAAAATGAAAATGAAATTCAAAGCAAATTACAATCAAATGAAAATAAACTATTCTAGATGATTCTTGTGGCCTTGATTTGGTGTTGTTGATGGGCCTTGCTTGCTTGAAGGGCTTAGTGACATAATTGATCCAAAAAAGTTTAAGTTCCAGTTTAAGCTTAAACTGGAACTTAAACTCCACATGTGATATTCAAGCTTCCTTTATTGATTTTGTTGCTTCCTTGCCTAGCCTCTTCTTCCCTGAAATCATCCAAACAATTGCATCAAAGTCTTGCAAAAATTCATGAGAATTCTTCCATTCATAGCTTTCAAGGAATATAACTAAAAACTCATGGAATTTGCATCAAAATCTTCATGTTGAATGATTTAAGACAAGCATGACTATTTGGCCCAAAATGATTACTTAAGGCTCAAGAAAATGCATAAAACAACTAAAAATAAAAGAAAAAGGCTAGTGAAACTAGCCTAAGATGCCTTGGCATCATTGGCCACCCTATAGTAACCCTTTCCTAATACTTCTGTAACCCGGTATGGCCCTTTCCAATTAGCTGCCTGCTTCCCTTCTC
Source organism: Arachis ipaensis (assembly GCF_000816755.2). Lineage (NCBI taxonomy): Eukaryota > Viridiplantae > Streptophyta > Magnoliopsida > Fabales > Fabaceae > Arachis > Arachis ipaensis. The sequence continues at coordinate 106,427,540 of NC_029788.2, forward strand.
CTGATCGACCTGCTCGGATATAATTTTAGATTAGGATGAGGTCGTTGATGGCAAAGCTTCGCTGGATTACCTTCCGATTATATCTTAAAGCATTCGATGCTTTAGTGCTTCCTCTCTAATCCGAACTCTTTCTCGGACTTCAGGAAGTAGATCGAGCTCTTCCCTTTGTGCTTGGGAGTTGGTGTTGTCATTGTAGAGGATCACTCTAGGGGATCCTTCTTCTATCTCTATCATGAGCGGATAATTTATAACCTTTTGGGCATTATTTTTACATAGTTTTTAGTATGTTTTAATTACTTTTTATTATATTTTTATTATTTTTTATGCAAAAATCACATTTCTGGACTTTACTATGAGTTTTTGTCTTTTTCTGTGATTTCAGATATTTTCTGGCTGAAATTGAGGGACCTGATTAAAAATCTGATTCAGAGGCTGAGAAAGGATTGCAGATGCTGTTGGATTCTGACTCTCCTGCACTCTAAGTAGATTTTCTGGAGCTACAGAAGCCCAATTGGCGCGTTCTCAATTGAGTTGGAAATTAGACATCTTGGGCTTTCCAGAAATATATAATAGTCTATACTTTATCCGAGATTTAATGGCCCAAACTGGCGTTCAAACACCCATCAGAGACCCTTTTCTAGAGTAAAACGCCCAAACTGGCACCAGAATTGGAGTTAAACACCCAAACTGGCACCCAAGCTAGCGTTTAACTCCAAGAATGGCCTATGCATGTGAAAGCTTCAATGCTCAGTCCAAGCACACACCAAGTGGGCCCGGAAGTGGATTTCTGCACTATCTGTACTTAGTTACTTATTTTTTGAAACCCTAGTAACTAGTTTAGTATAAATAGCACTTTTTACTATTGTATTCGCATACTTTTTCATCCTTGGACTTGGAGGCTGGCCTCACGGCCATGCCTAGACCTCTTTTCACTTATGTATTTTCTACGGTGGAGTTTCTACACACCATAAATTAAGGTGTGGAGCTCTGCTGTTCTTCATGAATTAATGCAATTACTACTGTTTTCTATTCAATCCCGCTTGATCTATTCTAAGATACTCACTCGTACTTCATTTTGGAGAATGATATGATCCGTGACACTCATCATTATTCTCAATTCTATGAACGCGTGTCTGACAACCACTTCCGTTCTATCTGAGCTCAATGTAGTCATTGGACGACAGCTTGAGTGCATATCTCTTGGTTATCTAATACACGGATCGAGTCCGTGAGATTAGTATCTTTTTGGTATAGGCTAGAATCATTGGCAGCATTCCTGGGATCCGGAAAGTCTAAACCTTGTTTGTGATATTCCAAGTAGGATCTGGGAAGGGATGACTGTGACGAGCTTCAAACCTGCGAATGTTGGGCGCAGTGACAGTGTGCAAAAGGATCAATAGATCCTATTTCGACGCTAGCGGGAACCGACAGATGATTAGCCATGCGGTAGCTATGCCTGGTATTTTTCATCCGAGACGAGAAATCCGACAATTGATTAGCCGTGCAGAAACCGTAGAGGACCATTTTCACTAAGAGGATCCTACAGCTTGCCATGGAAGGGAGCACGCATGGTTGGAAGAAGGCAATAGGAAAGCAGAGGTTCAGAAGCAACAAAGCATCTCCAAATGCTTATCTGAAATTCCCATCAATGAATTACATAAGTATCTCTATCTTATTTTATGTTTTATTTATCTTTTAATTATCAAAACTTCATAACCATTTGAATCCGCCTGACTGAGATTTACATGATGACCATAGCTTGCTTCAAGCCGACAATCTCCGTGGGATCGACCCTTACTCACGTAAGGTATTACTTGGATAACCCAGTGCACTTGCTGGTTAGTTGTGCGGAGTTGTGAAAAGTGTGGATCACAATTTCCCACACCAAAGGCAAAGTAGAAATCTGAGATTAAGAAAAGCTAAACCTAAAATCCTAAAACCTGGAGAGAGGAGAGAGCCTCTCTCTCTAGAAAACTACATTTAAAACCTAAAATTATGTGAATGAAAGTTGTGTGAATAAATGATGTGTGATTTCCCCATTCTGCAGCCTATATTCTGTGTTCTCAGGCTTGGAACTGGGCCAAAAAGGAGCCCAGAATTTGCTCCCTATGCTTTCTGTAATTTCTGCATGTGGCGCACGTCACGCGTACGTGTACGTCACGCGTACGCGTCGGTCACGCGTACGCGTTGCTTGGCAAAATTCCTTGTCACGCGTACGCATCAGTCACGCGCACGCGTGGCTTGTCTTCTGCACTAGTCACGCATGCACGTCGTCCACGCGTACGCGTCGCTGCCAGCTTCTCAAAACTTTATTTTCTCACGTTCCTTCCACTTTTGCATGTTTCCTTTCCATCCTCTAATTCATTCCTGCCCTATAAAGCATGAAAACATTAACGCACAGATTACGGCATCGATGGTAATAAAGGATAATTAAAATTGACAGTTTAAAGGCCTAGGAAACATGTTTTCAACTATATCACAAAATTAGGAAGGATTTGTAAACCATGCAAATTATATGAATAAGTGAGCAAAGAATTGATAAAAACCACTCAAATCAGCACAAGATAAACCATAAAATAGTAGTTTATCACCGATCCAGCTTGGAATCTAAACATGGCCGCTAATCTTCCATTTAACTGTTGTACCTCTTTGACCCAGGTCGGGCTTTTCATGCTGAGTATGACCTGACATTTATTTGGTTTTGCTTCGATTCCTCTCTAGGTGAGCATGAAGCCCAAGAATTTCCTGGCCTCTACCACGAAAGTGCACTTTACAGAATTTAGCCTCATCCCGTGCTTTCTTATAGTGTTAAACACTTCAGCAAGGTCGAGTAGTAGCGCTTCTACCTTTTGTGTCTTTATCAACATGTCGTCGACATAGACCTCCATCAATTTTCCGATGTGGTTGGCAAAAATTTTGTTCATCAACCTCTGGTATATAACCCCTGCGTTCTTGAGTCCGAACGGCATAACTACATAGCAGTAGTTTGCCTTTGGGGTTAGGAACGGGGTTTTCTCTTGGTCGGGTTGATACATCGGTATTTAGTTGTACCCTGAGTAGGCGTCCATGAAAGAAAGGTACTTGTATCCCGATGAGGCGTCGACTAGGGTGTCTATGTTCGGAAGTGGATAGGGTTCTTTTGGGCAGGCTTTGTTGAGGTCGTTGTAATTAGCGCACATCCGCCACTTTTCATTTGACTTTTTGACCAGTATGATGTTGGCCAGCCATAATGGGTACTTGACCTCTCTTATGAACCCTGCTTCTAATAAGGTCTGTACCTGTTCCTCCACAGCTTGTGATCTCTCTGGACCGAGCTTTCTGCGTTTCTGTTGTACTGGCCGAGATCCAGGGTATACTGCCAATTTATGACACATTAGTCCGGGATCAACACCGGGTCCCTTTTCTGAAGGTTGTGTGCAATGGGATGTACCCAAGTGGTTGAATTGGTGTGTTTCCGAGCCCGAATAGGCTATTAGAATATGCTCTGAGCTCTTTTTCTTGTAGGCCGAGCTTGTCGAAGGCAGATTTGAACAGCATATCCGCAGAGCTTCCTTGGTCTACCGGTGTTCGGTGGAGATTGGCGTTAGCGAGTATGATGGTAATGACCACGGGGTCATCATGCCCTGAGATGATGCCTGCGGCATCTTCTTGAGTGAAGGTAATAGTGGGGAGGTCAACCGACCTGTCCCCTCCTCCGACATGGTACACCTCTTTAAGGTGTCTTTTGCGGGATGCCTTAGAGATCCCTCCTCCTGCGAATCCTCCATTGATCATTTGGATATGTCTCTTAGGGGTGTGAGGGAGACATTCAGTTCGTCCGCCTTCTTCGTCCCTTCTTCTCTTTTTTGGTCCGTCCGCTCTGCTAGCTAGGAACCGATCTAGTCTCCCTTCACGTGCAAGTTTCTCTATGACATTCTTGAGGTCGTAGCACTCGTTGGTAGGATGCCCATAGATTCGGTGGTATTTGCAATACTCTATCTGACTTCCTCCTCTATTGTGTTTAACGAAGGGGTGGGACCTTTTCAGTGTTGCATATTTCTCTGTAGACATCCACGAGGGATACCCGAAGGGGGGTGTAGTTATGGTACTTCTTGGGCTTTTCTGCAGATTGATCTTCTTTTTTCCTAGACTCTTTATCCTTATCCCGAGGCGGGTAGGGGAATCAGGTTTTTGAGCTTTCTCCTAATCGAGAGTTCTCCTCCATATTGATGTACTTTTCCACCCGTTCTTGCACCTCATTCAGAGATGGTGGGTGCTTCTTGGATATGGAGTGGCTAAAGGGTCCTTCTCGTAAACCGTTGATGAGTCCCATGATGGCTGCTTCTATAGGGAGGTTTTGTATGTCAAGACATGCTTTGTTGAATCTTTCCATGTAGCTGCGAAGGCTTTCCCGATCTCCTTGTTTAATTCCTAATAGGCTTGGAGCGTGTTTGGCTTTATCCTTTTGAATGGAGAACCTGGCGAGGAACTTTTTTGCAAGGTCGTCGAAGTTTGCGATCAATCTTGGAGGTAGGCTTTCGAACGACTTTATTGCCGTCTTGGTTAGAGTGGTTGGGAAGGCTTTGCAACGAGTCACTTCCGAGGCATCTGTGAGGTACATCCGGCTTCTGAAGTTGCTGAGGTGGTGGCTCGGGTCGAACGTACCATTGTATGGAGTTATGTCAGGAGTTTTGAAGTCTTTTGGGACTTTATCCTTCATGATTTCCTTGGTGAACGGGTCTTGGTCCTTGTGGGGCTATTTTCACGGTTGGACCGAGTGGGTTTAGCTTTGAGGTCAGCTTCAAGCTTTAAGAGCATCTCTTCCAGTTCTCGACGTCGTCTTGTTTCTCTACAGCGATCTCGCTCAGCTTCTTGCTACCATTCGGCTTCTTGTTCGATCTGTTTGAGGTGATCCTGTTGTTCACGAATGGCATCTAAAATTTTTATGTTCTGAGGTTGCTTGTCTTCCTTGGATTGGGGTGTGTCCTTTGACGTGGCATCCGTGTTCTTAAGTGGCGTTCCTTCTTCCAATCTAGAATTATGGTCATTGGTAGGGTTGTTTTCCATGGTGATGGGATGACTTCCAGGTTCTTCGGAACGGTGCCAATGTTCCGAGGGTTATTGAAACAGGGAGGTCGATCTCGGATGAGATCTTCAGATTTGGACTGGGCTGCCGTGTCCGACTTGTTGACGCAGGAGATGCTGCGGGTCCTTGTTCACCGGACGGGGGTGGTACCTGCAAGAGATTCCGATGCTTAAGTCAGTATGGGCTTTAGGCAGGTTTTTAGTAGAATTGGAATATGAGTTATACCTGGGTGCTCTAGTGTATTTATAGTAATGCTTGATGATCTTCCTTTAAGATAAGTGTTCATACCATGGGTCGAGCTATGTGAAGCCGAGCTGGATGAAGACAAAAAATGACCGACCTCTTATAAAGGTTGGTCAACACCGACCTCTGCCCAAAGAGCTCGGCCAAGTTGCTATAAGGGCCCAAGTAGGCCCAAAACAGAAGATCACATTCCACCTAAAGGTGGTTGGCCTAAAGATAAGGGGACCCGCCCACAAAAGATAAGATAAGATAACAAACTTATCTCAAGGGATGTCATCCCAGACTACTCTAAATACACTAGAGCACCCAGGTATAACTCATACTCTGATTCTACACAAAAAACCTGCCTAAAGCATGTGCTAACTTAAGCATCGGAGTCTCTTGCAGGTACCACCACCCTCCTGATGACATGTCATCATGTCATGTTTTTCTATACTTTTTCATATAAGAAATTGATAATTAGTGCTTAAATATTGAATGCTTTTGTGCTTAAATGGTATATTTCTTTGATCTTTTGATTTGATAAACTTTGTAGGAAATAAGAAGAAAAAGAAACAAAAAGCACAAAATAAGTTAAAAAGGAGAAAAAAAAGAGTTTTGGGCACACTTTGAAGTTGGAGCACACTTTAATGCCTTAGGCCACGCTTTTTAAAAGCGTGGCCCATGACATTCAAGCGTGGCATTCACAAGGGTGCAGCAAAAACAAAGACTAGCGCTAAAAAAATGGAGCGCTAAGTTAAAAAGTTTTCACTTTTTCGGGTTTTTTTGTAGCCTTGTGACAGCATGACCATGCCTCCTTCAAAGGACCATAACTTGAGCTACAGATGTCCAATTGATGTGCTTCCAGTTGCGTTGGAAAGCTTACATTCAGAGATTTCTAACGATATATAAGAATCTATATTTGGCATGAAATTAAAGCACAAGTGAAAGGCATCTTTAAGGCCCAAAAATCAACCAAATATGTTCTCACCATGGTTTGAAGAGGGGGTCACCAAGAAAAGCAAGGCAAGGCACCCAAAATGGCTTCACCAGGGCTCGAAATTGGGAACCTTGTACAAGCACAAAGGGGCGCTCAGTTTCCTTTCTTAACTGAGCACTAGAGTGCAAGGGAATTGGCATAAGGAATAGGTACAAAATGCACTCACCAGGATTCGAAAGTGGAGCCTCACTCCAAAGCAAAGAAAGGGCGCTGAGTTAAGAGTTTTCACTGAGCACTATATTTACAGCCTCTCAAATTGAGCACTAAGTTAACTTTGTTAACTTTTTCGGGCATCAACAAAAAGAAAAGCAAAGTGCTCCATTTGGTTGTTTAACTGAGCGCTATGAGTGAGGAGCCTGGGACAAGGGAGTGAGCGCTCAGTTCACTAACTTAACTGAGCGCTCCACTGGAGCATGGCTCCAACCCAATTCAAACCAAAAGCAACCTTGACCCATGCCTCCAAACCAATTGAACCAAATCCATCCTTCTTCAAATCCATTTTTTATTGAAGGCCAAATAAAAATCACCCCATTTCATTGAATTCCAAAGCAAGCAAAGCCCAATTGACATCACTCAAAGGCACAAGGATCAGTTAGATTAGGAATTTCATTTTTATTGTAATTTGTTTTCAATTTCAATTTCATTTTTATTTTGTAAAGCCTATATAAAGGCATCAATTTCATTTCATTAAGAGGCTGGCTCCAATAGGGAGCAAGTAGAATAGAGAGCTCTTTTCAGTTTTCCTTTTTGAATGTGAAGAATTAGAGATCAAATCTAAATTTTGCTTTTTGGTTTTCATTCTACTTCTTCTGCAACTTCTACTTTCTTTCTGATTATGATTTTGGAACTCTGATTGGAGAATTCTTCTGGATTTCTCCATCGTTGAGTTTCCTTTTGATCCCTTTGTTTCTATTTTCATGAATTTGAAGATTTGATCTCAATTGTTCCTATTTTACTTCTTTTGCAATTTGTAAATTCTGTTTTAGCTCTTCTGCAATTCCCTTCATCTTACATTTCTCTGGTTCACTGCAATTTATATTTTCTTGTTCTGTTTCAATTCCCAGCACCCAATTCTTTTTACTTTTCCTGCAATTATATTCCTCTGCAATTGTTCTAAGTTCTGTTTACTGCTTTCTTTAAATTGTCTGCACCCAATCCCCTTTACATTTGATGCAATTTATATTTCTTGCTCTTTAAGTTTCTGTCCAATTTACTTTCTGCACTTTATAATCCTTTGTCATTTACATTCTGCTCTTTACTTTCAAGTCAATTTACTTTCTGCACTTTAAATTCCTTGTCATTTACATTCTGTTGGTCACTTTTCACCCAATCTATCAATGTTAGCTTGACTAAATTAATCACCCACTAAAGTTACTTGATCCATCAATCCCTGTGGGATCGACCTCACTCTAAGTGAGTTATTACTACCTGATGCGACCCGGTACACTTGCCGGTGAGTTTAGGTGTTGGAATCTGATTTCCACCCATCAAGTTTTTGGCGCCATTGCCGGGGATTGATTTAGATCAACAATGATTAAGTGGGTGAGAAGTCTAGATCAAGCATTTTCTTTGTTTTTATTCTCTGATTTAAGTTGATAGCAAGGTGTTTAAGTTATTGCTTCACTAAGAAATTCTTCTCTATGACATGAATTTTAAATTTCAATGGTGTTGTGTTTTACAAAATTCAAATGGAGTTCAACTCATCTTATAATCAAACAAATTTTATGGGATATTACCTACCATCACCAATCTCTAATGGTGGCTAGAAATATCACCAAGAAAATACAAATTCTGAGCACTCCAATTCATGGAGATTTGCTTCAGAGACACAAGATGAGCAAGAGAATCATATGGGATACCAACCACCACCATAAAATGATTCATATCATTATCCTCATGGTGGATGGGAGTATCACCAAGGAATGAAAGAGCATGAACACCTTCCAGAGCCACAAAGTAACTCCTATTGTGATGACAGTTACACAAACCGTGGCTGGGAAGGGAATTTCAATGATCATGTTCCATTCATCAAGAGACATCTTCCCTGGAGTATACTCTCAATAAAGTCATGAAAAATTGTCCACCCTCACTTCCCAGTTTCTCATTTGAAAGTTCTTCATCACTTGAATATGCCTCAACACAAAGTTTCCTCCAAGATCCATACAAGTCATCCCACCAACCACAAAATTCATCCCACAACTCACAAAACTCATTCCACACCCCTTAACAAAACTTTACCACAACACATCCATGTCACCAAAATTACTCTCAACCTTCATCTCTTGAACTAGCATTGGAGGATTACCTTCAATGGTCCAAAGAACCCTTAGAAAGCCGATGCCAAGCCATTGAAATACACAGACAACTCGTGGAAAGACACACACAATCCCAATCCTGGAAAGAAATTCTCTTCAAGAAGATGAATGGGCCCTTAAAGCAAACAAGGAGGAACTTAGAACCATCAAATAGTGAGGATGAAGACCAATTTGTGGGTGAGGAAGTGAAAAAACAAGAACAAAAGGTCCCTGTGTCAAGTGAAATTACAATGAAGGATGAGGAACATGAGCCAAAGATTTTACATTCACAAAAGCTACTTGAGGTGACAATGAAACATAAAGATTCCCTCCCAAAAAAATTAATGAAAAATCATGAAGAAGAAATGGAGGAAGATACTCAAGAGAATTCACACTCAAGTGAAGTAGAGAAATGTATAGAGGAATAGCTCATGGAACCACCATTGCAAGGGACTCTTGATGAAGACAAAACTCCAATAATAACACAGCAACTATGTCTTGAAATCAAAGAAGTGAAGGCAACTAACAAGAGCACCAATTCTGTCCCTGATCCAGCAAGCAAGATCAATCAAGCCATTTATAAAAGGAAGCTTGCTGAGGAGAGGCCAAGACAAGGGACAGTAGCTGAATCTTCTCCCCCTTTGAGTTCATTCCTATTAACAAACTGGAAGAAGAGGAAGAAAGTGAAGAACATGTCAACCGTAGGTAACATTTCTTTGCTTTGTTTACTTTCTATGTTTGCTTTGTTTAAATTTCAATAAATTGGCATATGGTTACATTCTAAGTTTGGTGTTGCAATGCAACACTTTGTTTTCAATCCCTCTGGATGATTGCATCAATTCTAAAGTGTCACACTAAGATTCTAAGTTTGGTGTGCCACTTAATTCTCTATGCAATTCATTAAGCAACACCACTTATCTACATAACCATAATGCCTTTGCAGTGTTAATTTTCTTTTGGTTTGACACTTTGTTATTCTGTTTACTTTAGTTATTTCTTTGTTTTTAATGCTTTCACTTATTTTTCTTCTTAACTGTTTTTGTTAATACATCACCAAGAGATCCTTATTCATGACAGGTTCTTGGCTTGGTAATTATACTTAACATATAGCAGTTTCATTTGCTTAGTTTTAATTCAAATAAATTGACATAGGATTGCATTCTAAGTTTGGTGTTGCTATGCAACAAAATTTGCTTCCAATCTTTACTAGATACTTGCATTAATTCCAAGTGAAAGTGTCACACTAAGTTTGGTGTGCCACTCATTTTTTTTATGCAATGTATCATGCACACCCTCTTATGTTTGCAATCACAATGTCTCTGTCTCTTGTACCTTGATTGTTATCTTTAATTTTGCTTGCTTAGAACACATGTACTACTAACATTTCATTGTGTAAGATATTCATGATCCATCTTAGGTGTTGGAATCTGATTTCCACCCATCACCTCCGGTGATCAAGGATCAGCAGCACCACCAGACTCAACAAGTCGGACACGACAACTCCGGCCATGATAACAGATCTCATCCGAGATCGACCTTCAGTTTTAGGTAACCCTCGGAATGATAAGTTAGTTATCTTATCTTATCTTTATGTGGAGGATATCTTTATCCTTTGGACAACCGCCTTCTGGTGAGCAGTGATCCTTTCGCTTTGGGCCTTCTTGGGCCTCTGAGGTGTTTGTCCGAGCTCTTTGTGAAGAGGTCGACGATGGGCCAACCTTTCATGAGGTCGGTCTCTTTGTCTTTATCCCACTCGTTCCTATAGCTCGGACCGATGTATGAACACTAAGGAAAGCCTAGACTCTTGGGAAAAGCTGGTCAATGCTTTCTTTGCCAAATTCTTTCCTCCTCAAAAGATGAGAAAGCTCAGGGTGGAAGTTCAAACCTTCAGACAAAACAAGGGTGAATACCTCTATGAAGCTTGGAAAAGATACAAGCAACTAATCAGGAGATGTCCTCCTGACATGCTCTCAGAATGGACTATCCTAGGTATCTTCTATGATGGGCTATCTGAGATGTCCAAGATGTCCTTAGATTATTCTGCTAGTGGATCACTCCACTTGAAGAAAACGCCTGCAGAGGTGCAAGAACTCATTAAAATGGTTGCAAACAACCAATTCATGTACAATTCTGAGAGAAACCTTATGAACAATGGGGTAACTCAGAAGAAAGAAGTTCTAGAGGTTGACACTCTGAATGCCATATTAGCTCAGAACAAGATCTTAATCCAACAGGTCAATATGATCTCTCAGTATTTAACTGGAATGCAAGCTGCAGCTGCTAGCACTCAAGACACCTCCTGTGATCGAGATGCCTATGATCCAGATCAATCTTCAATGGAGGAGGTGAATTACATGGGAGAACCCTATGGAAACACCTACAACTCTTCATGGAGGAATCATCCTAACCTCTCATGGAAGGATCAACAGAAGCCTCAGCAAAACTTCAACAATAATCAAGGTGGAAAAATCCAATTTAGTTTCAACAACAGGCCACCATCCCCTTTTTCCCAGGAACACATGGAGACTTCTAAGAAGAGCCTTTCTGACTTAGCAACCATAGTCTCTGAACTCTCTAAGACCACTCATAGTTTCATAACTGAAACTAGGTCCTCCATCAGAAATCTGGAGGTACAAGTTGGTCAACTGAGCAAGAGAATCCCAGAGACCCCTCCTAACACTCTTCCTAGTATCACTGAAGTTAACCCAAGAGAAGAGTGTAAGGCCATCACTATAGAAGTGGAGGCCAAATCTGAAGGAAATGCATTGGCGTTGAACACCAGTAAGGAGGTCTTTACTGGGCGTTCAACGCCCAAGGTAGCACAAAAGCTGGCGTTCAATGCCAGCAAAGGGACACAAGTTGGGCGTTCAATGCCCAAAGAAACACAAGTCCTGGCATTGAATGCTACAATAGGGGTAGTTGGCAACCCTAAGCCCACTGAGGACTCTTCTATTGAAGAACTGATAACACCCAAGGTTCATGAGAAGCCCATTGAAGTTCCCTTGAATGCTTAGTTGAAGATCATAGAATCTGAAGAGTATTCTCCCTCTGATGAGAAAGAGAAAACTAGGGAAGATCAAGTTACTCGGTACCTAGGACTCTAATGAAGCTGAATGCCAAGTTGTTTGGCACAGAACCATTGGAGGAAGAACCTCCAGTGCTCACCAAGGAACTCAATGCCTTGGTTCAGCATAAACTACCTCAGAAGTTGTCGGATCCCGGATGCTTCCTGATTCCTTGCACCATAGGCACCATTACCTTTGATAAGACTCTGTGTGACCTAGGGTCAAGCATAAACCTCATGCCACTCTCTGTAATAGAAAGGATGGGAATCTTTGAGGTACAAGCTGCAAAAATCTCACTAGAGATGGCAGACAAGTCAATGAAGAAGGCATATGGTCTGGTAGAGGATGTCTTAGTAAAGGTTGAGAACCTTTACATCCCTACAGATTTTATAATCTTAGATACTAGGGAGGAAGAGGATGAATCCATCATCCTTGGAAGACCTTTCCTAGCCACTGCCAATGCCATCATTGATGTAGCAAAGGGAGAACTGATTCTACAGTTATGGGAGGACCACATCTTATTCAAGATGCCTAAACCCAACTCTCCCTCTGATATAAAAGAGACAATTGTGCAACACTTAGTGTTCCAACCTCTCTCTCAGTGAAGAGCTATACAGAGCCCCCAAACACCAACTCTAAGTTTGGTGTTTGGCAGCCATTATCGAGCACTAAGAATAAAGGTACTAAGAAGAAAGTACCTAAAGGCTGGAAGGATAAGAAAATCCCCACTAAAGGTCTCTCACCTGGCATGAGAGTTGTCTTCACTGATAACCCAGTCATTCCACACACAGTGAACAAGATCCTGTCTCTAGAACATGTGGAACTTATCCATGAGAGCACAGGTAAGAAGTTCACTGTAAAAGGCAAAATTTTGAGTACATATCCATCTCCTTAAGGAGCTAACCGTCAAGCTAGTGACGTTAAAGAAGCGTTTGTTGGGAGGCAACCCAATGATAATTAAAGTTATTTCTGTTTTTCATTAAGTTTATTTAAGTTTTAACAGTTTAATTTTCATGTTTTCTTTAAGTTTGTGATCATAGGCAGTAGTTAAAACAAAAATAGAAACAGTCAAAGCTGGAAATAGAACACCCTAGAGCAAGTACCTTGCTGGCATTGAATGCCAGCCAGAGAGGCCAGAGTGGGCGTTCAACGCCCATAAAGAGCAGCATTGCTGGTGTTGAATGCCAGCCAGGGAGCATGAAGCTGGCGTTGAACACCAGCCAGGAGGCAGAGACCTGGTGTTGAACGCCAGGTAGGAACACCCCAATAGGCGTTCAACACCCCAAGAGGGGCATCAAGCTGGAGTTGAATGCTAGCCAAAAGCAGGAGCTGGGCATTCAACGCCCATCTCCACTATATCCTCTTCTTCTTCTACTCTTTTCTTTATATTTTGCTCGAGGACGAGCAAAACTTTTAAGTTTGGTGTTGGAAAAGCCTTGCTTTTTGCTTTCCATTCACACCTATTCCACCTCCAAATCTTGGGAGATGGAAAGATTCATCACCAAAGCTCATCAAGACCACTTCTATGAAGTTGTGGCAAAAAAGACGGTTATTCCTGAAGTCCCCTTTAGACTAAAAAAGAATGAGTACCCGGAGATCCGAAGAGAAATTTGGAGGAGAGGTTGGGAAGTCGTAACCAATCCTATTCCAGAAGTCGGAATCTTGATGGTACAAGAGTTCTATGCTAATGCATGGGTCACTAAAAACCATGACACTAGTGTGAACCCACTTCCCAAGAATTGGAGCACCATGGTCTGAGGGCAACGTTTGGATTTCAGCCCAGAGAGTGTAAGGTTGGCACTCCAATTGCCAATGATGCAAGGAGACCCACATCCTTACACTAGGGGAGTCAATTTTGATCAGAGGTTGGACCAAGTCCATTCAGATATTTGTGTGGAAGGAGCTCAGTGGAAAAGAGATGCTCAAGGCAAGCCTATCCAACTAAGAAGACTTGACCTCAAGCCTGTAGCTAGAGGATGGTTGGAATTCATCCAACGCTCTATCATCCCTACTAGCAATTGGTTAGAATTGACCATTGACAGAGCCATCATGATTCATTGCATCGTGATTGGAAGTGAGGTGAAGGTACATGAGGTAATACCTCAAGAGTTGTAAAAGAAAGCTAAAAAGCCTTCCACTTTAGCGAGGTTGACTTTTCCCCACCTTATCTGTCATCTATGCAATTCAGCTGGAATTGTCATAGAAGGAGATATCCCTGTTGAAGAGGACAAGTCCATCACTAAAAGAAGGATGGAGCAAACTAGAGAGCCAGCACATGGACCATAGTAAGAGCATGTGGAGCTGCCTCAACAAGAAATCCCTGAGATGCCTCAAAGAATGCATTTTTCTCCCCAAGGCTATTGGGACCAATTGCACACTTCTCTAGGAGAATTAAGCTCCAACATGGACCAACTGAGGATGGGACATCAAGAGCACTCTACCATCCTCTATGAAATAAGAAAAGATCAAAGGGATATGAGGGAAGAACAAAGAACCATGAGGGAAGAACAACAGAGGCAGGGGCGTGACATAGAAAAAATTAAGCACTCCATTGGACCCTCCAGAAGGAGTAGTAGCTGCCATCACTGAGGTGGATTCATTCCATACTTCTCTTTGCCTATGTCATTTATCTGTTTTCCATATATTTTGTTTTATTGTCTATTTCTAGTGCATGATCATCCTTTATTTATGTCTTAAAGTTATGAAATATTCCATGCATCTCTCACCTTGCTTAAAAGAAAATTTTATTTGAAAAAGAAAAGTAAGATGCATGAATTTTGAGTTATATATTAATAATAGTTCAATTATTTGATGTTGTGGCATTGCTTTTATTTTCTGAATGCATGAATGAACAATGCATATTTGATGTTGGAGTTAAAGAATGTTGGCTCTTGAAAGAATGATGATAAAAGTGAAGTATTATTGGTAATCTGAAAAATCTAAAAATTGATTCTTTAAGCAAGAAAAAGCAGCAAAAAGCAATAAAAGAAAAAAATAGAGATATATGCGAAAAAAAAGAAGCAAGCAGAAAAAGAAAAAAAAAAGAAAAAGGCAATAGCTCTTAAAACCAAAAGGCAAGAAAAAAAAGCCAATAACTCTTTAAACCAAAAGGCAAGAGCAAGGATCCAAGGCTTTGAGCATCAATGATTAGGAGGGCCTAAAAGAAACAAAATATTGGCCTAAATAGTTCAAATGAGCTGTTCCCCTAACTATATGCTTGTGGTGTGAAGGTGTCAAGTGAAAAGCTTGAGACTAAGTAGTTATAGTCATGATCCAAAGCAAAAGAGTGTGCCTAAGAACTCTGTACACCACTGGCTGGGGATTCTAGCAAAGCTGAATCACAATCCGAAAGGGTTCACCCAGTTAAGTGTTTGTGGCATTTATGTATCCGGTGGTAATACTGGAAAACAATGTGCTTAGGGTCACGGCCAAGACTCTAAAGAAGCTGTGTTCAAGAATAAAAAAGAACTAAACTAAGAGAGTCAATAATATCATCTGGATTCTAAATTATTAAAGATGCCAATTATTCTGAGCTTCAAACGATAGTGAGATGCCAAAACTATTTAGAAGCAAAAAGCTACTAGTCCCGCTCATCTAATTGAAACTGAGCTTCATTGAGAACTCTGAGATTTATTGTATCCTTCTCTTTTTTTATCCTACTCTATTTTTGGTTGCTTGGGGACAAGCAATAATTTAAGTTTGGTGTTCTGATCAGCAGATATTTTATACACTTTTTTTGCATCATTTTCATATAGTTTTTACTATGTTTTGTTCAAGTTTTATTATGTTTTCATAGGTTTTAGTGCTAAATTCACATTTTGGATTCTACTTTAAGTTTATGTATTTTATGGTGATTTCAGGTATTTTCTGGTTGAAATTGAGGAGCTTGAGCAAAAGTCTGATTCAGAGACAGAGAAAGCACTGCAGATGCTGTCAGGATCTGACCTCCATGCACTCGAAGGCACTTTTTTGGAGTTACAGAAATATAAATGGCACGCTATTAATGGCTATTGAAAGCTAACATCTAGGGCTTTCCAGAAATATATAATAGTTCATACTTTGCTTCAGAAATGAAGACCCAAAACTGGCGTTCAATGCCGGCCACTAGTCCCATTCCTAGTGTCCAGCGCCCACAAGGGAGCAGCTGGCGTCCAACGCCCAAAACAGAGTCCCCAGCCAGTGTTCAACGCCCATAAGGGAGCAATCTCGTGGGAGACACTCTTAGCTCAGCCCAAACACTCACCAAGTGGGCCCCAGAAATGGATTTTCACATTACAAGACTAGTCTATCTTATTTCTGTAACTCCTAGTTATTAGATTAGTATATATAGGAGAAGATCAACCATGTTTAGGATATCTCTCCAGCATATCTTTACGTTTCACATCACTTTTGTCCAGATGAGACACTAACCTCCTAAGGTTAAGGTTAGGAGCTCTGCTGAGTTTCATGGAATAATAATATTACTCTTCTACCTCAATATGTCTGACTATATTCTCTTACACAACCTCGTTCTTCATCTTATGAATTGAGAGTGACCCGTGACAATCACCCTTGTTCTACTTGGGTTCCGTGTGAGTCTTGACCCGGATAGCGTTGAACCAAAGCTAGAGATTGCATTGCGGATTCCAATAGAGTACCTGGGTAACTTTGGATACGTGACATAAAATCCCGTTGACCGTGGGTAAGTGAGGTCTCTGTGGCGTTAAGGCTAAAGTCAGAGAAGTAGCACTTTCTGATTCGGAAGATCTGCCTTGTCTGTGGCACCTTGAGTAGGATCGTGAAGGGGAGTGGATTGCTTAGAGCTTCATCTTCTGCTACAGTGAGAAACCTAGAGGTGGCTTGATGAGAGGACATGAGTCACTTCAACATGGTGGATTGCTGCAGTAGAGGAGGTTAACTTGATGAGAGGACATGAGTTAATTACTTACGGCTGTCATTGAAGGAATCAAAAAGTTATTGAAGAAGACAGTAAAAAAAGTTATCCGGAATGATAAAGCATCTCCGAAGCCTCAACCGTTCTATCACCATTGATTTCACACTTATCTATTAACGTGTTATTTATTTATCTGTTTTATACATTTTTCCATGACAAAGTATATTTTCTATTCGCCTAACTAAGATCTGCAAGATAACCACTCCTTGCTCAAACTAACAATCTCCATGGGATCGACCCTCACTCACTTGAGGTATTACTTGGACGACCCGGTATACTTGCCGGTCTATCTGTGCGAAATGTTCGGAGTCAGTTTCGTGCACCAAGTATGTCTCTATCTGGTCTAGGTCTATATGAAACATTTTCTTTATCAAGTAAAAGTGCCCTCAAAACAGCCTCACACAAATCACTATAATGGATAATCAAATATCCACCATCTGAAACTTCATGGTAATTTATCCATGGCATATTCCTTGAAACAAATCTCTGAATTTGAGAGGGCACAACCTTATCTCCATATCCCTGTCAATTGTGAACTTTACTTGTATTGGTTGTATCTTATCAGTAAGGTTAAACTCAAAAACATACTTCACAGCCAGAATATGTTTGCCCTTATCTATAAGCTTCTGGATAAGAACTGCAAAACACACATACACAGTGTCTTCCACATTAAAAACCACTAAAATGGTGACATTGGAAATCCAATATCAGTCATGTCACTATCTCAAATTACAAGCTCACATCCATTTTCAAAAGCTAAAGGAAACAATGACATACACAGTTAGTATTACTGCAACTACTGAAAATCTAACATGTTCCACAACCTATGATGCCCAAACACTTCATTTTGTTCAACTATTCATATCGAATGTGCATATGCATCAAATACTAACATTTTAAACTTCTTAGATTGTCAATAACTTTTTTATAAATTTTAGAATATACCTATGGTACCTGTTCACATCCTGGGCCGAGATGTACGACCTGGCTGTTTGAAGACAAAGCGACCGACCTGTTCAGGTCTAGAATCCTCGATCTCTTCTCAAAGAGGTCGGCCAAATCGACAATAGAGGCCCAAAGCAGGCCCAAATAGAGGAACGTGATCCAAATCCAAAGGCAGCCCAAGCCTAGAAGGATAAGGGTAGTTCCCTTAAAGATAAAGATGACTTCACAAGATAATATAAGATAACTATATTATCCCCAGAAAGATCACTATACAAACATTATAAATACACTGGAGCACCCAGGTATAACTCATACTCTGATTCTACTAAAAACCTGCTTAATACCCTTGCTAACTTAAGCATCGGAGTCCCTTGCAGGTACCACCACCCTCCGGTGATGAAGGATCAGCACCACCACCAAGTCCAACAAGTCGGACACATCAGCTCCGACCAGTACAGAAGATCTCGTCCGAGATCGACCTACAGTTTCAGGTAACCCACGGAATAGTACCATATATGCAACATAGTATACCACTAGTTTAAAGCAAAAAATGAAAACAAAATACAATAAAAAGCCATCGGGTATTTTCATAAACTTTTTTATTTTTAAAAGGTTTGAATCTATTCCGCTCACTATTGATAGCTTACTGATGAAGAGCCAATTTGCATAGGTTAGGAATTTAATTATCAAAATATAGAATTGGCGTTGTAAGTATAGTCCTAACTCAACAAATTGACCATCGATCAAATATTATCACAATACAAAACAAGTTATAACCGAGAGTATTTAGCTCCTGGGTCATTCTTCCCTAGGAGTTGCAATTAAGTGTAATGTCATTGGCTATGAGAGAAAGCATAGGGAATTGGATGAAAGCAAGATAGCAAGAGATGTAAATAGCGAGAAAGTAAATGAGTATGCAAGGAATGTAAATGGCAACTCTTGGTAAGAATTGGAGAATTTAGGATTCCTATCCTAGTTATGGACCACAAACATGGCAATTGTGTGGAATCAATCCAAACTAGTCAATCCTCCTTGAGAATTACTCAAAAAGCCTAATTGATCTTAATCCATAAGTCCTAGTCAACTCACTAATTACTTAGTGAAAGACTAGCGTCAATGGAAACCAAACCAATTAACCATTCTCACACAATGCGGAATGGACATCCAAAACTTAATTCTACCCAAACACCCAATTCCTCAACCAAGAGTATGAAAACTAAACATGCAAGAAATTAAACATCAAAGCAATTAAAGTCAAAGCAGTTAAATGCAAGGAAAGGAAATGGCAAGAAAGTAACTTAACATGCAAGAAATTAAATGAAAGCAAGTAAAAGTTAAAGCAATAAAACTTCTAATGCAAGAAACCTCTTGGCAAGTAATTGAGAGCTAAGGCTACCTATCCTAGCCATTGACCATAAACACATGATGATTATGAAGAGTTAATCCTACTTAGTCAACCTTACATCGAAGATAAGTCAAATAGGCATAGTTGATTTCAATCCCTAAGTCCTATGTCAACACTAAGGGGTCACATAGAGTCAAGGGAGACCAAATCAACAAACTACTCTAATGTATCAAACAAGGATGGACATCAATGACACAAGGATCACCAAAGTCATCAATTTCAAGCCAAGAGTTAAGAAAAACTAAGTAAAAACTAAGCCAAGCATTTTATCAAACACTTGGTGTGCATGAAAACAAAATAATATTAAAATTCATTAAAATAAATTCTAAAGCTACCAAAGCAAGAAAATCATAACAACAACTAAAGAAAGCAATAAATGACATGGAAACATAAATTGGCATTAAATGTAAATTAAAATAACAAAAGTGTTCATAACATAAAAATGACAAAATAGAGGAAATAACAAGAGAAATGAAGAAGATAAAGACAAGAAAGTAAAGAAACATAAATGAAACTACACTAGAACAAGAATTAAAGTGCTGAAATTAAAAGGAAACTAAGCTAAAAACCCTAATTCTAGAGAGAGGGGGAGAGCTTGTCTCTCTAGAAACTAAGAGAAAACATAACAAAAGCTAAACCTAATTGCCCCCCTTGTTTCCACTTGAATTGGGGTTGAAATAGCTTCAGAAATGGATTGGACTAGGTTTTGGAGGCCCAGAATTCGCCCCCAGCGATTTACAATTAATTAGCTGACGTAATTCGGGTCACGCGTACGTGTCGCTGCGCAAAAATCCATCCACGCGTACGCGTGGGTCACGCATACGTGTCGCTCGTAAATCTTCGTTGTGCGTACGCACGCGTGCTGAAACTTCCAAACTCCATTTCTTCAAGGTTTCTTCCCTTTTGCATGCTCTTTTTCTCACTTCTTCAACCTATACTTGCCTTGGAAACCTGAAATCACTTAGCAAACACATCAAGGCATCATATGGAATTAAAGTGGATAAAATTGACTAGAATTAAGCACAAAAGAGCATGTTTTCACTTTCAAGCACAATTTAGGAAGAAATCATGAAACTATGCTATTTCCTTGAATAAGTGCAAGAAAAGTTGATGAAATCCACCCAAATAGAGCAAATAAATACCATGAAATGTGGATTCATCACTCACGGGTATTCAATAATCAATTAGATCTAAATCCAACCAACAAATTTTACATCATAGTAATAAAGACAGTAAAAGATTGATCTTTTGTACCAATTTTTACAACTGGATATTGTAATGACGAACTCAAGAAGCTGCAACAACAAGTAATTTAAAGTTATAGAGATAAGATTGAAAAATCTCAACTTTAATTCAGTTCCTGATTTTCCAACTCAACAATTATAGTCCCCCAATAGTGAGATTTCTAGGAATAGTGAACTCACTTACCACATAAGAATCTCCATTTTTCAAACATCAAATCAAAATATATAAAAAATGAAACCTTACTAAAAAAATTTAAAAAGGGGGTAAGTACCTATTTGCGTTCTAGCAGCAGACACACGATTCTTGATCATGCATCTCTGCTTCTGAAGAGTGGCCTTATCTACTGGTTCCTCCACCGCCCTTCTCTTCCCCTTTGCCACCGCAGCTGTCCCTCTTGATTATTACTATTTCTGTTGTAAAATTAACACAGGTAGATCAGAGTACTCACAAGCTTAATCGCAACCTCTTCATTTGTCTGAATATTGGTACCTACTCAAAAATTTTTAAAATAAATTAATCTGAAAAAATGATTTGGAAAATTCAAAAATTAGAAGTTCAATTATGCACACACAAAAAAAAAGAGAGGAGAGAAAGCTCACTAACATAGATCTCTCCAAAGGATCCGCTACCAATTTTTCGACCGATACGGAACTTGTTCCCAACTCGAGGCTCCATTAAAGGTCAACCTCTTTTGACCAAATCCCTAAAAAGGTTTGGGAAATTTGAGAAGAAAAACAAAACACGAGCAACAGAGTTTAAGCTCTATGACTTGAAGAAGCAGGTTATGGAGTCGTTGTGGAAGAAGGCAGAAGACAGTGGGTAGAGGAAGAAGTGAAGGGACATCTTGAAGAGGAAGAAGGCAGATAGAAAGGGTATAGAAGAAGAAACGGAGGTTCATCGTGAAGAGGAAAAAGGCAGAGGAAGTGGGTGGAGGAAGAAGCGGAGGCTCATCGCTGCAGCAAGCAGGGGTTTGGTTCTCAAATTTTATATTGGACAATTTTAAAATATCAAAAGAGTTGTTATCTTTAAGTGTAATTTTTAACAAATTAATAATAAATTAAATATAAACCATTAGATCATTTATCAATCTAATCTAACGCTTCAAATATTATGGTGCATCAGATTAGCTCAAAAAACTTGGGCTGATTTTAGACATACCCATCCATTTTGAAATAAATGCATGTATGATGAGCTATGTTTTTAGCCATTAATACAAAATTAATACTGCAATCTCTTTCATTGCGAGATGCTCTTGAACTGCCACTTGGTCAAGCACCCATATTTTGCAACTTGCGACATGCTAATGCTTTGCAATACTTCTTATAGATTGCGAGATTGGTGCACGGAATTGTGATCACACTTTTCACAACTCCGGTACAACTAACCAGCAAGTACACTGAGTCGTCCAAGTAATAAAACCTTACGCGAGTAAGGGTCGATCCCACAGAGATTGTCAGCTTGAAGCAAGCTATGGTTATCCTGTAAATCTTAGTCAGGCGGATTCAACTGGTTATGAGGTTTTGATAATTAAAAGATAAATAAAACATAAAATAAAATAAAATACTTATGTAATTCATTGGTGGGAATTTCAGATAAGCGTTTGGAGATGCTTTGTTGCTTCTGAACCTCTGCTTTTCTATTGTCTTCATCCAATCATGCATGCTCCCTTCCATGGCAAGCTGTATGTTGGAGGAACACCGTTGTCAATGGCTACCATCCGTCCTCTCAGTGAAAATGGTCCAGGTACGATTTCTGTACGGCTAATCAACTGTCGGATTTCTCGTCTCGGATGAAAAATACCAGGCACAGCTACCGCATGGCTAATCATTTGTTGGTAGTCACTTGTGTCGGAATAGGATCTCTCTATCCTTTTGCACACTATTACTGCGCCCAACATTCGTGAGTTTGAAGCTCGTCACAGTCATTCTGTCCCAGATCCTACTCAGAATACAACAGACAAGGTTTAGACTTTCCAGATCTCAGGAATGCTGCCAATTGGTTCTAGCCTCTACCACGAAGGTTCTAATCTCACGGATTCGAATGCTATGTTGTCAGGAGAGGCAAGTCAAATCCGTGGATTAGAGACCCAAGAGACTATACTTTGTCTATCGTCCAATGACTACGTTGAACATCATGTAGACCGCTTGTGGTTGTCAGGCACGCGGATCTTGGCTAAGCGAGTAACGAAGATAGTGGGTGATTGTCACGGGTCACCCCTTCATTCTGACTTAACTGAATTAAGTACGAGAGTATATCTTGGAGAAGAAGTAAGCGTGAATTGAAAGAGAAACAATAGTACTTGCATTAATTCATGAAGAATAGCAGAGCTCCTCACCTTAATCTATGAGGTGTAGAAACTCCACCGTAGAAAATACATAAGAGAAAAATGTCTTGGCATGGCCGTGTGGCCAGCCTCCAAATGTGAAAAATGGCATAAGATGATAAAAGTCTCGAATACAATAGGAAATACTAGTATTTATACTAAACTAGTTTCTAAGGATTACAGAAATTGAGTAACTAAGTGCAGATAGTGCAGAAATCCACTTCCGGGGCCCACTTGATGTGTGCTTGAGCTGAGCATTGAGCTTTACACGTGCATAGGCCTTTTCTAGAGTTAAACGCCAGCTTGGATGCCAGTTTGGGCGTTTAACTCCAGTTCTGGTGCCAGTTCCGGCATTTTATGCCAGAAAATGGTCTCTGGCTGGCGTTTAAACGCCAGTTTGGGCCATCAAATATCGGGCAAAGTATGGACTATTATACATTGTTGGAAAGCCCAAGATGTCTATTTTCCAACACAATTGAGAGCGTGCCAATTGGGCTTCTGTAGCTCTAGAAAATCCACTTCGAGTGCAGGACGGTCAGAATCCAACAGCATATGCAGTCCTTTCTCAACCTCTGAATCAGACTTTTGATCAGGTCCCTCAATTTCTAGCAGAAAATACCTGAAATTATAGAAAAATACAAAAAATCATAGTAAAGTCCAGAAATATGATTTTTGCATAAAACTAATAAAAATATAATAAAAAGAAACTAAAACATACTAAAAACTACCTAAAAATAATGCCAAAAAGCGTATAAATTATCCGCTCATCACAACACCAAACTTAAATTGTTGCTTGTCCCCAAGCAACTAAAAACAAAATAGGATAAAAAGAAGAGAAAATACAATAAATTTCAAAATAGCAATGAAGCTTAGTTCCAATTAGATGAGCGGGACTAGTAGCTTTTTGCTTCTGAATAGTTTTGGCATCTCACTTTATCCTTTGAAGTTCAGAATGATTGGCATCCATAGGAACTCATAATTCAAATAGTGTTATTGATTCTCCTAGTTTAGTATGTTGATTCTTGAACACAGCTATTTTATGAGTCTTGGCCGTGACCCTTAGCATTTTGTTTTCCAGTATTACCACCGGATACATAAATGTCACGGACACATAACTGGGTGAACCTTTTCAAATTGTGACTAAGCTTTGCTAGAGTCCCCAGTTAGAGGTGCCCAGAGTTCTTAAGCACACTCTTTTTACTTTGGATCACGACTTTTACCACTCAATCTCAAGCTTTTCACTTGGACCTTCCTGACACAAGCACATGGTTAGGGACAGCTTGATTTGGCCGCTTAGGCCAGGATTTTATTCCTTTGGACCCTCCTATCCATTAATGCTCAAAACCTTGGATCCCTTTTTTTTACCCTTGCTTTTTAGTTTAAAGGGTTAT
The DNA here is from genome assembly GCF_000816755.2 of Arachis ipaensis. Taxonomy (NCBI): domain Eukaryota; kingdom Viridiplantae; phylum Streptophyta; class Magnoliopsida; order Fabales; family Fabaceae; genus Arachis; species Arachis ipaensis. The sequence continues at coordinate 106,451,428 of NC_029788.2, forward strand.
TGTCTTTTTGCTCTTGCCTTTTGGTTTAAAGAGCTATTGGCTTTTTCTGCTTGCTTTTTCTTTTTCTTTCTTTTTCTTTGTTTTTCGCCACATTTTTTTTCTTTTTTTCATGTTTCGCAAGCTTTGTGTTTTTCACTGCTTTTTCTTGCTTCAAGAATCAATTTTATGATTTTTCAGATTATCAATAACATTTCTCTTTTTTTCATTATTCTTTCAAGAGCCAACAATTTTAACATTCATAAACTTCACTATAAAAAATATGCACTGTTCAAGCATTCATTCAGAAAACAAAAAGTATTGCCACCACATCAAAATAATTAAACTATTTTCAAGATAGAATTCAAAATTCACGTACTTCTTTTTCTTTTTCAGAAAATATTTTTCATTTAAGAAAGGTGAAAGATTCATGGAACATTCATAGCTTTAAGACATAGACACTAAACACTAATGATCGGTAATGAAGACACAAACATAGTCAAAACATAAAGTATAAAAACCAAAAACAGAAAAGAAAATAAACAAGGAGATTAAATAATGGGTCCACCTTAGTGATGGTGGCTTCTTCTTCCTCTTGAAGAACCAATGAAGTTCTTGAACTCCTCTATGTCTCTTCCTTGCCTTTGTTGCTCTTCTCTCATGGCCTTTTGGTCCTCTCTGATTTCATGGAGGATGATGGAGTGCTCTTGGTGCTCCACTCTTAGTTGCTCCATGTTGGAACTCAATTCTCCTAAAGAGGTGTTGAGTTGCTCCCAATAGTCGCGTGGAGGGAAATGCATCCCTTGAGGCATCTCAGGGATTTCTTGATGAGGAACTTCCTCATGCTCTTGTTGAGGTCCATGAGTGGGCTCTCTTGTTTGCTCCATCCTCTTTCTAGTGATGGGCTTTTGAGATGAATCTCTCCATCTCCCATGACTCGGAGTTGGAAGTAATTGCCTTTCCTTTCCTCTTCCTAGAGATTTCTCTGGCCTTAGGTGCCATTAATGGTTATGGAAAAACAAAAAGCGGAGTTTTTTTTCACACCAAACTTAAAAGGTTTGCTCGTCCTCGAGCAAAAGAAGAAAAAAATGATTAGAGGAAGAAGAGATGAAGGAGATGGAGGTGTGTGAATGGTTCGGCCAAGGGGGTTTAAGGTGGTTATGATGTGTGAAAATGAAGGAGTGATGAGGGGCTTATATAGGAGTGGAGTGGAGAGGGAATTCTTGTAATAGGGGTTGGGTTTGGGAGGGAGATGGTTTGAATTTGAATGGGTGGGGTTAGGTGGGTTGTATGATGGTTTTATAGGAGAAATGGAGGTGATTGGTGGAGGTTATTTTGGGGAAGAGTGTTATAGAAAGGTGTGAAAAGGAGAGAAAAGGAGTTGGGGTAGGTGGGGATCCTGTGGGATCCATAAATCCTGAGGTGTCAAGGAATTCTGCTCCCTGCACCTTTCTGGCATTTAAACACCCCTGGACAGCCCTTTCTGGCGTTTAAACACCAGTCTGCTGCCTTTCCTGGCATTAAACACCAGGCTGATGCCCCTTTCTGGCGTTTAACGCCAGCCAGACACCCTTTTCTGGCGTTAAACGCCAGTCTGTCTGCCAATTCTGGCGTTTAACGCCCAGAATGCTACCAGACTGGGCGTTAAATGCCCATTCTGCTATCCTTACTGGCGTTTAAATGCCAGTAAGCCTGTCCTCCAGGGTGTGCTATTTTTGATGTTGTTTTTTATTCCACTTTAATTCTGCAGCTGTTTTTGTGACTCCACATTATCATCAACCTAAAGAAAACATAGCATGGCAATGGAAAACAAATGTCTATAAAAAATAAATATAATTAAATAATATTGGGTTGCCTCCCAATAAGCGCTTCTTTAATGTCAATAGCTTGACAGTGAGCTCTTAGAGAGCTTCACAGAGACTCAGAGCTTAATGGTGGCCTCCCAACACCAAACTTAGAAGTTGAGTGTGGGGGCTCTATTTGACTCTATATTGAGAGAAGCTTTTCATGCTTCCTCTCCATTGTTACAGAGGAAGATCCTTGAGCCTTAAACACAAGGTAGTCCTCATTCAGTTGCTGGACTAACTCTTCTCTGTCCACATCAATCACAGTTCTTGCTGTGGCTAGTAAGGGCCTTCCAAGGATGATGCATTCATCCTCATTCTTCCCAGTGTCTAGGATTATGAAGTTAGCAGGGATGTAAAGGCCTTCAACCTTCACTAAGACATCCTCTACAAGTCTATAAGCCTATTTCATTGATTTGTTTGCCATCTCTAGTGAGATTCTTGCAGCTTGTACCTCAAAGATCTCCAGTTTCTCTATTACAGAGAGTGGCATGAGGTTTATACCTGACCCCAGGTCACACAGAGCCTACTCAAAGTTCATGGTGCCTATGGTACAAGGTATTAAGAACCTTCTGGGATCCAGTTTCTTCTGAGGTAATTTCTGTTGAACCAAGGTATTCAGTTCATTGATGAGCAATGGAGGTTCATCCTCCCAAGTCTCATTACCAAATAACTTGGCATTCAGCTTCATGATTGCTTCTAAATACCGAGCAACTTGCTCTTCAACAATATCTTCATCCTCTTCAGAAGAAGAATACTCATCAGAGCTCATGAATGGCAACAGTAAGTTCAGTGAAATCTCTATAGTCTCTGTATGAGCCTCAGATTCCTTTGGTTTCTCATTAGGAAACTCCTTAGTGGTCAGTGGACGTCCATTGAGGTCTTCCTCAGTAGAAATCACTGCCTCTTCCTCCTCTATAGGTTTGGTCACTTTGGATATATTGATGGCCTTGCACTCTCTCTTTGGATTCTCTTCTGTATTGCTTGGGATAATACTATGAGGGATTTCAGTAACTCTTTTACTCATCTGACCCACTTGTGCCTCCAAATTTCTGATGGAGGACCTTGTTTCAGTCATGAAACTGAGAGTGGTCTTAGATAGATCAGAGACTATGGTTGCTAAGTCAGAGATGCTCTGCTTAAAATTCTCTGTCTATTGCTGAGAAGATGATGGAAAAGGCTTGCTATTGCCAAACCTATTTCTCCCACCATTATTATTATTAAAGCCTTGTTGAGGCTTCTATTGATCCTTTCATGAGAAATTTGGATGATTTCTCCATGAAGGATTATAGGTGTTTCCATAGGATTCTCCCATGTAATTCACCTCTTCCATTGCAGGATTCTCAGGGTCATAAGTTTCTCCTTCAGAGGAGGCTTCTTTAGTACTGCCGGATGCAGCTTGCATTCCAGTCAGATTCTGAGAAATCATATTGACTTGCTGAGTTAATATTTTATTCTGAGCCAATATGGCATTCAGAGTGTCAATCTCAAGAACTCCTTTCTTCTGAGTCATCCCATTATTCACAGGATTTTTTTTAGAAGTGTACATGAACTGGTTATTTGCAACCATCTCAATGAGTTCCTGGGCTTCTGCAGGGGTTTTCTTTAGATGAAGAGATCCACCAGCAGAGTGGTCCAATGACATCTTGGAAAATTCAAACAGACCATCATAGAATATACATAAGATGCTCCATTCTGAAAGCATGTCAAAAGGACACCTTCTGATCAATTGCTTGTATATTTCCCATGCTTCATAGAGGGATTCACCTTCCTTCTGTCTGAAGGTTTGGACTTCCACTCTAAGCTTGCTCATCCTTTGATATGGAAAGAATTTGGCCAAGAAAGCATTGACCAACTTTTTCCAAGAGTTCAGGCTTTCTTTAGGTTGTGAGTCCAACCATATCCTAGCTATGTCTCTTACAGCAAAGGGAAAAAGCAAAAGTCTGTAGACCTTGGGATTAACCCCATTGGTCTTAACAGTGTCACAGATTTGCAAGAATTCAGCTAAGAACTAATGAGGATCTTCCAATGAAAGTCCATGAAACTTGCAATTCTGCTGCATTAGAGAAACTAATTGAGGCTTAAACTCAAAGTTGTTTGCTCTAATTACTGGAATTGAGATGCTTCTTCCATAGAAGTTGGAAATTAGTGCAGTAAAGTCACCAAGCATCTTTCTTGCATCTCCACCATTGTTGTTGGGTTCGGCTGCCATGTCTGCTTCTTTTTCAAAATTTTCTGTAAGCTCCTCTTCAGAGTGTTGTGCTTTAGCTTCTCTTAGCTTCCTCTTCAGAGTCCTTTTAGGTTCAGGATCAGCTTCAACAAGAATGTCCTTATCCTTGTTCCTTCTCATATAAAAAAGAAGAGAACAAAGAGAGAATGGGAATCCTCTATATCATAGTATAGAGATTCCTTTATGTGAGTATAAGAATAGAAGAATAGAAGAATGAGAAGAGAGAGGAGATGAGTAATTCGAACAGAGAGAACAGAGAGGGGTTCGAATTATGAGTAGAAGAGAAGTGTTAGTAATTAAATAAATAAATAGAAAGAGATGAGAGAGAGTATTCGAATTTTAAGAAGAGGGAAAAGAAAAATATTTTTATTTTTATTTAATTAATTAAGTTAGTTTCGAAAATATTAAAAGAAATAGAATAAAATTAGAATTTAAAACAATTAGTTAATTAAAAAGAATTTTAAAAAAGTGGTTAGTTGTTTTCGAAAATGAGAGGTGAAAAAGTAGTTAGGTGGTTTTGAAAAAGAAAAGAAATAGTAAATTTTTAAAATTAAAACAAACAAGTCAAGTAGTTAGTTGAAAAAGATTTGAAAATAAATTTTGAAAAGATAAGAAGTTAGAAAAAGATTTTGAAATTAAAATTTTAAAAAGATATGATTGAAATTTATTTTGAAAAAAGAATTGAAAAAGAAATTAAAAAGATTTGATTTTTAAAATTAAAGTTGATGACTTGACTAACAAGAAACTAAAAGATATGATTCTAGAATTTAAAGATTGAACCTTTCTTAACAAGAAAGTAACAAACTTGAAATTTTTGAATCAAAACATTAATTGTTAGCAAGGATTTTCGAAAATATGAAATAAAATTAAGAAAAAGGATTTTGAAAAATTAGTTTTAAAATTTTCGAAAACATTAAAAAAATGAAAAAGATTTTGAAAAATTTTAAGAATGAAATTCGAAAATCATAAAAAAAATGAAAAAGAATTGATTTTGAAAAAGATTTGAAAAGATAAAGTTTTTAAATTGAAATTTTGACTTGACTAACAAGAAACAACCAAATTTTAAAAATTTTTGACCAAGTCAACTCAAAATTTTGAAAATTATGAGAAGAACAAGGAAAAGATATTTTTTTGACTTTTAAATTTTTAATGAGGAGAGAGAAAAACAACAAAATGAAATAAAACATAAAAAATTAAGATCAAAACAAATAATGCATGCAAGAACACTTTGAATGTCAAGATGAACACCAAGAACACTTTGAAGATCATGATGAACATCAAGAACATATTTTTGAAAATTTTTAAGAAAAGAAAGACATGCAAGACACCAAACTTAAGAACTTTTGTACTAGGGACACTAACAATTCAAAAATGCATATGAAAAACAAGAAAAGACACAAAACAAGAAAATATAAAGATCAAACAAAGAAAATCATCAAATACAACTTGAAGATCATGAAGAACATAATGCATGATTTTTCGAAAATTTTAAGAAAATTAAAAAAAATGCAATTGACACCAAACTTAAAATTTGACACAAGACTCAAACAAGAAACACAATTTTTTTTTGTTTTTTTTTTAGATTTTATTAAATTTTTTGTATTTTTTTCAAAATTATTTTGGAAAAGGAAAATAAAGAAATTCAAAATTTTTAATAAGAATTCCAGGATTCATGCAATGTTAGTCTAAAGCTTCGGTCCAAAAGAATTAGACATGGCCAAATGGCCAGCCAAGCTTTAGCATAACAAATACAGACATGTCCTTTCTACAATGGAAAGTGGAAACCTCATTCCAAAAGAATTAGACATGGCTTAACAGCCAGCCAAGCTTCAACATATCTCATGAAGCTCTAGAATTCATTCTTAAAAATATTTTTTTTGAAATATTTTAAAAAAACTTTTTGAAGAGAAAATAAAGGTTGAAACAAGAAAGAAGGTTACCTAATCTAAGCAACAAGATGAACCGTCAGTTGTCCAAACTCGAACAATCCCCGGCAACGGCGCCAAAAACTTGGTACACGAAATTATGATCACACTTTTCACAACTCTGGTACAACTAACCAGCAAGTGCACTGGGTCGTCCAAGTAATAAAACCTTACGCGAGTAAGGGTCGATCCCACAGAGATTGTCGGCTTGAAGCAAGCTATGGTTATCCTGTAAATCTTAGTCAGGTGGATTCAAATGGTTATGAGGTTTTGATAATTAAAAGATAAATAAAACATAAAATAAAATAAGATACTTATGTAATTCGTTGGTGGGAATTTCAGATAAGCGTTTGGAGATGTTTTGTTGCTTATGAACCTCTGCTTTCCTATTGTCTTCATCCAATCATGTGTGCTCCTTCCATGGCAAGCTGTATGTAGGTGGATCACCGTTGTCAATGGCTACCATCCGTCCTCTCAGTGAAAATGGTCCAGGTACGGTTTCTGTACGGCTAATCAACTGTCGGATTTCTCGTCTCGGATGAAAAATACTAGGCAAAGCTACCGCACGGCTAATCATCTGTCGGTTCTCACTTGTGTCAGAATAGGATCTCTCTATCCTTTTTCACACTGTCACTGCACCCAACATTCGTGAGTTTGAAGCTCATCATAGTCATCCCGTCCCAGATCCTACTCGGAATACCACAGACAAGGTTTAGACTTTCCGGATCTCAGGAATGCTGCCAATTGATTCTAGCTTCTACCACGAAGGTTCTAATCTCACGGATTCGAATGCTCTGTTGTCAGGAGAGGCAAGTCAAATTCGTGGATCAGAGACCCAAGAGACTATACTCTGGCTATCGTCCAATGACTACGTTGAACATCATGTAGACCGCTTGTGGTTGCGAGGCATGTGGATCTTGGCTAAGCGAGTAACGAAGATAGTGGGTGATTGTCACTGGTCACCCCTTTCATTCTGACTAACTGAATTAAGTACGAGAGTATATCTTGAAGAAGAAGTAAGTGTGAATTGAAAGAGAAACAATAGTACTTGTATTAATTCATGAAGAACAGCAGAGCTCCGCACCTTAATCTATGAGGTGTAGAAACTCCACCGTAGAAAATACATAAGAGAAAAATGTCTTGGCATGGCCGTGTGGCCAGCCTCCAAATGTAAAAAATGGCATAAGATGATAAAAGTCTCGAATACAATAGGAAAGACTAGTATTTATACTAAACTAGTTTCTAAGGATTACAGAAATTGAGTAACTAAGTGCAAATAGTGCAGAAATCCACTTCCGAGGCCCACTTGGTGTGTGCTTGGGCTGAGCACACGTGCATATAATTTTTCTAGAGTTAAACGCCAGCTTGGATGCCAGTTTGGGCGTTTAACTCCAGTTCTGGTGTCAGTTTCGGCGTTTTATGCCAGAAAAGGGTCTTTGGATGGCGTTTAAATGCCAGTTTGGGCCATCAAATCTCGAGCAAAGTATGGACTATTATCCATTGCTGGAAAGCCCAAGATGTCTATTTTCCAACGCAATTAAGAGTGTGCCAATTGGGCTTCCGTAGCTCCAGAAAATCCACTTCGAGTACAGGAGGGTCAGAATCCAACAGCATCTGCAGTCCTTTCTCAACCTCCGAATCAGACTTTTACTCTTGTCCCTCAATTTCAGCCAGAAAATACCTGAAATTACAAAAAAACACACAAACTCGTAGTAAAGTCCAGAAATGTGATTTTTTCATAAAAACTAATAAAAATATAATAAAAAGTAACTAAAACATACTAAAAACTACCTAAAAACAATGCCAAAAAGCGTATAAATTATCCGCTCATCAGAGATGCTGAACAAGCAAGTCATTTCTTTCTCCTCTTATATAAAAAACACCTCATTTCTATTCTTCTCGTAATATTTTTCCATCTCATAGAGTATGAGTGTTGTAGATAAAAATTTTGGTAATTTGTTGGAGCAAGTTGCTGAATGTGCTAACAAGAGTAATTTTTTTTATAAAAGTGAGTTAGAGCGTGTTGGAGAGTTTTATGTATTTTATTAGTGTTAATATTCACTACAAAAAATTCTGAATATTATCGAATTTAGCATTGGAAGTTAGCAGTGGGTTTAATGGCGGATTTGGCAATAAATTCGTCAGGTCAAAAAGTTACCGTCGGATTCAATTTTCCGATGGTAAATTCACCGGTAATAATTAGAGAAAAAAAAGAAAAATTGGCGTGATCATTATCGTCGGATTTAGGGGTGAAAAATCTGACAGTAAGGTAATCAAATGAAATGCACCGTTTTGGTCACAGGTTGTACATTACTGGAAAATTTTTTTGACGATAAGTCCATCGGCAAAATTAACCCTAAATTCAAATTTGGGAACTATTCTCCTCCATTTCTGAAACATCATCAACCTCACTATTCACCCATTTCCCTTTCTCTCTCGTTGGCGACCCCCGAATCACCACCATTTGATGTCGTTTCGCTGGTAACCGCCACCTCACTCACTCTCATCACTGATCACAGTTGCCGCCTCAACGTTGCCACATCCTACACCATGCTCATTCAACAGTGTCGGCACTTCCTGCTCCACGCTCGTTCATCATCGTCGCGACCTCTTACGATCGGTCTTCCCTTGTCATCGCCACGTCCAACAAAATCGTCCACGTCCAACAAAATCGTCAACACCACCACTAGCATCGTTGCTGCCTCCAGCAGCATCTTCGCTGCTCATCATCGCTGCCTCCCACAGCTTTGTCATCGCCACCTCGTCATGGTATTCTTCCGTCATCGCCACCTCTCATTTGTCGCCACCTTTTGTACTATATCCCTTTCTCTGATTAGTTTCTTTTGAATCTTTTTTTAATATTTAGGGGTTTAGGGTTTATTTAATTTTTGAAACTTTTTTAAAATAGTTAATCTTTTGAGTTTGTATCTCTGTTTGTTTAATTATTTGTGCAATTATTGTTGAATTTTTTGTTTGGGGGTTTAGGGTTTGTTTAATATTTTGTTTAATTATTAGAATATATATATATA
>NC_029788.2:106460477-106482580 GCF_000816755.2 Arachis ipaensis
GAACATGTCCTAAACATTTCTTTCACATTTTCATAAAGATATATAACACCCAATTCTTAAACCAAATATTTCCAAACCCAACTTTCCCACACTTAAATCATGAACACTCTCACTAGTCTAAGCTAACCAAAAATTCAAATCAAGGACATTATTATTTTTCGCTTAGAGTTAATGATGTGCTAAAATAAAGAACAAATGGGATAAGTAGGCTCAACATTGGTTTACAAAGGATAATGAAAAGGTTAAGGTCATATAGGTATGTAAGTTCAGTGAAACAAGGCCTCAATCATATAAGTGCATGTATACATCAAATAATGGAAATATAGAATTAATCAAGACAAAGATCACAATTTTAGAGAGAACAACACACACCAAAAATAAACTATTGGTTGATAAAATGCAACCAATTCAAATAAGCTCAAAAATCTCACAGGTTTTGTGTGTTCGAGCTCTAAACCATGTTCCAATATAATATTCCTTCAAACAAGTTTATCAAAAATTTTAAATCAAATTAGTGAAATGTTATAAAAAGTTTCTTGTAAAAGAAAATATTACTTCAACCAAGTGGTAAAATATGCACAAAAATCAAACAAACATGCAAATGCAACAACTAATTTAATAAAAAAAAAGTTAAACATTGGTGTTGAATTAGGAAGTACTAACCCGCGAAATTCGGTATCGACTTCCCCACACTTAAAGATTGCACCGTCCTCGGTGCATGCTAAGATATGCAAGTGGATGGGTGGCTACAACTGATGCTTTTCTCCAAGGATTGTGCAGATGGACTTGTTTGTCTCCCTATGTAAAAGTTTTCTGTTTCCCTTCCTCGGTGGCCATCCTGAAAGAAGAGGAAAAAAAGAAGGAAAGTAACCCAAAAACAAAGATAGGAAACAAATAAAATATGGTTGGGTTAATGCCAAATGATGAGGGTCTCAATTACATGGTAGCTACAACATACAAGTGAGAAAACAGTAGAAGCAAATGGCATATCAATAGTGCAAAAAGTGCAATAATAGGGGAGAGAGTGTGGGTAATGAAAGACAATATAGGTGCATGTCAATGCAAATGGAATACAAGCATCATAAAAAAATTAGCATTGACCTATAAATAATATTACCCAACAATGGAAACAAGTCACAAAGCACCAAAAGAAAGCAAGAGAAATGCAACAGTGGAATAAGGACATTTAACACCAATAGAAAAATAATAAACATAGAAAAGAAAATAAAAACATGCATACAGTTAAAATGGAATGAATGAAAGAATGTAAATAGAATGAGGAAAAAATGAGAAGGAAGAGGGAGGAAAGATAAGAATTCTGGTGCAGATCTAGTTAAAGTGTGTGTCGCATGCAACGTGGACGCGTGTATCACTCGTTCGCGTGGGTTGCGCTATTTTCAAGTGACGCGTACACGTGGGGGATGCGTACGTGTGAAATGAATTGTGCTATTGGTGCGAGAGCAGCCTCGCGCACGCACAACTCTCTATTTAATTCGCACATTTGCCAAAAATTCAACTGACGCGTGCGCGTGAGGGATGCGCACGCGTGGATGGCCTGGAGGGGAAAATGACGCGTTCGCGTCAGGGACGCACACACGTGATGTTGCTCGTGCTCCTAGCACCATTCCAGCATCAAGGCATCACAACTCTCGGCCAAATCACCCATTGATGCCGATCTGGCGATCCACGCGTACGCGTTGCTGACGCGTACGCGTGGGGTGACTAAAATACGGGTGACGCGCACGCGTGGGTATTGCAAAAAAGATTTGGGTTAGGATTCATTGAGATTGTAAATTTTGAACAAGGTCGCCCACGTGTACACGTGGGTTGGCTCGTGTGCAAGGCACCCTTCCTGTACAGCTTCCGCGTAACTCTCTGTAAGGTTTAGCGTCGCATGTGACGCGTGTGCGTGATTCACGCGCACGCATGGAACACGCTTTTCTCCCTTTTTTGTATGCAGAATGCAGAATGCAAATGCTGATGCAGGCATTACGAATGAACACTAAGAAAAATAGAATAAAATAAAACTAAGAATAAAACAAAATAAAATAAAACTAAGACTGAAAAAGAACGATCATACCATGGTCGGTTGTCTCCCACCTAGCACTTTTAGTTAAAGTCCTTAAGTTGGACATTTGGTGAGCTCCTTGTCATGGTGGCTTGTGCTTGAACTCATCCAGGAATCCCCACCAGTGTTTGTAATTTCAATAGCCTCTAGGATCCCACACTAGTTACACAAAGCCTTCAAGTAAGTCAAAGCAAATGACAAAGTCCCAAGAGTGTTGATTGCTAGAATGAATTCCAGGGTCCTAAACTTTGCTTTTGCACCCGTCTTCTTGTTGATAATCATTTTTCCATTTGGGTGGTGAGCAATCGAAATTCTCACGGAGATATCCAAACAACTTCCTAGACCCATTCAATTGAGAATTATACCAACCCTTGTACTTCAATTTGGAGCATGCAACCGTATTGAACCTTGCATGACAACTCTTACCACTAACCATCTCCCTCTTACTCTTATAGCCACAAAGAGCTCTAAGTTGCCCATCCGTCTCAAGCAAAGCATATTCAAGTGGGTTAATTAAGATTTACCCACTTGAATGAAGGAATGGATGGTGATGGCTTTAGGGGAGAGGACTCCAACAACTTTGGCAAGGTGAATTCCAGCTCCATTCCCTTGAGCTCTTCCTTGACAACTTCCATCTCTTTGCAAGCTTCTTCAGTTTCAACTTCTTCCTCTTGGTAGCTTTCTTCCAATTCAATCTTTTCTTCATTACTCACCAAGGGCATGGGAGGTTGTGCTTCTTCTTCTTTAATCTCCATCTCTTGATCAACCTCTTCAAAGTCTTTAGCCATTATATGCCTTGGAGGTTGTACACCCTCTTCAACATCAAATTCAAACGTCTTGTAAGGAAGTTCTATGACTGGACTTTCCCATGGAGGTTCTGCATCTCCCAAGTCTTCAACCACTTTTCTCTCTTCAATAATTACTGCTTTGTCCAGTTGTTTTAGTATAAAATCGTACTCATCCTTGATGATTTTCTTTCCATGACAACTCCTTTCAACTATTCCTTCATCTTCAAGTACAAAATACAGCTCCTCCTTGTTGACTCTCACTTCTTGACAACTTCCTTCAAGGGTCTCTCCTACCTCTACCTTTAGGGCCTCCTCTAGCTTCTTATGAAGTATGAATTTACGAAGACAATCCCTTCTCTTTTGTTCCATGTCAATAGCATGACTGGGATCATCTTGCTCTTGGATTAATGGATGTGGGTGCTCTTCCATGGAAGGTGGGGATGGGATGGGAAGATCATTATGTGATTGAAAAGGAAATGCACTAATGTTTGAGGGTTGAATATTGGAGGTAGAGGGTTGGTTCATGTGGGATATAAGATTTTGGAGTGTAGAGGTGAGACCAATGATGTTAGAGATGAGTGTGTTGTTATCCAATGGAGGTTGGGATGGATAGGAGGGTTCAATTATTGGGGGAGAAGGCTCATAATACGGAGGTGGTTCTTCTTGATAAGGATATGGAGATGGTGAATATTGAGGTGGTGGTTCTGGGTGTAGTTCATATGGTGGTTGGTGTGGTAGATAAGGATTAGGGTCATATGGAGGTGAATGGTTGTAGGTGGCTTGTGAGTATGGTGGTTCAAAGGTATGTTGGGGAGGTGGTTTGTCACGAAAGGGTCCACCATAACTATTGTCTTGGTATGCATCACAGAATGGTTATTGGTTATAGCGTATTGGAGGGGGTTGTTGCCAAGAGGGTTGATCAAATCCTTGTGGCTCCTCCCATATTTGATTCTTCCAACCTTGATGCCTGTTCTCATTATAGCTTCCATTCCTTACAACAACATTGGAACCAAACTTGAAACCAAGGGGTGAGAATTCATAGTAGCTAATAAAAATTAAAAACAAAAACAAAAACAAATAAACAAGAAAAAGTAAATATTTACAATAACCAATAATAAGGCACACGTTTGCAATTCCCCGGCAACGGCGCCATTTTGACGAATGAAACTCTCGCGCGGTCTAGAATTTTCACAATTAAGTTCTCGTTGCAAGTATAGTTTCTAAACCAACTAAAATCCTTTCGCACAAAAATTTGGTTGTCACAAGTAACAAAACCCTAATAAAATTGATAACCGAAGTATTTAAACCTCGGGTCGTCTCTCAAGGAATTGCAGGGAGGTGTATTTATTATTGGTTATGGAAGATTATCTTTTTGGGGTTTTTGAATAAGAAATAAGAAAAGTAAATTGCAATAATTAAAATAATAACTAATGATGCTCTTAGCAAGGTATGAGAACTGGAAATCCCATCCTAGTTATCCTTATCAGGTGTGATGAGAATTGTTATTGCTCCCACTTAGTTAACCCTTACTAAATAAAGGAAAGTCAAGTGGACTAATCAATTTGATTCCTCAAATCCTAGTCAACTCCTATGGAAATAGTAGCTTTAGAGGGATCCAAATCAATCAACAAATTCCAATTTTCAATCAACAGCTGAGTTTGACAACTCAAGTGTCACCAATTACTCAACCAAAGCCAAAAGGGGAAAATCCAAATTATTTATATCATAAATAGAAGAAAGCAACCATAAATCTGAAATACCTCGAATTGAATTAAATAGGAAATCAAATTAAACATAGGAATCCATAAACCAATCTGGGAAAATAAACAAACTAAAGTAATAGAGTAATTGAAAGTAGAAGAGAATTTAAATTAAAGGAACATTGAACCTGGAATGAAGAAGAAATCCTAAATCCTAAAACCTTAGAGAGAGGAGAGAGCCTCTCTCTCTCTAGAAACTACATCTAAAACCTAAAATTGTGTATTATGAATGTTGTCTGATTGAATGAATTGATTCTCCCACTTTATAGCCTCTAATCTGTGTTTTCTGGGCCAAAAACTGGGTCAAAAACAGCCCATAAATCGCCCCCAATGATTTCTGATACATCCAGCATGCGGCAAAGTCACGCATACGCGTGGATTGAATTTTCTCCAGGTCACGCGTGCGCGTGATCCACGCGTGCGCGTTCACCTATCTTCGGGGAAACTATGGCAAATTATATATTGTTGCGAAGCCCTGGATGTTAGCTTTCCAACGCAACTAGAACCGCCTTATTTGGACCTTTGTAGCTCAAGTTATGACCGTTTGAGTGCGAAGAGATCAGGCTGGACAGCTTAGCAATTTCTTCAACTTCTTGTATTCCTTCCACTTTTGCATGCTTCCTTCCCATCTTCCAAGCCATTCCCGCCCTGTAATCTCTGAAAACACTTAACACATATATCACGGCATCGAATGGTATAAAGGGAAATTAATTTTTGGTAATTTAAAGGCTTGGGAAGCAAGTTTCCAATTATAGAACAAAATTAGGAAGGAAAATGTAAAACCATGCACTTTATATGAATAAGTGAGTAAAGAGTTGATAAAAATCACTCAATTGAGCATAAGATAAACGATAAAATAGTGGTTTATCAGGCGGTTTTGTAAACGGCCATCAATTTCCTGCCGTCATCCTCCATACCTGTTGTAGTGTACATAATGTCATTGTTAACCTTTAGTCCAAAGTCCTGGGTAATTGACTCAGGTGTAACTAATCATGTTGCATTTTCTCACAAATCTTTTTACAAACTTTACCATATAAAGCTAGTACTAATCAATATGTCTGATGGCACAAACACCATAGCATCAATTGTAGGAACAATTAGATTTTCTAACAGTTTAGCAAAGAAGGGGTTTATATGCTTTTGAGTCATTAGAACCTGCTCCAGCAACATTGCACACAGTATTCACATATACACTCACTATTCAAACTCACACATATCATTCCACACTCTGGCATTTTAGATTAGGACACTTACCCATGCACAGATTGGATGTTGTTTCGAGGGTTACCTGAAACTGAAGGTCGATCTCGGATAAGATCTGCTGTGGTGGCTGGAGCTGTCGTGTCCAACTTGTTGACTTTGGTGGTGCTACTGATCCTTGATCACCGGAGGGTGGTGGTACCTGCAAGAGACTCCGATGCTTAAGTTAGCATGGGCTTTAAGCAGGTATTTTATGTAGAATCAGAGTATATGTTATACTTGGGTGCTCCAGTGTATTTATAGTGGTGTGGGTTGACCTTTCTAGATAAGATAAGTTAGTTATCTTATCTTATCTTTGAGTGAAGTCATCTTATCTTTTAGGACAACCTTCTTCAGAGTGGGCTGTGTCCCTCTATTTGGGCCTACTTGGGCCTTTATAGTGATTTGTTCGAGCTCTTTAAGGAGAGGTCGGGCGCGATCCAACCTGAAGAGGTCGGTCACTTTTGTCTTCGGTCAACCTGGCTGCGTAACTCGACCCAGGGTATAAACAGTGCCCCTGCTTGAGCTCGACTTTTACCTTTTAAGGTCGTGTCTTCAGACTTCTACCTTTTTTGAGAAGTTGAGCTCGAGCATTTTGCCTTTTAGTCGATCTTTGTATAACTCCTGCTGGACTCCTTGAATGCGAAGCATTTTTCTATTTTCCTTGTTAATTGCGGCACGCGTTGCACTTTCTTGGGAATGTGCGAGGGTTAAATGCTCATTAATTCCCTTTGCCATTTTCCTTTTTTCCCTCTTTCATCTCTCATTTTGAATTTCAAAGAATCACTTTACAGTTTCTTCCTCCCTTTCTTTTCGCTTTTTGCTCATTTTTTTCTGATTTCTCCTTGCTTGCACGCCCTCAAGCTTTCTATCTTCTTTGCTCGAGAGTGTTTTACCGGTATAGATTTCGATTGTTGCCTCTTCCTTTGCGCTCGTTTCCTCTTTCTTTGCAGGTTGGTATTTCGTTCTTCATTTCGATGGTAGCCTTTATACTGCATGTCTGTGAAGTTTTTGGTTTTCACCAAGTCTATTTTGAAAAGCTTGACCCTTTATGCCAAAGATTGCATCTTTTTATTTTGATAAATGCTGCGATTCCCTTTACTTGCTTCTATTTGAGGAAAATGCGATCTTTTTGGTGATCTTGTTTTCTGTAGGGTTTGTTTGTCAGTGTTTCTGTCTCTTTTCTCCCTTGCATGATATCTTTTTGTACAAAGTTTTAGCCTTTGTTGAACAATTGGTAGGGAGGAGATTGTAGCTTTGATGATTTTTGCATGGTCTGTTAATGATGGTGGTTTTCTTGCTGTTTGTATGGAGTGACGTTACCAAAAAAAGAGTTGAACTTTTTGTATTTTCTTGTTTAGGGTATAGACTGTCGAGTTCCCTTTCCTAAATTCTTGCCTTGTTATTGCCTCCAAACAGTGCCCCTGGACTTTAATGTGAGTCCTGGGGTTTCCCTTTTACCGCTCTATCTAGCGCTTGATGTTCTGCTGTTATTATCCGAGTTATTTCTTTATTTGCCCGAGTTGTTTGGTAGTAACACAGTTTTTCTTTTTCTTACTGTAGGAATAGTTGACCTATGTCTTCTCGCAAAAACATTATTGAAATGTCTACCAAGGTTCCTAAAGACATGTCTGACTGGCTGGACTCTATAGTCCTAATGTGTGTTACAGTGGCTGACCCTGAATATTGTGTGAGACTTAGGAGGTCTTATAGGGTTTGTAGTAATAGGGACAAGGAGAAGAAGTATGAATTGGTGTCGCCTGACCCTGAGGAGAGGGTTAGCTTTCCGTTCCTAACTCAGGGAGAACGACCCTTTTTCTATGCCTATGACTATTTCTTTAGTTTGTTAAATATCACCATCCCTTTTACTGCTTTTGAATTCGACCTGTTGTGGTCTTGTAACGTAGCCCCTTCCCAGCTTCATCCGAATTCCTGGGCCTTCATTAAAATTTTTCAACTGCTGTGTCAAGAGTTGGGTGTCCGACCCTCCATATCTCTCTTCCTTTACCTGTTCGTGTTGACCAAACCTGGAGTAGCCAAGAAAAAGGCTTCTTGGGTCTTGTTCTGAGCTACCCAGGGAAAGAAGGTGTTCTCTATGTATGATGAATCTTTTTGAGACTTTAAGAATTACTACTTTAAATTCTGAGCTGTTGAAGACATCCACCCTTTCTTTTTAGATTAAAATAACGAGCCAACTTTTCCTTTGTATTGGCAAAAAGATGTAGTTGCTACTAAGTATTCTTGGGAGAGCCTGGATGAGACTGAACAGGCTTTTGTGAGTGTGTTAGAGGAGAATTGGGGAGAGCCTCCTCATCTTGATTCGAAGAAGTTTTTAGGAGATCCTTCCCTCTTTCGTGCTGAACTGGGTAGTGGCCGACCTCTTTTTTGTAGTTTCGTACTTTGTTATTGAATTTTACTCATTTCTGTTTGTGACTTGTTTTTTTGGTTTCTGTTTGCAGAGATGGTGAAATCTACGGACTCCATGAAACACTTTCGTAGGGCTAAGAAAGCAACAGCTGCTCAAAACATCTTGGCAAAGGCTTCTGGAGAAGGATCTTCTCAAGTTCCCTCGAAGAAGCCAACTTCAGACACTTATGGACCGAAGAAGATCATTCTAACTCCCCAGGTTTGCGTGGTTCCTTCTGACCCTATCCAACCGACCTCCGGTGCTGCCTCTGCTCCTACTTCTGGTCCTCCTCCAAAAAGGCAAAAGACTGTTGATCCATACGACTTGAATGCCCCTAATTTTGACGCCGTGGGGTTTGTTGACAATCAAATTGCTCCTTATGGCCATCTTCCAATGGACGATGTGTCCATCCTTCGCCACTTAGATTTCATTACCAGCAATAGTATTCGGATGGCCCATATGGGTGCAACCTTGTTTCGTACTGTCCAGGGTTCCCCGGTCCATGCAACTAAGGCTTTTCTAGAGGATGCTAAATCGGAGTTTGATAGAATCAAGGGGTTGAATGATGAGCTTGATGCTACGGTAATTAAGTTGGAGTTAGATCTAAAGAAGGAGAAGTTCCGAGCTACCAGGGCTGAGGCAACTGCGAATTTGGCGGAGGTAACAGCGAAGAAACACAAGGAGAGCTACACCCGGACATATGGCGAGCTTTTAGAGATCAGGGAAAGGCTTCAATCTGCTCATGCTGATTATCCCGAGCTTTAGGATCACCTGGTGGGTAGTGTGACTGATGCTTATGAGAGCCTGAAGGCTCAAGTCCGGGTTCTTGCCCTTGATCTCGACCTGACTCTCTTCAGCTTGGATAATGTGGTGGAGGATGGCAAGATAGTGCCTGCTCCTGATGATGAGGATGAAAGTCCTGCCCTTGTGCCGCCAGGTAAAACTACAGCTACTTCAGCCTCTTCCGCCCCCTCTGAGGTCGACCAGCCAGAATTTGATCCTGACGTGCAGATCTTAACTCGCCCCGATGGAACTATAGATGTTGTCCCGCTCACGACTGCTCCTCCTCCTCCAGCCAAGGATGCCGCTACTGGGGAGCTGATGAGCGGATAATTTATACCCTTTTGGGCATTGTTTTTACATAGTTTTTAGTATGTTTTAGTTACCTTTTATTATATTTTTATTAGTTTTTATGCAAAAATCACATTTCTAGACTTTACTGAGTTTTTGTGTTTTTCTGTGATTTCAGGTATTTTCTGGCTGAAATTGAGGGACCTGAGCAAAAATCTGATTCAGAGGCTGAAAAAGGACTGCAGATGCTGTTGGATTCTGACCCTCCTGCAGTCGAAGTAGATTTTCTGGAGCTATAGAATCCCAATTGGCGCGCTCTCAATTGCGTTGGAAAGTAGACATCCTGAGCTTTCCAGCAATATTTAGTAGTCCATACTTTTTCTGAGATTTAATGGCCGAAACTGGCGTCTAAAACTAGCCTAAAATATCTTGGCGTAAAATACCCAAACTGGCACCCAAGCTTACGTTTAACTCTAGGAACAGCCTATGCACGAAAAAGCTTCAATGCTCAGCCCAAGCACATACCAAGTGGACTCCGGAAGTGGATTTCTGCACTTTCTACACTTAGTTACTCATTTTCTGTAAACCTAACTTACTAGTTTAGTATAATAGCACTTTTTACTATTGTATTGAAGGACTTTTGGATCTTATGCTATCATAGACCATTGTTCACGTTTGGAGGCTGGCCTCACGGCCATGCTTAGACCACTTTCACTTATGTATTTTCTACGGTGGAGTTTCTACACCCCATAGATTAAGGTGTGGAGCTCTGCTGTTCTTCATGAATTAATGCAAGTACTATTATTTTTCTATTCAATTCACGCCTACTTCTTCTCCAAGATATACTCTTGTACTTAATTCAGTTAAGTCAGAATGAAGGGGTGACCCGTGATAATCACCCAATCTTCGTTACTCGCTAAGTCAAGATCCGCGTGCCTGACAACCACAAAGCGGTCTACATGATGTTCAACGTAGTCATTGGACGACAGCTGGAGTATATTCTCTTGGATATCTAATACACGGACCGAGTCCGTGAGATTAGTATCTTTATAGTATAGGCTAGAATTATTGGCAGCCATTCCTGGGATCCGGAAAGTCTAAACCTTGTCTGTGGTATTCTGAGTAGGATCTGGGAAGGGATGACTATGACGAGCTTCAAACCTGCAAATGTTAGGCGCAGTGACAGTGTGCAAAAGGATCAATGGATCCTATTCCGACGCTAGCGGGAACCGACAAATGATTAGCCATGCGGTAGCTGTACCTGATATTTTTCATCCGAGACGAAAAATCTGACAGTTGATTAGCCGTGCAGAAAACCGTAGAGGACCATTTTCACTGAGAGGATCCTACAGCTTGCCATGGAAGGGAGCACGCATGGTTGGAAGAAGGCAATAGGAAAGCAGAGGTTTAAAAGTAACGAAGCATCTCTAGACGCTTATCTGAAATTTCGACCAATGAATCACATAAGTATCTTTATCTTATTTTATGTTTTATTTATCTTTTAATTATCAATACTCATAACTATTTAAATCTGCCTGATTGGGATTTACAAGATGACCATAGCTTGCTTCAAGCCGACAATCTCCGTGGGATCGACCCTTACTCACGTAAGGTTTATTACTTGGACGACCTAGTGCACTTGCTGGTTAGTTATGCAGAGTTGTGAAAAGTGTGAATCACGATTTCCCACACCAAGTTTTTGGCGCCGTTGCCGGGGATTGTTCGAGTTTGGACAACTGACGGTTCATCCTGTTGCTTAGATTAGGTAATTTTATTTTATATTTTAAGCTTTTTATTTTAATTTCAAAAAAAAAATATTTAGTTGTCGAAAAATTCATAAAAATTTTTTAAAAAATATGTTCTTCAGAATTTTTAAGAACGAATTTTAGAGTTTCATGAGATATGTTGAAGCCTGGCTGGCTGTGAAGCCGTGTCTAATCTTTTGGACTGAGGCTTCCATTTCTCATTGACATGCTTGTATATTTTATGCTAAATATTGGCTGGCTATTTGGCCATGGCTAATCTTTTGGACCGAAGCTTTCACTTAAAGCTTGGTTAGCCATTGGCCATGTCTAATCTTTTGGACCGAAGCTTTAGACTAACATTGCATGATTCCTGGGATTTAATAAAACCATAAAAACCATAAAAAAATTTAATAAAACCATAAAAACCAAAAATTTTATGTTTCTTGTTTGAGTCTTGTGTCAAATTTTAAGTTTGGTGTCAATTGCATGTTTTAATTTTTCTTTAATTTTCGAAAATATATGCATTGTGTTCTTCTTGATCTTCAAGTTGTTCTTGATGATTTTTCTTGTTTGATCTTTAAATTCTCTTGTTCTATGTCTTTTCTTGTTTTTCATATGCAAGTTTTAATTATTAGTGTCTCAACATTAAAAATTTTTAAGTTTGGTGTCTTGCATGTGTTTCTTTTCTTAAAAATTTTCAAAAATCTGTTCTTGATTTTCATCATGATCTTCAAAGTGTTGTTGGTGTTCATCTTGACATTCAAAGTGTTCTTGCATGCATTAGTTGTTTTGATTTTAATTTCTTATGTTTTGCATCATTTAGTTGTTTTTCTCTCTCCTCATTAAAAATTCAAAAAAAAATAATATCTTTCCCTTATTTCACTCATAAATTTTCGAAATTTTGAGTTGATTTAGTCAAAAAAATTTTAAAATTTGATTGCTTCTTGTTAGTCAAGTCAAAATTTCAAATTAAAAATTCTATCTTTTCAAATCTTTTTCAAAAATCAATTCTTTTTCATTTTCCTTTCCTGTTTTTCGAAAATTTTAAAATTGATTTTCAAAATCTTTTTCTTAATTTTATTTCATATTTTCGAAATTAATGCTAACAATTAATATTTTGATTCAAAAATTTCAAGTTGTTACTTGCCTATTAAGAAAGGATCAATCTTTAAATTCTAAAATCATATCTTTTAATTTCCTGTTAGTCAAGTAATCAACTCTAATTTTCAAAATCAAATCTTTTTAATTTTTTTTTCAAATCTTTTTCAAAATAAATTTCAATCATATCTTTCAATCATATATTTTTCAAAACTTAATTTCAAAATATTTTTCTAACCTCTCATCTTTTCAAAATTTATTTTCAAATCTTTTTCAATTAACTACTTGACTTTTTGTTTGATTTTAAAAAAAAAGTTTACTATTTCTTATCCCTTTTTCAAAACCACCTAACTACTTCTCTCTCTCATTAATTTCAAAAACCACTAACCATTTTTTTAATTCTTTTTAATTAACTAATTGTTTTAAATTCTAATTTTATTTTATTTCTCTTAATTTTCGAATTCTAACCAATAACTAAAATAAAAACAAAAATATTTTTTTCTTATTTTAAATTAATATTCAAATTTCTTCTCTCTCTCATCTCTTTCTATTTATTTTATTTATTTACTAACACTTCTCTTCTTCTTATAATTCGAACCCTCTCCCTCTCTCTGTGTTCGAATTCTTCTCATTCTATCTCTACATCATTCTTCTATTCTTCTACACACATATAAAGGAATCTCTATACTGTGACATAGAGGATTCCTCTTCTTTTCTGTTCTCTTCTTTTTCATATGAGCAGAAACAGGGATAAAGACATTCTTATTGAACCTGACCCTGAACCTGAAAGGACTCTGAAGAGGAAGCTAAGAGAAGCTAAAGCACAACACTCTGGAGAGGACCTAACAGAAATTTTCGAAAAAGAAGAAGACATGGCAGCCAAAAATAACAACAATGGTGGAGATGCAAGGAAGGTGCTTGGTGACTTTACTGCACCCACTTCTGACTTCTATGGAAGAAGCATCTCAATTTCTGCAATTGGAGCAAACAACTTATAGCTTAAGCCTCAATTAGTTTCTCTAATGCAGCAGAATTACAAGTTTCATGAACTTCCATTGGAAGATCCTCATCAGTTTTTAGCTGAATTCTTGTAAATATGTGACACTGTTAAGACCAATGGGGTTAATCCTGAGGTCTACAGACTTATGCTTTTCCCCTTTGCTATGAGAGACAGAGCTAGGATATGGTTGGACTCACAACCTAAAGAAAGCCTGAACTCTTGGGAAAAGTTGGTCAATGCTTTTTTGGCCAAATTCTTTCCACCTCAAAAATTGAGCAAGCTTAGAGTGGAATTCCAAACCTTCAGACAGAAGGAAGGTGAATCCCTTTTGAAGCTTGGGAAAGATACAAGTAATTGATCAGAAGATGTCCTTCTGACATGCTTTCAGAATGGAGCATCTTATGTATATTCTATGATGGTCTGTCTGAATTGTCCAAGATGTCATGTGCCACTCTACTAGTGGATCTCTTCATCTGAAGAAGATGCCTGCAGAAGCTCAGGAACTCATTAAAATGGTTGCAAATAACCAGTTCATGTACACTTCTGAAAAAATCCTGTGAATAATAGGACAACTTAGAAGAAAGGAGTTCTTGAGATTGATACTCTGAATGCCATATTAGCTCAGAATAAATATTGACTCAACAAGTCAATATAATTTCTCAGAGCCTGACTGGAATGCAAGCTGCATCCAGCAGTGCTAAGGAAGCTTCCTTTAAAGAAGAAGCTTATGACCCTAAGAATCCTGCAATGGAAGAGGTGAATTACATGGGAGAATCCTATGGAAACACCTATAATCCTTCATGGAGAAATCACCCTAATTTCTCATGGAAGGATCAACAGAAGTCTAATCAAGGCTTCAATAATAATGGTGGGAGAAATAGGTTTAGCAACAACAAGCCTTTTCCATCATCTTCTGAGCAACAGACAGAGAATTCTAAGCAGAGCCACTCTGACTTAGCAACCATAGTCTCTGATCTAAGTAAGACCACTTCAGTTTCATGACTGAAACAATGTCCTCCATTAGAAATTTGGAGGCATAAGTGGGTCAGCTGAGTAAAAGAGTTACTGAAATCCCTCCTAGTACTCTCCCAAGCAATACAGAAGAGAATCCAAAAAGAGAGTGCAAGGCCATAAACATATCCAACATGGCCAAACCTGTAGAGGAGGGAAAGGCAGTGAATTCCAGTGAGGAAGACCTCAATGGACGTTCACTGGCCACTAAGGAGTTCCCTAATGAGGAACCAAAGGAATCTGAGGCTCATATAGAGACCATAGAGATTCCACTGAACTTACTGTTGTCATTCATGAGCTCTGATGAGTATTCTTCCTCTGAAGAGGATGAAGATATTACTGAAGAGCAAGTTGCTCAGTATCTAGGAGCAATCATGAAGCTGAATGCCAAGTTATTTGGTAATGAGACTTGGGAGGATAAACCTCCATTGCTCATTAATGAACTGAATGCTTTGGTTCAACAAAAATTACCTCAGAAGAAACCGGATCCCGGAAAGTTCTTAATACCTTGCATCATAGGCACCATGACCTTTAAGAAGGTTCTGTGTGACCTTGGTTCAAGTATAAACCTCACGCCACTCTCTGTAATGGAGAAACTAGGAATATTTGAGGTACAAGTGATGCACGGAAACTTGTCTCTCAACAATTTTCCCTCGGCAAGAATACCGAATTATCGTCAAGTAATAACTCACAAAAGAGTGAGGTCGAATCCGACAGAGATTAACGGATTAAGCAATCAATAGTTGATTAATTATCCTAGTTAGATGAATCATATTGGAGTGATAAGCAACAAAGAAAAGTAAATAGCACAAAAGTAAAGAAAGAGATAAAGTGCAGAAAAGTAAAATGGCAAGAAAGTAAATGACTATAAAGTAAATGTAAGGACTAAAAATAAAATGAACATTGGGATCAAGTGATATTGTAATCCTCCGGATCAAGTTCATTCTCATCTCTTCCTCAATCAATACATTCATTGATCTCCTTGGCAATCTTAAGTGATTGGATCCCAATTCCTTGGCAATCCAATCTCTCTAAGCTTGAACAACTTCCCAATTCCTTGATTTAATTGCTCATGGAAAGAGATGAAGTTTGGTCACTGATTATACCACACACATTCATAGATCAAATTATTAGTAGGATTAAATGTCATAATATCCATCCAACCCCCAACCTAATCCAATGTGAAAGAGTATTTCTAGCATGATTTCCTCATTCCTCTTCCAAGGTTCAGAGGAAATCCAAGTATGAGCAATTTCTCTTCTGAACTACAATTGATCCATTTAATCATAATAGAGCTCTCTAACCCAATTAAAAGAGTTAGTTGATCATTGCTCTACAAAAATAGAAAAGAAAGAAAGTGCAGAAAAGTAAAGATGAAGATTAAAACTAAAATTGAAATTACAAAATTCATAAATGAAAAGTACAAAGAAAAGAAAGAGAAGGAAAAGTGTGTGAGGGGATGGAGTCCGAAGACCCCTCTTCAATCCCCCATTCCAGAATGTCCCCCCTTGAATGTAAAAACTAAGGCCTTTATATAGGCTCTCCTAAATTACAAAATGAAATTAAAAGCAAATTACAATTAAATGAAAATTCCTATTCTAGATGCTTCTTGTGGCCTTGATTGGTTGATACTTGTGGGCTTGCTTCCTTGAGGTTAGGTGGTCCTTGAAAGAGAAGTGAATCAAGTTGAGGTCCAGGTGCTTAGCATTGGTGCTGAAGTTAGTGTGGCTAACGTCACACTTGCTACCCAGTTGGTAATTTTGGGGCTTAAATAATGCCTCTTGTTTGTGCTCTAATTTCATGCCCACTATAGAGTATTATATATCGTTGGAAAGCTCTGAATGTCAGCTTTCTAACACAACTGGAATCACCTCAATTGGATCTCTGTAACTCAAGTTATGCTTCTTTGAAGTGGACAAGGTCGCTGGCATAGTCGCTGACGTTATTGGAAAAAGTGAGTCACAATAACGTTAGCGATCAGGGGATGAATATTGCCAGGTTCTGAAGTTCAAACTTAATGTCCACCTCATAATATTATATATTTTTGGAAATCCCTGGATGTCTACTTTCCAACGCCTTTGGAAGCGCATTATTTGGAGCTCTACAACTCGAGTTACACTTCTTGGAGGGTGAAGAGGTCAGCTGGCCTTACTACAGGTTGATACCATGTTCATCTTTGCACTTTCAGGGCAGATTTTCTCTCTCAAATTTAGTGTCCACCATGTAGTGCCATATATGCTTGGAAATCTCTGGAATCCTACTTTCCAATGCCACTGAAATCACCTAATTTGGAGCTTTGTGGCTCATGTTATTCTTGTTTGAAGAAGGCATGGTCAGGCTGCCGGGTGAGATTTTGCCCACGTTAATGTCCACGTTAGTGTAACTAACGTGGCCATTAACGTGGGTCTTCCTTTGCTTCGCAAACATTAGTGGCACTCACTTTTTCCACTAACGTTGGCGTTTCCCTTTTCTTCCACGTTAGTTCCCACGTTAATGTAACTAATGTGGAAGCTAACGTGGGTCTTCTTTTGCTTCGCTAGCGTTATTGGCACTCACTTTTGCCAATAACGCTGCTCCTTCTTCAAAGTTAATGACATTAACTTTCTCATTAACGTTGGGGCTTCTCTTTTCTTCCACGTTAGTGCCCACGTTAGTGGAGCTAACGGGGTCGCTAACGTGGGTCTTCTTGCCTTTTGCTAACGTTAGTGGCATTAACGTTCTTACTAACTTTCCAAGCTTTCCTTCCTTTCACTTTAATGGCCATGTTAGTTGTACTAACGTAGCCACTAACGTGGCTCTTCTCTGCGTCTTGTTACCTGAAATTAATCAAATAAAGTGTATCAAAGTCTTGCTCTTAATCATGAGATTATGAATCATCCATTTTATCATTCAATTCTTGCGTAATTCTCATGAAATCATTCAAAATTCACAATGTTTGCTTGAATCATGGTATGAATGCATTTTCAACCAAATACTTGCTTATTTCCTAAATGCAAGGATTTCAGTGCTCATTAGTCCTTACATTTTGGAGGTCTTAGATCTTAGGACTTTCATTCAAATGATATTATGGAAATCTCTTTATAGATTGTCACCTTGAAGCAGCACTTATTTTCTAGCATTTTTCTTTCTTTTTGGAATTTGGCCTCGACTCTAGGTGTCATGTATCAAAGCGGCTTTTTAAGATAATCTTTCAATCAATACTCCCAAACCAGTTGGTCTAAGGTATTAGGTGTTGAAGCACCCCTTAGGATTTACTTGCTCAAGCCTCTCTCTTTGATACAAATCCACCATAAGCATTTAACTAGGACAATAACTCTTTGAGTTCTTGTTTCTTTCTTTTTCTTCCTAGTAATTGATGCTCAGAGCCTTGGGCTTGTTCTTTGTTTTTCTTTTTCTTTTGTTTTCTTTTGTTACTGCTTCTTGGATCAATAGATGTTTGAGAAATTCCATAATACTTCTCTAAACTTCATTTCCTGTCTATGAGCTCCCATACAAGTTTTCACAAACATGCAACCTCAATACACAATCATACAATCAGAACCTCCACTCCTCTTAATCTTTTGGTTGCCCCAAGATTTATAAAATTCTTCAATATTTTCCTTTCAGAAGAATAATTTGCAATTTAAGTGTAATAGGTGCAAGCAAAATTCAAGATGATAATCATGATATCAGATCAACATGTTATAAATCAAATATCAAATTATGCTTATTCACAAGGAGTAATCACACATGCATACAAAGAAAATAGAAGACAATCATGCAAATTAAAGTGCTGGAAATAAGTAAGAGGAGAAAAGAACTTTACCACCTTGTATTTTATCTTCATTATTGTTGTCCTTTTCCTCCTATTCTTTCCCTTCCCACACCAAACTTAGAATGATTGCTTATCCTCAAGAAACAAGCGAAACAGTGGTGATAGGGTTTATGATGGATCATGAATGTCTTAAAATAAAGTGTGAGTATGCATGTGTTTCAGCAAACAAGATTACGGATCACAATAAAAGCACAAGAAGTAAAACAGAGACAATGTAATTGCATTAATAAGCGGTGTTGGCATGGTACTTTGCATGAAAGTTAAGTGGAAACACCAAACTTAGTGTGACACTTTCATTTTAGAATGATGCAAATACCCAGTG
The DNA here is from genome assembly GCF_000816755.2 of Arachis ipaensis. Classification (NCBI taxonomy): domain Eukaryota; kingdom Viridiplantae; phylum Streptophyta; class Magnoliopsida; order Fabales; family Fabaceae; genus Arachis; species Arachis ipaensis. The sequence continues at coordinate 106,478,801 of NC_029788.2, forward strand.
AAAATTAACAATCATTTTGTTGCATGGCAACACCAAACTTAGAATGCAACATATGCCAAATTATTGAAAGTAAACTAGGCAAGGAAAGAAAATGTTACCTACGGTTGGGTTGCCTCCCAACAAGCGCTCTTTTAATGTCATTAGCTTGACATGTTGTTCATGACTTTCTTCCTCTTCTTCTAGTTTGTTAAGAGGAATGACCTCAAGAGGAAAGAGGAGTGATGAGCGGATAATTTATACGCTTTTTGGTATTGTTTTTAAATAGTTTTCAGTATGATTTAGTTAGTTTTTAGTATATTTTTATTAGTTTTTAATTAAAATTAACATTTCTGGACTTTACTATGAGTTTGTGTGTTTTTCTGTGATTTCAGGTATTTTCTGGCTGAAATTGAGGGACTTGAGCAAAAATCAGATTCAGAGGTTGAAGAAGGACTGCAGATGCTGTTGGATTCTGACCTCCCTGCACTCAAAGTGGATTTTCTGGAGCTACAGAACTCCAAATGGCGCGCTCTCAATTGCGTTGGAAAGTAGACATCCAGGGCTTTCCAGAAATATATAATAGTCCATACTTTTCCCGAGTTTAAATGACGCAAACTGGCGTTCAACGCTAGTTCCATACTGCATTCTGGAGTTAAACGCCAAAAACAGGTTACAAAGTGGAGTTAAACGCCAGAAACAGATTACAAACTGGCGTTCAACTCCAAGAGAAGCCTCTACATGTGTAAAGCTCAATGCTCAGTCCAAGCACACACCAAGTGGGCCCCAGAAGTGGATTTCTGCATCATTTACTCATTTCTGTAAACCCTAGTAACTAGTTTAGTATAAATAGGACTTTTTACTATTGTATTTACATCTCTGGATTATCTATTGATCCTTTGATCACGTTTTAGGGGCTGGCCATTCGGCCATGCCTGGACCTTATCACTTATGTATTTTCAACGGTAGAGTTTCTACACCTGAAGACAGCAGGAAAGCAGAGGTTCAGGAGGAACGAAAGCATCTCTATACGCTTATCTGAAATTCTCACCAATGAATTATATAAGTATCTCTATCCTAGTTTATATTTTATTTATGTTTTTATTATCAATTTACCATAACCATTTGAATCCGCCTGACTGAGATTTACAAGGTGACCATAGCTTGCTTAAGGCCGACAATCTCCGTGGGATCGACCCTTACTCACGTAAGGTTTATTACTTGGACGACCTAGTGCACTTGCTGGTTAGTTGTGCGGAATTGTGACAAAGTGTGATTCACATTTGAGAGAACCAAGCCATTGGCGCCATTGTTGAAGATCACGATTTCGCATACCAAGTTTTTGGCGCCGTTGCCGGGGAGGGAACGAACAACAATTTCGCATTTGTTTCCGGCAACATCAGTGCCATGTTTTCGGTCTGGCAACAACACCAAGTTTTTGGCGCCGTTGCCAGAGATTGTTCGAGTTTGGACAACTGACGGTTCATCTTGTTGCTCAGATTAGGTAATTTTATTTTAATTTTAATCTTTTTGTTTTTATTATTCTTATTTTTGAAAAAAAATAAAAAAATGTTTTCAAAAAAAAACAAAAAAAAAAATTCTTCTTTTTCATTTTTCCCAATTAATTTTCAAAAACTCAAAAAAAAATTTAATAAAATCATAAAACCAAAAATATTTTGTTTCTTGTTTGAGTCTAGAGTCAAGTTTTAAGTTTGGTGTCAATTGCATCTTTTTAATTTTTTAAAAATTATTTTCGAAAATTTCATGCATTGCATTCTTCATGATCTTCAAGTTGTTCTTGGCCAGTCTTCTTGTTTGATCTTCATATTTTCTTGTTTTGTGTCTTTTCTAGTTTTTCATATGCATTTTCAATTTGTTAGTGTCTAAAGTTTGAAAATTTCTAAGTTTGGTGTCCTGCATGTTTTTCTTTTCTTGAAAATTTTCAAAAATAAGTTCTTGGTGTTCATCTTGACATTCAAAGTGTTCTTGGTGTTTATCTTGACATTCATAGTGTTCTTGCATACATCACATGTTTTGATCCAAAATTTTCATGCATTGAGTCTTTTTTATGTTTTTCTCTTTCATCATTAAAAATTCAAAAATAAAAAAAATATCTTTTCCTTTTTCACTCATAAAATTCGAAAATTTGAGTTTACTTTTTCAAAAATTTTAAAATTTAGTTGTTTCTTATGAGTCAAATCAAATTTTCAATTTAAAAATCCTATCTTTTTCAAATCTTTTTCAAAAATCAAATCTTTTTCATTTTTCTTTTATGATTTTCGAAAATTTCAAAATGATTTAAAAAAAAATCTTTTTCTTATTTCCATTTCATATTTTCAAAATTAATGCTAACAATTAATGTGATTGATTCAAAAATTTTAAGTTTGTTACTTGCCTGGTAAGAAAGATTCAATCTTTAAACTCTAGAATCATATCTTTTTAGTTTCTTGTTAGTCAAGTAATCAACTTTAATTTTCAAAATCAAATCTTTTTAAATTTGTTTTTCAAATCTTTTTTCAAAATAAATTTCAATCACATCTTTTTTAAAATCAATTTCAAAATCTTTTCTAACTTCTTATCTTTTCAAATTTGATTTTCAAATCTTTTTCAATTAACCACTTGACTTTTTAATTGATTCTTATCTTTTTCAAAACTACCTAACTAACTCTCTCTCTAATTTTCGAAAATCCCTTCCCTCTTTTTCAAAAATTCCTTTTTAATTAATTAATTGTTTTAAAAATTTAATTTAAGTTAATTTCAGTTTTAGTTTTCGAATTTTAAATTTAATTTTAAATATTTTTATTCTATTTTGCTTAATTTTCGAATTCTTCTCTTCTTCATCTCCTTCTATTTATTTATTTATCTACTAACACTTCTCTTCCACCTAAAATTCGAACCCCATCTTCATCTCTGTGTTCGAATTTTTCCTCTTCTCCTTCTTACACTCTTCTCTTCTTATACTTGCATAAGAAATCTCTGTACTGTGACATAGAGGATCTCATATTTTCTTTTATGTTTTCTTCTTTTTCATATGAGCAGGAACAAGGATAAGAACATTCTTGTTGAGGCTGATCCTGAACCTGAAAGGACTCTGAAGAGGAAGCTGAGGGAAGCCAAAGCACAACTCTCTGGACAAAATCTGACAGAAATTTTCGAAAAAGAAGGAGACATGGCCGAAAATAATAACAATACAAGGAAGATTCTTGGTGACTTTACTGCACCAAATTCCAATTTACATGGAAAAAGCATCTCAATCCCTGCCATTAGAGCAAACAATTTTGAGCTAAAACCTCAATTAGTTTCTCTGATGCAACAGAATTGCAAGTTTCATGGACTTCCATCTGAAGATCCTTTTCAGTTCTTAACTGAATTTTTGCAGATCTGTGATATTGTTAAGACCAATGGGGTTGAACCCGAGGTCTACAGGCTTATGCTTTTCCCGTTTGCTGTAAGAGACAGAGCTAGAGTATGGTTGGACTCTCAACCTAAAGATAGCCTGAACTCTTGGGATAAGCTGGTCACGGCTTTCTTAGCCAAGTTCTTTCCTCCTCAAAAGCTTAGTAAGCTTAGAGTGGATATTCAAACCTTTAGACAAAAAGGTGAATCCCTCTATAAAGCTTGGGGGAGATACAAGGAATTGACCAAAAAGTGTCCTTCTGACATGTTTTCAAAATGGACCATCCTGGATATATTCTATGATGGTCTGTCTGAATTATCTAAAATGTCATTGGACCATTCTACAGGTGGATCGATTCACCTAAAGAAAACGCCTGCAGAAGCTCAAGAACTCATTGACATGGTTGC
>NC_029788.2:106482692-106528323 GCF_000816755.2 Arachis ipaensis
TCTATCTGAATTAGCTAAGATGTCATTGGATACTTCTGTAGGTGGATCCATTCACCTAAAGAAAATGCCTGCAGAAGCTCAGGAACTCATTGACATGGTTGCAAATAACCAGTTCATGTACACTTCTGAGAGGAATCCTGTAAGTAATGGGACGCCTATGAGGAAGGGAGTTCTTGAAATTGATACTCTGAATGCCATATTGGCTCAGAATAAAATATTGACTCATCAAGTCAATATGATCTCTCAGAGTCTGAATGGATTGAAGGAATCATCCAACAGTACTATAGAGGCATCTTCTGTAGAAGAAGCTTATGATCTTGAAAACCCTGCAATAGCAGAGGTGAATTACATGGGTGAACCCTATGGAAACACCTATAATCCCTCATGGAGAAATCATCCAAATTTCTCATGGAAGGATCAACAAAAGTCTCAACAAGGCTTTAATAATGGTGGAAGAAATAGGTTTAGCAATAGCAAGCCTTTTCCATCATCCACTCAGCAACAGATAGAGAATTCTAAGAAGAATCCATCTAGCTTAGCAAATATAGTCTCTGATCTATCTAAGGCCACTGTGAGTTTCATGAATGAAACAAGGTCCTCCATTAGAAATTTGGAGGCACAAGTGGGCCAGATGAGTAAAAGAGTCACTGAAATCCCTCCAAGTACTCTCCTAAGCAATACAGAAGAAAATCCAAAGAGAAAGTGCAAGGCCATTGATTTGACCATCATGGCCGAACCCAGAGAGGAGGAGGAGGACGTGAATCCTAGTGAGGAAGACCTCCTGGGACGTTCAGTGACCAATAAGGTGTTTTCCTTTGAGGAACCAAAGGAATCTGAGGCTCACCTAGAGACCATAGAGATTCCATTAAACCTTCTTCTGCCCTTCATGAGCTCTGATGAGTATTCTTCTTCTGAAGAGAATGAAGATATTACTGAAGAGCAAGTTGCTAAGTACCTTGGTGCAATCATGAAGCTGAATGCCAAATTATTTGGTAATGAGACTTGGGAGGATGAACCTCCCTTGCTCACCAATGAACTGAATGCATTGGATAGACAGAAATTACCTCAAAAGAAACAGGATCCTGGCAAATTCCTAATTCTCTGTAACATAGGCACCATGACCTTTGAGAAGGCTCTGTGTGACCTAGGGTTAGGAATAAACTTAATGCCACTCTCTGTAATGGAGAAACTTGGGATCTTTGAGGTGCAAGCTACTAGAATCTCATTAGAGATGGCAGACAACTCAAGAAAACAGGCTTATGGACAAGTAGAGGACGTGTTAGTAAAGGTTGAAGGCCTTTACATCCCTACTGATTTCATAATCCTAGACACTAGGAAGGATGAGGATGAATCCATCATCCTTGGAAGACCCTTCCTAACCACATCAAGAGCTGTGATTGATGTGGACAGAGGAGAATTGATCCTCCAACTGAATGAGGACAACCTTGTGTTTAAAACTCAAGGATCTCCTTCTATAACCATGGAGAGGAAGCATGAAAGCTTCTCTCATTGCAGAGTCAATCAAAGCCCCCACAGTCAAACTCTAAGTCTGGTGTTGGGAGGCCACAACCAAACTCTAAGTTTAGTGTTGAACCCTCACATTCAAACTCTAAGTTTGGTGTTGGGAGGTTCCAACCTTGCTCTGATTATCTGTGAGGCTCCATGAGAGCTCACTGTCAAGCTATTGACATTAAAAAAGCGCTTGTTGAGAGGTAACCCAATGTTATTTAATCATATCTATTTTATTTTCTCTTTGTTATTTCGTGTTTTATTAGGTTGATGATCATGTGGAGTCACAAAAACTACTAAAAAATCAAAAGCAAAATAAAAAATAGCATTAAAAATAGCACACCCTGGAGGAGAGCAGTCTGGCGTTTAAACGCCAGAAACAAGCATCTGTCTGGCGTTTAACGCCAGAAACAGGCACCAAGCTGGCGTTTAACACCAGAAACAAGCATCTACCTGGCGTTAAACGCCAGAAATAGGCTACATTTGGGCGTTTAACGCCAGAAACAAGCAGCAGTCTGGCGTTAAACGCCAGAATTGCACAGCAAGGGCGTTTTACACGCCTAATTGGAGCAGGGATGTTAAGTCCTTGACCCCACTTGATCTGTGGACCCCATAGGATCCCCTCAGGATCTGTGGACCCCACAGGATCCCCATATTTTCTTCTCTCTTCTTCACACATTTTCATAACACTTTTCCCCAAATACCCCTCACCAATCACCTCAATCTCTCTTTCCCATCACCTCTTCACCACTCACATCCACCCTCTCTTCCCCATAAACCCCACCTACCTTCAAAATTCAAACTAATTTCCCTCCCAAATGCAACCTTAATGGCCGAACCCTACACACCCCCTCACTCCTTCTTCATTTTCACACAACACAACCCTCTCTTCTTCTCCTTGGCCGAATACATCTTCTTCCCCCATCTCCTCCATTTTCTTCTTCTTCTACTACTTTCTTTCTTCTTTTGCTCGGGGACGAGCAAACATTTTAAGTTTGGTGTGGTAAAAGCATAGCTTTTTATTTTTCCATAACCATTTATGACACCTAAGACCAGAGAAACCTCTAGAAAGAGGAAGGGGAAGGCAATTGCTTTCACCTCTGAGTCATGGGAGATGGAGAGATTCATCTCAAAGGTCCATCAAGACCACTTCTATGAAGTTGTGGCCAAGAAGAAAGTGATCCTTGAGGTTCCTTTCAAGCTCAAAAAGAATGAGTATCCAGAGATCCAACTTGAGATCCAAAGAAAAGGTTGGGAAGTTCTCACCAACCCCATTCAACAAGTCGGGATCCTAATGGTTCAATTGTTCTATGCAAACGCATGGATCACTAGAAACCATGATCAAAGTGTGAACCCGAATCTAAAGCATTGGCTTACCATGGTTCGGGGGAAATACTTAGATTTCAGTCCGAAAAATGTAAGGCTGGCGTTCAACTTGCCAATGATGGAAGAGAACGGACGCCCCTACACAAGAAGGGTCAACTTTGATCAAAAGTTGGACCAAGTCCTTATAGACATATATGAGGAAGGAGCTCAATGGAAAATTGACTCAAGAGACAAGCCGGTTCAATTAAGAAGGCATGACCTCAAACCAGTGGCTAGGGGATGGCTAGAGTTCATTCAACGCTCAATCATTCCTACTAGTAACTGGTCTGAAGTTACTATAGACCGGGCCATCATGATCCATAGTATCATGATTGGAGAAGCGGTGGAAGTTCATGAGATTATACCTCAAGAACTTTACAAGGTGGCTGACAAGTCCTCTACTTGGGCAAGGTTAGCCTTTCCTCACCTCATATGCCACCTCTGCAATTTGACTGGAATTGACATAGAGGGAGACATCCTCATTGAAGAGGACAAGCCCATCACTAAGAAAAGGATGGAGCAAATAAGAGATCATGGACCTCAACATGAGCATGAGGAAATTCCTCACCATGAAATCCCTGAGATGCCTCAGGGGATGCACTTTCCTCCACAAAATTATTGGGAGAAAATCAACACTTCCCTAGGAGAATTAAGTTCCAACATGGGACAACTAAGGGTGGAGCACCAAGAGCACTCCATCATCCTCCATGAAATTAGAGAAGATCAAAAAGCTATGAGGGAGGAGCAACAAAGACAAGGAAGACGCCACGCTCACTAAGGTGGACTCATTCCTTAATCTCCTTGTTCTTATTTTTCTGTTTTTCGTTTACTATGCTTTATGTTTATGTTTGTGTCTTGTTACATGATCATTAGTATTTAAGTGTCCATGCCTTGAAGTTATGAATTTGAATACATCACCTCTCTTAAATGAAAAATGTTTTAATTACAAAAGAACAAGAAGTACATGGTTTCGAATTCATCCTTGAAACTAGTTTAATTATTTTGATGTGGTGACAATACTTTTTATTTTCTGAATGAATGCTTGAACAGTGCATATGTCTTTTGAAGTTGTTGTTTATGAATGTTAAATATGTTGGCTCTTGAAAGAATGATGAAAAAGGAGACATGTTATTTGATAATCTGAAAAATCATAAAATTGATTCTTGAAGCAAGAAAAAGCAGTGAATAGAGAAGAGCTTGCGAAAAAAAAAAGAAAAAAAATGGCGAAAAAAAAGAGAAAGAAAAAAAAAAGCAAGCAGAAAAAGCCAATAGCCCTTAAAACCAAAAGGCAAGGGTAATAAAAAGGATCCAATGCTTTGAGCATTAATGGATAGGAGGGCCTAAAGGAATGAAATCCTGGCCTAAGCGGCTAAACCAAGCTATCCCTAACCATGTGCTTGTGGCGTGAAGGTGTCAAGTGAAAACTTGAGACTGAGCGGTTAAAGTCAAGGTCCAAAGAAAAGAAAAGAGTGTGCTTAAGAACCCTGGACACCTCTAATTGGGGACTTTAGCAAAGCTGAGTCACAATCTAGAAAGGTTCACCCAGTTATGTGTCTGTGGCATTTATGTATCCGGTGGTAATACTGGAAAACAAAGTGCTTAGGGCCATGGCCAAGACTCATAAAGTAGCTGTGTTCAAGAATCAACATACTGAACTAGGAGAATCAATAACACTATCTGAATTCTAAGTTCCTATAGATGCCAATCATTCTAAACTTCAACGGATAAAGTGAGATGCCAAAACTATTCAAGAGGCAAAAAGCTACAAGTCCCGCTCATCTGATTGGAGCTAAGTTTCATTGGTATTATGGAATTTATAGTATATTCTCTTTTTTTTATCCTATTTGATTTTCAGTTGCTTGGGGACAAGCAACAATTTAAGTTTGGTGTTGTGATGAGCGGATAATTTATACGCTTTTTGGCATTGTTTTTACATAGTTTTCAGTATGATTTAGTTAGTTTTTAGTATATTTTTATTAGTTTTTAATTAAAATTCACATTTCTGGACTTTACTATGAGTTTGTGTGTTTTTCTGTGATTTCAGGTATTTTCTGGCTGAAATTGAGGGACTTGAGCAAAAATCAGATTCAGAGGTTGAAGAAGGACTGCAGATGCTGTTGGATTCTGACCTCCCTGCACTCAAAGTGGATTTTCTGGAGCTACAGAACTCCAAATGGCGCGCTCTCAATTGTGTTGGAAAGTATACATCCAGGGCTTTCAGCAATATATAATAGTCCATACTTTGCCTGAGTTTAAACGATGCAAACTGGCGTTCAACGCCAGTTCCATGCTGCATTCTAGAGTTAAACGCCAGAAACAGGTTGCAAAGTGGAGTTAAACGCCGGAAATAGGTTACAAACTGGCGTTCAACTCCAAGAGAAGCCTCTACATGTGTAAAGCTCAATGCTCAGTCCAAGCACACACCAAGTGGGCCCCGGAAGTGGATTTCTGCATCATTTACTCATTTTTGTAATCCCTAGTAACTAGTTTAGTATAAATAGGACTTTTTACTATTGTATTTACATCTTTGGATTATCTATTGATTATCTATTGATCCTTTGATCACGCTTTGGGGGCTGGCCATTCGGCCATGCCTGGACCTTATCACTTATGTATTTTCAATGGTAAAGTTTCTACACACCATAGATTAAGGTGTGGAGCTCTGCTGTTCCTCATAGATTAATGCAAAGTACTACTGTTTTTCTATTCAATTCAAGCTTATTCCTATTCTAAGATATTCATTCGCACCCAAGAACATGATGAATGTGATGATTATGTGACGGTTATCATCATTCTCACTTATGAACGCGTGCCTGACAAACACTTCTGTTCTACATGCAACCAAGCTAGAATGAGTATCTCTTAGATATCTAATACAGAGGACCGAGTCCGAGATATTAAAATCTTCGTGGTATAAGTTAGAACCCATGGACGGCCATTCTTGAGATCCGGAAAGTCCAAACCTTGTCTGTGGTATTCCGAGTAGGATCTGGGAAGGGATGGCTGTGACGAGCTTCAAACTCGTGCTGGGCGTAGTGACAGACGCAAAAGGATAGTAAATCCTATTCCAGTATGATCGAGAACCGACAGATGATTAGCCATGCAGTGACAGCGCATTGGACCATTTTTACAGAGAGGATGGGATGTAGCCATTGACAACGGTGATGCCCTACATAAAGCTTGCCATGGAAGGGAGTAGGAATGATTGGATGAAGACAGCAGGAAAGCAGAGGTTCAGGAGGAACGAAAGCATCTCTATACGCTTATCTGAAATTCTCACCAATGAATTATATAAGTATCTCCATCCTAGTTTATATTTTATTTATGTTTTTATTATCAATTCACCATAACCATTTGAATCCGCCTGACTGAGATTTACAAGGTGATCATAGCTTGCATCAGGCCGACAATCTCTGTAGGATCGACCCTTACTCACGTAAGGTTTATTACTTGGACGACCCAGTGCACTTGCTGGTTAGTTGTGCGGAATTGTGACAAAGTGTGATTCACATTTGAGAGCACCAAGCCATTGGCGCCATTGTTGAATATCACGATTTTGCATACCAAGGAGCCAGTTAATGCCCCTTGTTTTGAGTGCCTCTCCCCTGCAAGCTTTGTTTTGTTGTTAGCTTGAGTAAACTTGCTTGTTGGGGTAGGGGTGGGATGGCTTTTGGTTGACCTTTTCTTCTTCATGGATATTGTCCTTCTTTTCTTGGTCACCATCCTCTTTTTAGTGTTCATGTTGATTGCCTTCACCACCTTGATTTCAGGACTTGAGTGTTGTATGATGGTTGGAGCATCCTCTTCATCAAGATCTTCTTGAATTGGTTGTTCAATGAACTCACCCTCTATGCAACTCTCTGTTTTATTGGAGAGTGGGTTCCCTTGATTGACTTCCTCCCTTGTCCTTGACCTTTGAATGAACTCCTCTGTTTCTGGAGAGAGTGAAGTGGTCTCTCTTTATGATCTCAGCTCTTTAATGAATTGTTCTTCAGAATAGAGTTGTGCATTCTGTCTCAATTTTTCTTCATGGTCCCTTTTTGCTATTTTCTCCTCTTCGTTTGTCTTTATTATTTCTTCAAGGAGGAGTTCTATCCTAGCGAGTCTATCTTCTTCTCTACTTTTTTTGAGTTCTTCAATGATGAGTTCCATCCTAGCAAGTCTATCTAAAGGAGGTTGGGTAGGTTGTAATGGTTAGTCGGGGTTAGCTTGTGAATGGAATTGGTTGTTTTGTGGTTGTGTGTTCTGAAAGTGGTATGACTCTTGTGGGTAGTGGATTGAGTTCTGTGAATGGTGAAATGAATTGTATGAATTTGGGATAGACTTTAGTGCTGAGGCATACTCAAATGATGAAGAATTTAGGCATGTAAAACTTGGAGGTGAGGTTGGATAATTAAGAGGTGATGGCTCTTGATGAATGGGATATGAATGAGTGGAATCTCTTTGATTTTGATCTTCCAAGCCACAACCTGAGTAGTGATCAATTTCACCAAAATATGAACCATTTTGTGGCTTTGAAAAGTATCCCATTTCATGTTCTTGATACTCCCATCCACCATGAGCATAGTAAAGTGAATCATTCTGTGGTGGTGGAGAGTTTTCCATGAAATTTGATTGACTAAAATATGATGGATGCTCCTTTCTTTCCTGCAGAAAGCTCTGTCTCAAACAATAATCACCAAAAGAAATTGGAATCTCCATTGTCACAGATGAGGAAATTCCCAGTGAGGCAATATCACAAACAGTTAGTTAGCAAAAGAAAATAAAGAAACAAAAGAAAACAAAGACAAAAGAAAAGTTTCTAATCTAGTAAATCAATCATCCGGTAGTTTGTTAATCACAATTAATCCCCGGCAATGGCGCCATAAACTTGATGCACGGAAACTTGTCTCTCAACAATTTTCCCTCGGCAAGTATACCGAATTGTCGTCAAATAATAACTCACAAAAGAGTGAGGTCGAATCCCACAGAGATTAACGAATTAAGCAATCAATAGTTGATTAATTATCCTAGTTAGACGAATCAGATTGGAGTGATAAGCAACAAGGAAAAGTAAATAGCACAAAAGTAAAGAAAGAGATAAAGTGCAGAAAAGTAAAATGGCAAGAAAGTAAATGACTATAAAGTAAATGTAAGAACTAAAAATAAAATGAACAGTGGGATCAAGAGATATTGCAATCCTCTGGATCAAGTTCATTCTCATCTCTTCCTCAATCAATGCATTCATTGATCTCCTTGGCAATCTTAAGTGATTGGATCCCAATTCCTTGGCAATCCAATCTCTCTAAGGTTGAACAATTTCCTAATTCCTTGATTTAATTGCTCATGGGAAGAGATAAAGTTTGGTCACTGATTATACCACACACATTCATAGATCAAAGTATTGGTAGGATTAAATGTCACAATATCCATCCAACCCCCAACCTAATCCAATGTGAGAGAGCATTTCTAGCATGATTTTCTCATTCCTCTTCCAAGGTTCAGAAGAAATCCAAGTATGAGCAATTTCTCTTCCGAGACAATTACCCAATTGGATGAAGATCGAAAGCTCTCTAGTAAAATCAAGAGAAAAGAAAGAAGAAGAAGAATAAGAACTACAATTGATCCATTGAATCACAATAGAGCTCTCTAACCCAATGAAAAGAGTTAGTTGATCATTACTCTACAAAAATAGAAAAGAAAGAAAGTGCAGAAAAGTAAAGATAAAGATTAAAACTAAAATTGAAACTACAAAATTCATAAATGAAAAGTACAAAGAAAAGAAAGAGAAGGAAAAGTGTGTGAGGGGAGGGAGTCCGAAGACCCCTCTTCAATCCCCCATTCCAGAATGTCCCCCCTCCCCCTTGAATGTAAAAACTAAGGCCCTTATATAGGCTCTCCTAAATTACAAAATGAAATTAAAAGCAAATTACAATTAAATGAAAATTCCTATTCTAGATGCTTCTTGTGACCTTGATTGGTTGACACTTGTGGGCTTGCTTCCTTGAGGTTGGGTGGTCCTTGAAAGAAAAGTGAATCAAGTTGAGGTCCAGGTGCTTAGCATTGGTGCTGAAGTTAGTGTGGCTAACGTCACACTTGCTACCCAGTTGGTGTTTTGGGGGCATAAAAGATGCCTCTTGTTTGTACTCCAATTTCATGCCCACTATAGAGTATTATATATTATTGGAAAGTTCTGAATGTCAGCTTTCTAATGCAACTGAAATCACCCAATTGGATCTCTATAACTCAAGTTATGCTCCTTTGAAGTGGACAAGGTTGCTGGCATAGTCGCTGACGTTATTGGAAAAAGTGAGTCACAATAACGTTAGCGATCAGGGGATAAATATTGCCAGGTTCTGAAGTTCAAACTTAATTTCCACCCCATACTATTATATATTGTTGGAAAGCCCTAGAAGTCTACTTTCCAACACTATTGGAAGTGCATCATTTGGAGCTCTACAACTCGAGTTACACTTCTTGGATAGTGAAGAGGTCAGTTGGCCTTACTACAGGTTGATACCATGCTCATCTTTGCACTTTCGGGGCAGGTTTTCTCCCTCAAATTTAGTGTCCACCATGTATTGCCATATATTCTTGGGAAGCTCTGGAATCCTACTTTCCAATGCCACTGGAATCACCTCATTTGGAGCTTTGTGGCTCATGTTATTCTTGTTTGAAGAAGGCATGGTCAGGCTGTCGGGTGAGATTTTGCCCACGTTAATGTCCACGTTAGTGTAACTAACATGGCCATTAACGTGGGTCTTCCTTTGCTTCGCAAACATTAGTGGCACTCACTTTTTCCACTAACGTTGGCGTTTCCCTTTTCTTCCATGTTAGTTCCCACGTTAATATAACTAACGTGGAAGCTAACGTGGGTCTTCTTTTGCTTCGCTAGCGTTATTAGCACTCACTTTTGCAAATAACGCTGCTCCTTCTTCAAAGTTAATGCCATTAAATTTCTCACTAATGTTGGGGCTTCTCTTTTCTTCCACGTTAGTGACCACGTTAGTGGAGCTAACGGGGTCGCTAACGTGGGTCTTCTTGCCTTTTGCTAACGTTAGTGGCGTTAACGTTCTTACTAACTTTCCAAGCTTTCCTTCCTTTCACTTTAATGGCCACGTTAGTGGTACTAACGTAGCCACTAACGTGGCTCTTCTCTGTGTCTTGTTACCTGAAATCAATCAAACAAAGTGCATCAAAGTCTTGCTCTTAATCTTGAGATTATGAATCATCCATTTTATCATTCAATTCATGCGTAATTCTCATGAAATCATTCAAAATTCACAATATTTGCTTAAATCATGGTATGAATACATTTTCAACCAAATACTTGCTTATTTCCTAAGAAAATATATGAAACCAACCTAAAGTATACAAAAAATGGCTAGTAAAACTAGCCAAGATGCCCTGGCATCAACAAGCTGTAAGAATTTCACTAGAGATGGCAGACAATTCAAGAAACAGGCTTATGGACTTGTAGAGGATGTCTCAGTGAAGGTTGAAGGCTTTTACATCCCTGCTGACTTCATAATCCTAGACACTGGGAAGGATGAAGATGAATCCATTATCCTTGGAAGACCCTTCCTAGCCACAGCAAGAGCTGTGATTGATGTGGTCAGAGGAGAGTTAGTCCTTCAATTGAATGAGGACTACCTTGTGTTTAAGGCTCAAGGATCTTCTTCTGTAACCATGGAGAGGAAGCATGAAAAGCTTCTCTCAATACAGAGTCAAACAAAGCCCCCACACTCAACTTCTAAGTTTGGTGTTGGGAGGCCACCATTAACCTCTGAGTCTCTGTGAAGCTCTCTAAGAGCTCACTGTCAAGCTATTGACATTAAAGAAGCGCTTGTTGGGAGGCAACCCAATATTATTTAATTATATTTTCCATTGTTATTTTAAGTTTTCTTTAGGTTGATGATCATGTGAAGTCATAAAAACAGCTGCAGAATTAAAGCAGAATGAAAAACAGCATCAAAAAAATAGAACACCTTGGAGAACAGGCTTACTGGCGTTTAAACGCCAGTAAGGATAGCAGAATGGGCGTTTAACGCCCAGCCTGGCAGCATTCTGGGCGTTTAACGCTAGAAAGGGGTGTCTGGCGTCTGGCTGGCGTTAAACGCCAGAAATGGCAGACAGACTGGCGTTTAACGCCAAAAAAGGGTGTCTGGCTGGCGTTAAACGCCAGAAAGGGGCAGCAGACTAGCGTTTAACGCCAGGAAAGGTAGGAGAGCTGGCGTTTAACGCCAGAATTGGCACACAGAGGGCGTTTGAATGCCAGAATGGTGCAGGGAGCAGAATTCCTTGACACCTCAAGATCTGTGGACCCACAGGATCCCCATCTACTCCACCTCTTCTTCTCTCCTCTTTACACCTTTCTATAACACTCTTCCCTAAATACCCTTGACCAATCCCATCAATAACTCTTCCCGAAATACCCTTCACCTATCAAATCCTACCCTCTTCCCCATATCCTCTTCACCACTCACATCCATCCATCATAAACCCCACCTACCTCAACATTCAAATTCAAACCATTTCCCTCCCAAGCCCACCCATTCTAACACGGATTCCCTCTCTTCCCTACTCTATAAATACCCTTCCTCACTACCTTCACTTTCACACATCACAAACAATTTTCCCCCCTTAGCCGAAACCAACACCACACTCTATCTCCTCCATTTCTTCTTCTTCTACTCCTTTCTTTCTTCTTTTGCTCGAGGACGAGCAAACCTTTTAAGTTTGGTGTGGAAAAAGCTCTGCTTTTCTATTTTTCCATAACCATTAATGGCACATAAGGCCGGAGAAACTTCTAGAAAGAGGAAAAAAAGGCAATTACCTCCACCTCCGAGTCATGGGAGATGGAGAGATTCATCTCAAAGGTCCATCAAGACCACTTCTATGAAGTTGTGGCCAAGAAAAAGGTGATCTCTGAGGTCCCCTTCAAGCTCAAAAAGGGTGAATATCCGGAGATCTGATGTGAGATTCGAAGAAGAGGTTGGGAAGCTCTCACTAACCCAATCCAACAAGTCGGAATCTTAATGGTTCAAAAGTTCTATGTTAATGCATGGATCACTAGGAACCATGACCAAAGTATGCACCCAAACCCAAAGAATTGGCTCATAATGGTTCGGGGGAATTACTTGGATTTCAGTCCGAAAAATATAAGGTTGGCATTTAACTTGCCAATGATGAAAGGAGATCCTCATCCTTTTACTAGAAGGATCAACTTTAATCAAAGGTTGGACCAACTCCTTAGGGACATTTGTGTGGAAAGAGCTCAATGGAAGAGAGACTCAAGAGGTAAGCTGGTTCAACTAAGAAGACTTGACATCAAACCCGTGGTTAGGGAATGGTTGGAGTTCATCCAACGCTCTATTATTCCTACTAGCAATTGGTTTGAAGTTACAATAGACCGGGCTATCATGATCCATAGCATCATGAATGGAGAGGAAGTAGAAGTTCATGAGATCATACCTCTAGAACTCTACAAGGTGGCGGACAGCCCCTCTACTTTGGCAAGGTTAGCTTCTCTCATCTCATCTGTATCCTATGCAATTCAGCTGAAATTGTCATAGAGGAAGACATCCTTATTGATGAGGACAAGCCCATCACTAAGAAGAGGATGGAAAAAACAAGAGAGCCCACTCATGGACTTCAACAAGAGCATGAGGAAATTTCTCATCAAGAAATCCCTGAGATGTCTCAAGGGATGCACTTTCCTCCACAAAACTACTGGGAGCAAATCAATACCTCCTTAGGAGAATTGAGTTCTAACATGGGACAACTAAGGATGGAGCACCAAGAGCACTCCATTATCCTCAAAGAAATCAGAGAGGACCAAAGAGCCATGAGGGAGGAGCAACAAAGGCAAGGAAGAGACATAGAGGAGCTCAAGCACTCCATAAGATCTTCAAGAGGAAGAACTAGCCGCCATCACTAAGGTGGATCCGTTCTTTAATTTCTTTGTTCTTATTCTTCTGTTTTTCGAAATATATGCTTTATGTTTTGTCTATGTTTGTGTCTTTATTACATGATCATTAGTGTCTAGTGTCTATGTCTTAAAGCTATGAATGTCCTATGAATCCTTCACCTTTCTTAAATGAAAAATATTTTTAATTGCAAAAGAACAAGAAGTACATGATTTCGAATTCTATCTTAAAATTAGTTTAATTATTTTGATGTGGTGGCAATACTTTTTGTTTTCTGAATGAATGCTTGAACAGTGCATATTTCTTGAATTTGTTGTTTATGAATGTTAAAATTGTTGGCTCTTGAAAGAATAATGAAAAAAGAGAAATGTTATTGATAATCTGAAAAATTATAAACTTGATTCTTGAAGCAAGAAAAAGTAGTGAAAAGCAAAAGCTTGCAAAAAAAATATGAAAAAAAGGCAAAAAAAAATAAAGAAAAAGAAAGAAAGAGAAAAAGCAAGTAGAAAAAGCCAATAACCCTTTAAACCAAAAGGCAAGGGTAAAGAGGATCTAAGGCTTTGAGCATTAATGGATAGGAGGGCCCACAGGAATAAAATCCTGGCCTAAGCGGCTAAATCAAGATGTCCCTAACCATGTGCTTGTGGCGTGAAGGTGTCAAGTGAAAAACTTGAGACTGAGCGGTTAAAGTCGTGGTCCAAAGCAAAAAGAGTGTGCTTAAGAGCTCTGGGCACCTCTAACTGGGGACTCTAGCAAAGCTGAGTCACAATCTGAAAAGGTTCACCCAGTTATGTGTCCACTACAAGAAAAATACCCATTCAGTCACACTTTTTTTAAGCTACATTTGAAAAGCGTAGCCTATTCTATGAATAGGCTACGCTTTTCTCAGTGATGCCTTTTTATAAGAGAAAAAGAAACACAATTTTGCCATCATTTAAAAAGTGTAGCCTTAGGTATTATAGAAATCACTTATAAAGCGTAGCTGAATGTTGATATTTATGGGTCCACTTTTTATATCTAAGGGAACGCTTTTAGAGTGTAGCCTATTTATTAAGTTATGGGTGCACTTTAAAAATGATGCCTAATGTATCTAAAGCAAAAAGCTTTACACTTGATAAATTTTATTCCTCAGTTTCGTGAAAGCAAAACTCACACACTTAGTGAAATTTTTGTCCCTCCAAAACTCACACTTAGCCTTCATCTCAACCCCTTTCAGAAACCCTGTCACCATCGAAGAAACCCTTCAAACCTCACCATCGCGAAGAAACCCTCTCGCTACAGAAACACTCTCACTCACCACTCACCGTCGCTCCTCTTCACCCTCCTCCTTGTCGCTGCGCCGCCCTCACCATCCTCATCTCTGCGCTTCTCATCGTCCTTCCCCTTTCAATTCGATTGAGTAACCCTCATTTCTGCGCTATATACTGAGCTTAATGAATATTTTTTCTTTGATTCGTCACCAATTCACGCTACCTGCACAAACTCGCACGCCATCTCCTTCGATTCGTCGCCACTGCTCATCTCTTCTTCAAGGGTTTTCACCTTCGATTCGTCGTCGCTCATCTCTTCTTCACCGTTGCCATTCATCACCGCGCTCACCAAGTAAGCATTCTGTGCCTCGTTCTTTTCTTCTCACTCATTCTCTTACTCGCTCTCTCTCACTCGCCCTCTCTGTGCAGTGTCAAAAAAACTGTGTGCTCTCTAGCAACCTCTTCTCTGCTCTACTGTGAAGCATCAAGGTTTCCAATGAGGCAAAGCATCGATCCCTTACAAGCGAGGTAAGCGCCCGATGATGATGATGATTCTGTAAAATTTTGGAGGTTTTGGGTTTTCATTTTAGGGTTTTAATTGGGGGTTTTAGCTTCTGTATTCTGCGTTATTTATCTGTGGACTGCCAGATCAAACTAAAATCACCAATGTAAATTTCACCATGTGTCAACTGAATTATTATTCTTTTTTTTGTTATTGTTCTTGTTGATTTTTTCTTGTTTAAATTTCGCTTTTAAAGAGAGTAGAGTATTCTCAAGAGAGGATTATTCTTATGCTTTTAAATTGCTTTGTTGATTGAATCAATAACTTGAAGCACCTGTAAATTTTAAGATGTATTTTGGGAACCCAAGCTTGATTTGAGACATATGCAGTGATTATTGCAATCAATTGAGTGTTCCAATTTCTGCTAAAATGGGAGAATATATATTGTAGAATTTAGATCGACACTTTCATATGGTAATATTATGACACTTATGCAGCTAATTTTTTAACTGTCAGTACTCTGCTTCAATTTCTGTCGTGCTGTCTGACTCAACTAGCGCAAGCTGAATGGATCTTGTGTTTGTCGGTCTTCTTCCTTCTCTGTTTTCTTTTTTTTTTGTCCTTTTCATTTTCTCATTGAGGAAGAACTTGATTTTCTAAAGAATGAAGGATCTTTATCTGGTAGCATTAACATTCTTTCCCCTGCTGGCTGCTGCATTGGATTGCTATTCTTTTTGCTTTTTCTGCGTTGAGTTGAAGGGTGAACTTGAATTGCTTGGATCTTTGTGTGTCTTTTTTTTTAGTATTATTATTAAAGCGCAGCATCTTGAGAAAAATCTGAGTCGGTTTTGTTTTTAAAATTAGAGTTATATGATTGAGATGTGAACAAAGTTTATACTGTAGGAGAAGGACAAAGAACTTGCGATATGTGATTTTCTCACATTGTCGATGATTTTATTTGATTTCTTCTTATTTTATTAGTTTGGGGATATGTGGATATAAGCTTCAGGCTTCCATCAAGCTGGACTTGTGTATCGGTTTTTAATAAACTAGAAATTATAAATTGTAAAGGATATTCATACACGTGATTGAGTTTGATTAAACCGTATCAGCTTGGAACTTACAAGATAGGTTTTACAATGTTCAATTGTTTTTTCTAGTTGTTTCTTCTAACCAAGTTGTGTTACTACTATTCTTGATTTTCATATGTAGGGTGAAAATTCTAAGTTTTCACTAACTGAAAAGGATTGAAAAAATAAAATCATAGCATATTAAGAGTGTTATCTTATTAATTAATATAGTCTAATTACTGTTAGTTTTATTCATTGTCTTTGATTTTCATATATAGCAAGTCATGCAATTGAGTTGAAGAATCATTCTTTACTACATGGAAAAGTGATAAGGGTCATGTGGTCTTGTCGCGATACTTTATAGGAAAAAACAGAGGGGACAGTAGCTACAATCATAATATTTGTTCTAACCTTAAAAATTATTTGTCTCAGAACTTCTGCTGTGGCTATTGCTAACAGATGGCTTCTAAAATATGTAGGTAACCAGCAATGAGACCAGTTTGATGGCTCGATGTCGTAGTAACATCCCTTATCTCTTTATATGGTTTAGTGATTTTAGTAACTCGTAATTTTCATTTTCCATTTCTCCTTCTTCTTCTTAATTCTCTTGTATAACCAACCCAAACCTTGATGATCTTGGTTGCTATAGTCTCATAGGTGATGTTGGAATAGTTTTGTTTTTCTATGATAATTTACTGAGAGTTAAAATTTGTCCAATTTCTGGAGATAATAAATTTATTTAAGGGTTAATGCAGATAATTAACTGAAGTGCTGAAGCCAATTTATATCCTGGTGCAATAACTTCGACAGTTAAGTGCTGAAGCTTGGGTAGATATATTCTAATATTTTCTTTGCTGCTCACTAATGACATTATTTTATGTTATCAGCTTCAAATTACAGAGGTAATTGGATACTTACTTTCTCCTTGCTCACATGTGCTCTATCAAGCTTAAAGAATGGACGCTTGTCCTGCTTACTCTGTTAAGAAGTTCTAAGGTACGCTTGGATTCATTGACATGAATGCAACAACAACGGTGTTAAAATAAATGGTAAAAATGTAATAGATGATGAAAAATAAAATCCTTAATCATTTTGTGTTATATATAATATGAGGTGACAAAAGCAATAACACTGACATGATATAATTATGTTAACTATGTCGAACTGGTACAAGGCTAGCCAAATGGCATTGCTATTAGACTCCTAACATGAGAATAGTTCCAATGTCTCAGCAATTAGCGCCGTCATTTTCCTCTTATCTTTGGTTCTACATTATTGTTAAATGATTTTTATAACATGCTTGGAATTAAACATGCAAATCAGAGAGGACTTTTTTAAGCACACACAGCAATAAGCCAGTAATCATTGCCTTTCTCCGCTGTCATTGCAGTTTTCCTTTTGTAAAGGGAGTCACTTAGAAATGTATTTGGCATCTTTTTAATTCCATTCTAGCAAAGGTTCACTTTGTTGCATTCTTCTGATGAGATTTTACAGGTGTTTTTTGACTTATTCAGACATGATGTTCGGCTGTGAAAAGCATGCAGCACCACACTGCAGGTATATATAATCTAGATTACTGTTGAAACTATAGCATGTCAGTTTGTACACTAAATTATAACTAATATATCATATATGATATAAATATGATTCATGCCTATTATGTGTGCACTGCAGTTACACCCTACATTTGGGAACTGTTTGTTGGATAGTTAATTTATCTTTTCATAAACATTGTAGTGGCTTTGTTATATTTAATATTTTTTGTATCCTTTTTCTTGGAAGGCATATTCAATTCTGAACAACTGAAACCATTATTTTGAGTGAAAAAAGGTTAATTATATAACAGTTTGAGTAAACAACAGTAGTAGAAAGTAGAAACAAAAGCACATATGGGGCACCATTATTTATCTGTGGAAGATAAGCAGCAAAAATAAAAATGCATTCATGAATTATGTTTGTCATTATGGTAATTTCTTCTACTCTACGCTCTACTTTTCTGTAAAACAAATACAATTTTTTAAAAAAAATGAAAAAATAAAAAGAAAAACCTAAAGAGTGTCTTAATTTTTTATTGTCTTGTATGATAATATGCTCAAACGCCTAAGGCTATTTTTATCTTTTTTTTTTAATTATTTTTCCTCATATTTGATTTCTCATTTGAAGAGTGCCACATATTTTTGCGGTTCATAAATCTTTTGCCATTTTATAAAAAGGTTCACTTTCTTGACCTGTGCATTCTGCTTTAGTTCTTTTTCCAATATTACAGATTCTCTTTTACTTGTTCCCTCACAATGTGCATTCTCATGAAAAAAATAGTTCCTTGTATCTGTCCATTGTAGACTCATTCAAGATTTATTGGAAGAGAAAAACTTTGCAACGATGGAAGATATATGAAGGTGAATGCAGACTTCATCTTTGCTCGATGTACATCATATTTTCTTGCTGACAAAGTTATATGTTCGAGTGGTTTCCTTCACGTGGATCTACTTGAAAGATCTGATGGGTTTTATTCAAACATATGGACCATGGTTAACCATGGTTTTCATCACAAGTCATTTTTCTAAAAAAAGAGGGACCTAAGGCTACGCTTATAAAAAGTAGCTATGGTATACAATGTGGTTACGCTTTACAGGTAATGCAGTAGCGTTGAAAAGCGTAGCCTATTCTGGAAAAATGAAAGCTGAAAAGCGTAGCCTTTGGTCCTGGACAGCATCACTTGAAAAGCATACCCTATTCCCAAACGCCAAAAGCGTAACCCTTGGTGCAGAAAAGCGTAGCCTTTGAGAATAGGCAACGGCCGAATAGGAATCACTCCTAAAAGCGTAGCCGTAGCCCAAAAAGCGTAGCCGTAGCCTAAAGCATCATTTTTTTTCACTTTTGGCTACACTTTTCAAGTGTACCTGAATGGGTGTTTTTCTTGTAGTGGTCTGTGGCATTTATGTATCTGGTGGTAATACTGGAAAACAAAATGCTTAGGGTCACGACCAAGACTCATAAAGTAGCTGTGTTCAAGAATCAACATACTGAACTAAGAGAATCAATAACACTATCTGAATTCTAAATTCTTATGGATGCCAATCATTCTGAACTTCAAAGGATAAAGTGAGATGCCAAAACTGTTCAGAAGCAAAAAGGCTACTAGCCCCGCTCATCTAATTGGAACTAAGTTCATTGATAAGTTTGGAATTTATTGTATTTTCTCTTCTTTTTATCCTATTTTGTTTTTAGTTGCTTGGGGACAAGCAACAATTTAAGTTTAGTGTTGTGATGAACGGATAATTTATACCCTTTTTGACATTGTTTTTACATAGTTTTTAGTATGTTTTAGTTACTTTTTATTATATTTTAATAGTTTTTATGCAAAAATCACATTTCTGGACTTTACTATGAGTTTGTGTATTTTTCTGTGATTTCAGGTATTTTCTGGCTAAAATTGAGGGATCTGAGCAAAAATCTGATTCAGAGGCTGAAAAAGGACTGTAGATGCTGTTGGATTTTGACCTTTCTGCACTCGAAGTGGATTTTCTGGAGCTACAGAAGCCCAATTAGTGCGCTCTTAATTGCATTGGAAAGTAGACATCCTGGGCTTTCCATCAATATATAATAGTTCACACTTTGCTCGAGATTTAATGGCCAAAACTGGCGTCCAAAACCAGCCTAAAACATCTTGGCGTAAAATGCCCAAACTGGCACTAGAATTGGAGTTAAACGCCCAAACTGGCACCCAAGCTGGCGTTTAACTCCAGGAACAGCCTATGCACGAAAAAGCTTCAATGCTCAGCCCAAGCACACACCAAGTGGGTCCCGGAAGTGGATTTCTGCACTATCTGCACTTAGTTACTCATTTTCTGTAAGCCTAAGTTACTAGTTTAGTATAAATAGCACTTTTTACTATTGTATTGAAGGACTTTTGGATCTTATGCTATCATAGACCATTGTTCATGTTTGGAGGCTGGCCTCACGGCCATGCCTAGACCTCTTTCACTTATGTATTTTCTACGGTGGAATTTCTACACCCCATAGATTAAGGTGTGGAGCTCTGCTATTTTTCATGAATTAATGCAAGTACTATTATTTTTCTATTCAATTCACGCCTACTTCTTCTCCAAGATATACTCTTGTACATAATTCAGTTAAGTCAGAATGAAGGGGTGACCCGTGACAATCACCCAATTTTCGTTACTCGCTTAGCCAAGATCCGCGTGCCTAACAACCACAAAGCAGTCTACATGATGTTCAACGTAGTCATTGGACGACAGCTGGAGTATATTCTCTTGGATATCTAATACACGGACCGAGTCCGTGAGATTAGTATCTTCGTGGTATAGGCTAGAATTATTGGCAGCCATTCCTGGGATCCGGAAAGTCTAAACCTTGTCTGTGGTATTCTGAGTAGGATCCGCGAAGGGATGACTGTGACGAGCTTCAAACCTGCGAATGTTGGGCGCAGTGACAGTGTGCAAAAGGATCAATGGATCCTATTCCGACGCTAGCAGGAATCGACAGATGATTAGCCATGCGGTAGCTGTACCTGGTGTTCCGAGGGTTACCTGAAACTGGAGGTCGATCTCGGATGAGATCTTTGTTACCGGTCGGAGATAATGTGTCCGGCTGGCTGGTGGCGGCCGGAGCTGTTGTGTCCGACTTGTTGGATTTGCTGCGCTGCTGATCCTTGGCCACCGGAGGGTGGGGGGTACCTGCAAGAAACTCCGATGCTTAAGTTAGCACGGGTATTAGGCAGGTTTTTATGTAGAATCAGAGTATGAGTTATACCTGGGTGCTCCAGTGTATTTATAGTAGTGTGGGCTGACCTTTCTGATAAGATAAGTTAGTTATCTTATCTTATCTTATCTTTATCTGGAGTGAAGTCAGCTTATCTTTAAGGGAACCGCCTTTATCTCTGTAGGCTTGAACTGCCTTTGGATTTGGGTCGTGTTCCTCTATTTGGGCCCTTTACTGGGCTCTCCTGTCGTTTTGGCCGATCTCTTTAAGAAGAGGTCGGATAGTTGGACCTGAAGAGGTCAGTCGTTTTGCCACCAATCATCCCGGGTCGGACAGTTTGACCCAGGGTATGAACAGTGCCCCTGCTTTGAGCTCGGTCTTCTTTTTGAGGTCGAGTTCTTGACTTCGGTCCTTCTCTAATGAAGCCGAACTCAAGCATTTTGTCGATTCCTTTGTAGAAGCTTTTGAATGTAGAACGTTTTTCCTCTAAAAGCGCGCGCTTTTATATCGGCGCTGTTTTGGGAATGCAAACGGTTTTAATATC
The DNA here is from genome assembly GCF_000816755.2 of Arachis ipaensis. Taxonomy (NCBI): domain Eukaryota; kingdom Viridiplantae; phylum Streptophyta; class Magnoliopsida; order Fabales; family Fabaceae; genus Arachis; species Arachis ipaensis. The sequence continues at coordinate 106,503,563 of NC_029788.2, forward strand.
CGCATTTAATTGGCATTTAATTGCCCCGTTTCCCCTAACTTCTCTATTTTTTGAATTTTGCACTCAGGAAAATGGTTTCTCTCCTTCGCCCTTTTCGTAACTTCTTCACATTTCTTCTTTCACTCTCTCGCTTTCTGTCTTTCGCTTGTGCTTCTGCTTTCGTCGCTTGGCATTTTTTCTGGGCAGCCTTTGTCTCTGCGCTTTCATTCTTCCTCGCAGCTTCTTCCGTCTCCAGGTTAGTCTCATTTCATATTTTCCTCGTTTGTTTTTGTCTTTGCGATGGGGTTTTCCTTTTGATATTCTTTTTGGAGAAAGTTTGGATCTTTCCATTTTTTATCATGCTTGACTTGTTGCATGCTCTGGAATTTCTTTGTTTTTTGGTGCGAATCTTTTTCTTTTGCATGTTGCCACCGTTTCTATTTGTGCCTTGGCTGATGATTTTTTGCTTGATTTCAAAAGAAAGTTTGCGCCTTTGTTGCTTGGTCTTTTTTGACATTTCTGATATACTGTAGAAGTAGTGTTTTTTGCTGGTAAACTGTAGAAGTGTGGTCCTTTGCGTTTTTGCTTCCTTTGTTTTCTTTCTGGATTTTGTTTTGACGAGTGCTAGGATGTAAGCCGTAGAAATAACTTGAAAACCTTGCTTGTTTACTGCCTCCAAGGGATGCCCCAAGACCTTTGTCTTGAGTCTTGGGGTTTTCCCTTTTTGTTTATCCGCCCGTCGAGATGTTTTGCCCTCTGTCCGAGATGTTTTTGTGTAATCCATTCTTCCTTTCTTTTTGTAGGATTTAGTTGACCTCATGTCTTCCCGAAATAACGTAACAGAAATGCCTTCCCAGGTTCCCGCGGGTATGGCTGATTGGGTGGACTCCATGGTTCTTATGTGTGTCCCGCTGGTTGATTCCGAATTTTGTACTCAGCTTAGGCAGTTTCACAGTGTCTGTAGTAATTCTGGTGATGAGAAGAATTATGAACTTGTCCCTCCCTCTTTTGACGAGAGAGTCTATTTTTCGACTCGAGTTGTTGACAATCGCCCCTTCTTTTATGCTTACGATTTTTTCTGTAGAGTTGGCCAATAAAATCCCGCCTGGAATACTTTTTTGGCGAGAGCTCGTGCTCCGAGATGATTGCCACAAATGCCGCTGTGTATTTCTTCTAGCACTTCCCTTGTGTTGGAAGTCGGCACGTATTATAGTAAAGGTATTGAGATTCCTCTTTTGTACAGGATGTTGTTTATGATGGTGTAGTACTGTGCCTCCCTTTTTAATTTCTTTGCCTCCTTTTCTTCTGCGGGGAGTGTTCCTTCTTTGAGGTAGTTGATTATGGGGGTCATCCATCCTTGGTCCTGACTTGTTATGGCCAGGACTTTTTCCTCTTCCGAGATTGACGGGTTTTGCAACATTTCCTGGATGAGGCTTCTATTGTTGCCCCCTGGTTTGGTACTGGCTAGTTTTGAGAGTGCATCAGCTCGGGCATTTTGTTCGCCGGGTATGTGGCAGATCTTATATTCCCCGACTTGTCCGAGTAGTTCCTTGGTTTTATCCAAATATTTTTTCATGGTGGGGTCTTTGGCTTGGTAGCTCCCTGTTATTTGTGATGTGACCACTTGTGAATCGCTGTAAATGTTGAGTTTTTTAGCTCCGACCTCTTTAGCCAGCTTCAAACCAGCTAATAATGCTTCATATTCCGCTTGGTTATTGGAGGCCGGGAACCCGAACTTGAGGGAGAGCTCAACTTGGGTTCCTTGGTTGCTTTCTATTATCACGCCTGCGCCGCTTCCAGTTTTATTTGAGAAACCGTCCACGTAGAGATTCCATTCTGTGGGAGTTTTCAGGGTATCTGTGAATTCTGCGATGAAGTCGGCCAGATACTGTGATTTAATGGCCGTCCGAGCTTCATATTGGAGGTTGAATTCTGACAACTCGACTGCCCATTGTAAAATTCTGCCTGCTAAATCTGTTTTCTGCAATATTCCTTTTATGGGCTGGTTAGTTCTAACCTTAATGGTGTGAGCCTGGAAGTACGGGCGGAGTCGTCGAGATGTTAGGATGAGAGTATAGGCAAATTTTTCTATTTTCTGGTAGTTCAGCTCGGATCCCTGTAGTGCTTTGCTAATGAAGTAGACGGGTTGTTGCCATTTTCGTCTTCTCTGACTAGTGCTGAGGCTATCGCCCGGCTTCCTACTGCGAGATATAATATGAGTGGTTCTCCTTCTTGTGGTCGAGATAGGATAGGTGGCCATCCTAAGAACACCTTGAAGTCTCGGAAAGCTTGCTCACATTCTGTCATCCATTCGAACTGTTTTCCCTTTCTTAAAGTAGCATAGAAGGGGAGAGATCTTATCGTAGCTCCTGCTAAGAATCGGGATAGGGCGGCCAATCTCCCGTTGAGTTGTTGTACTTCTTTGACGCAGGTTAGGCTCTTCATGTTGAGTATAGCTTGACATTTGTCTGGATTTACTTCAATTCCCCTTTGTGTGAGCATGAAACCCAAGAATTTGCCTGCTTCAACTGCGAAGGTGCATTTTGCGGGGTTGAGTCGCATGTTATGCTTCCTTATAGTGTCAAACACTTGAGCCAGGTCGGACAATAATGTAACTTCGCTTTGTGTTTTTATCAACATGTCGTCCACATAGACTCCATGATTTTTCCGATGTGATCTGAGAAGACTTTATTCATTAGCCTTTGATAAGTAGCTCCCGCGTTCTTGAGACCGAAAGGCATCACGATGTAGCAGTAGTTCGCCTTTGGTGTTAAGAACGAGGTCTTTTCTTGATCTGGTGGATACATGGGGATTTGGTTGTATCCCGAATAGGCTTCCATAAACGAGAGGTATCTATATCCGGAGGAAGCATCTACTAAAGCGTCAATACTTGGGAGTGGGTATGGATCTTTTGGGCAGGCTTTGTTGAGATCGGTGTAATCGGTACACATGCGCCACTTCCCGTTTGATTTTTTCACTAAGACGACGTTGGCTAGCCATAGTGGGTACTTGACTTCTCTTATGAATCCTGCCTCCAGTAACGTTTGTACTTGTTCTTCCACAGCTTGGGATCGTTCTGGTCCGAGTTTTCTTCGCTTCTGCTGCACCGGCCGAGATCCTGGATAGACCGCCAACTTGTGGCACATTAGCTTGGGGTCTATGCCTGGAATGTCTGCGGCTTTCCATGTGAAGAGGTCGACATTATCTCGTAAGAATTGTATCAGTAATTCTTTTGAGTCTCCTCTTAGGACCGTGTCGATATTAGTCATTTTGTCCGAGGTGTCTCCAATCTGAACCTTCTCTACCTCACCTTCTGGGTGCGGACGAAGTTCTTCTCGATGCTGAGCTCCGCCAAGCTCAATTGTATGAAACTCTTCTCCTCTGCCTTTGAGGTTTAAGCTCTCGTTATAACAGTGACGTGCCATCTTTTGGTCTGCTTTTATCGTGGCTATCTCCTCTGCAGTTGGAAATTTCATGCATAGATGCGGAGTTGAGACTATTGTGCCGAGTTGATTGAGTGTTGTCCGACCTATGAGAGCATTGTAGGCTGAACTTACGTTGACCACAATGTAGTCTATTTTGAGGGTCCTAGATTGGTTCCCTTTTCCAAAAGTAGTGTGTAGCGATACGTATCCCAGCGGTTGTATCGGAGTGTCTCTTAGTCCAAACAGATTGTTCGGGTATGCTCTAAGTTCCTTTTCGTCTAAACCGAGCTTGTCGAAGGCTGTTTTGAATAAGATATCGGCAGAACTCTCTTGGTCTACTAGTGTGCGGTGTAGATTGGCGTTTGCCAGTATAATAATGATGACCATGGGATCGTCGTGTCCCGAGATGATGCCGGATGCGTCCTCTTTAGTAAATGTTATCGCCGGGATGTCGGGTGCTTCCTCCTTTCCCTCAACATGATATACTTCTTTGAGATATCTCTTTCTGGATGATTTGGAGATCCCACCTCCTGCGAATCCGCCGTGTATCATGTGGACGTGTCTTTCTGGTGTCCGAGGTGACCATTCAGCTCGTCCATCATCTTCGTCTCTCCGTCTTTTTCTTTGGTCATCATCCCGGGTGGCCAGAAATCGATCTAATTTTCCTTCTCTTACCAATTTTTCTATGATATTTTTCAAGTCGAAGCACTCGTTGGTAGAATTCCCTCGAATTCGATGGTATTCACAATATTCCTTCCAGTTTTCTCCTCCCCTTTTGCCTTTGAGTGGCCGCGCTGGGGGGATTTTTTCTGTATGGCAGACTTCTTTGTACACGTCGACCAGGGATGCTTTGAGAGGAGTGTAGTTGTGGTATTTTTTGATTTTATCACCCTGTCGATCTTCTTTCCTTTTGGAGTCCTTGTCTTTGTCTCGGTAGGAGGCCCCAGATTTTGAGATTTCTCCTAGCCGAGCGTTCTCTTCCATGTTGATGTATTTTTCTGCTCGCTCCTGGACTTCATCTAAAGAGGTAGGATACTTTTTTGATATAGATTGGCTGAAAGGTCCCTCTCGTAAGCCATTGATAAGCCCCATGATGGCGGCCTCTGTTGGTAAACTTTGTATGTCCATGCATGTTTTGTTGAATCTTTCCATGTAGTTGCGGAGGCTCTCCCGATCTCCTTGCTTGATCCCTAGTAAGCTGGGTGCATGCTTGGCCTTATCTTTCTGGATGGGGAATCTGGCCAGGAACTTTTTGGCCAGGTCGTCGAAGTTTGAGATGGACTTCGGAGGTAAGTTTTCGAACCATCTGATCGCCGTTTTCGTGAGAGTTGTTGGAAAAGCTTTGCAGCGAACGGCATCTGAGGCATCGGTAAGGTACATTCTGCTTCTGAAATTGCTGAGATGATGGTTGGGATCTGTAGTGCCATCATACAAAACCATATCCGGGAGCTTGAAATCTTTTAGGATTTTGGTCTTCATGATTTCCCTGGTGAATGGATCCTGTTCTTTGCGTGAATTTTCCCCAGGAGTGGTCTGAGGAGCTTTTGATTTGAGGTCGGCCTCTAATTGCTGTAGTTTTTCTTCTAGTTCTCGACGTCGCCGTACCTCTCTTTGTAGATCCTTTCTGATCTCCCGTTGTTGCTGGGTTTCTTTCTCAAGTTGCTTTAAGCGATCTTGAAGTGCTTTCATGGTTCCCGGATTTGGTGAGTTTTTGTCCCGGTTAGATTCCGGAGTATCCTTTAGCGTAGTGTCCACGTTCTTGCGGTGTTCTATTCTCCAGATCCGAGTCGTGGTCGTTGTCATGGCCGTCCGCCATGGTTTTGGGATGACTTTCAGGTTCCCCAGCAACTGCGCCAATGTTTCGAGGGTTACCTGAAACTGGAGGTCGATCTCGGATGAGATCTTTGGTACCGGTCGGAGATAATGTGTCCGGCTGGCTGGTGGCGGCCGGAGCTGTTGTGTATGACTTGTTGGATTTGCTACGCTGTTGATCCTTGGCCACCGGAGGGTGGGGGGTACCTGCAAGAAACTCCGATGCTTAAGTTAGCACACGTATTAGGCAGGTTTTTATGTAGAATCAGAGTATGAGTTATACCTGGGTGCTCCAGTGTATTTATAGTAGTGTGGGCTGACCTTTCTGATAAGATAAGTTAGTTATCTTATCTTATCTTATCTTTATCTGGAGTGAAGTCAGCTTATCTTTAAGGGAACCGCCTTTATCTCTGTAGGCTTGAACTGCCTTTGGATTTGGGTCGTGTTCCTCCATTTGGGCCCTTTACTGGGCTCTCCTGTCGTTTTGGCCGATCTCTTTAAGAAGAGGTCGGATAGTTGGACCTGAAGAGGTCAGTCGTTTTGCCACCAATCATCCCGGGTCAGACAGTTCGACCCAGGGTATGAACACCTGGTATTTTTCATCCGAGACAAGAAATTCGACAGTTGATTAGCCGTGCAGAAACCGTAGAGGACCATTTTCACTGAGAGGATCCTATAGCTTGCCATGGAAGGGATCACGCATGGTTGGAAGAAGGAAATTGGAAAGTAGAGGTTTAGAAGTAACAAAGCATCTCCAGATGCTTATCTGAAATTCCCACCAATGAATCACATAAGTATATTTAGCTTATTTTATGTTTTATTTATCTTTTAATTATCAATACTCATAACCATTTGAATCCGCCTGACTGAGATTTACAAGATGACCATAGCTTGCTTCAAGCCGACAATCTCCGTGGGATCGACCTTTACTCACGTAAGGTTTATTACTTGGACGACCCAGTGCACTTGCTGGTTAGTTGTGTGGAGTTGTGAAAAGTGTGAATCACGATTTTCCACACTAGGAGCATTTGGACCCCTTATGATTTGTGTATATTTGCATAGTCCGGCCTGTGGACTTTTAAACTATTATTATTTTTTGTAACTTTTCGTGGTGGATGACTTTTCTGATACTTTGGTTGCTTCTATGCAACCTTATTTTGGAAAAACAAAACACTTTTGGACTCTAAGGCTGCCCCTTAGGTGGCCTTTTGAGTTTTTAATGTTTTTTGATGGATATGCTTCTATGATATGTTGATCATATATTTTGCAACCTTTGCAAGTCTTTATAGAGGGTTGGTACTTTACTGTCCGACATCTATTTGATCATTTCTTGTTTTGTCCCCTTTCTGTCTGGTCGAGGTGATCCTTGGGGCTAGCTTGTCTGACAACTTTTTAGTGTTCTCGTAGAACCTTTTTAGTTACTCCGAACAATTTTGATAGCTTGTCGTGGAGTTGTGGCTTTTTGGGCTAAGCTGTGTCCCTTTTAGCACACGCTTTTCGTTGGTCTGACTTCTCTTGTCGGTCCTTCTTTAGCTTTCGTTGGTCCGACTTCTCTTGTCGGTCCAAGCTAAGTTATTTTTAGTAGTCCATTTTTAGTCAGACCTCATCAGACCACTTTTTATGGATTACTTTTTATAACTTCTTGCATCAATCTATTTTTATTGCTTTCACCTTGCCGACCTCTTTGTAATCGGACGATGAATTTGGTTTTCACTTTGCTGACCTCTTCGTAATCGGACGATGAATTTGGTTTTCACCTTGCCGATCTTGTTGTAATCAAGCGATGAATTTTTGCGCTCAGATTAATGCGTCTTGGTAGGAAAATTTTTTAGGGAATCTAAAAAACTTTATTCAAATAGAAAATAGGCATACAGACAAGAATATATACATATGAGTACTTACCCTTCTAAATCGGGCAATTTTGTAGATCTTGGTCTGACGCCTCATTAAAAAACCTTTTCAGAAAAAAGAGTGCACCTTGACCTAAGATCTTTATTACTTTCTATTCCGAGGGTTACCTGAAACTGGAGGTCGATCTCGGTTGAGATCTTCTGTACAGGTCGGTGCCGACGAGTTCGGCCGGTGAGTGGCGGCCGGAGTTGTCGTATCCGACTTGTTGGATTGGCTGCACTGCTGATCCTTGGTCACCGGAGGGTGGGGGGTACCTGTAAGAGACTCCGATGCTTAAGTTAGCATGGGTATTAAATAGGTTTTTTAGTAGAATCAGAGTATGAGTTATACCTGGGTGCTCCAGTATATTTATAATGTTGAGGAGTGACCTTTCTAGATAAGATAAGTTAGTTATCCTATCTTATCTTATCTTATCATTGGGTGAGGTCAGCTTATCTTCAAGGGAACCGCCCTTATCTCTGTAGGCTCGAACTGCCTGTGGATTTGGGTCGTGTTCCTCTATTTGGGTCCTTTATTGGGCTTTCTTGTCGATTGGCCGAGCTCTTTAGAAGAAGAGGTCGGATAGTCTGACCTGAAGAGGTCGGTCGCTTTGTCGCCAATCATCCTGGGTCGGATAGCTCGACCCAGGGTATGAACAGTGCCCCTGCTTGAGCTCGGTCTTCTTTTTTGAGGTCGAGTCCTTTGACTTCGGTCCTTCTTTGGTGAAACCGAGTTCAAGCATTTCGTCAATTTCTTCCTTTTGTAGAATCTTTTGAATGCAGAACGTTTTCCTCTAAAAGTGCGCGCTTTTATACCAGCGCTTTGTTTTTGGGAATGTGCGAGGGTTTAATACCTTCATTAATTGGTATTAATTGCCCTGTTTCCCTTAGCTTTTTATTTTGAATTTCACAATCAAAAATGGTTTCTCTTCTTCGCTCTTCTACGTAACTTCTCCTTTTACGTTCTCGCTTTCTGTTTCTTGCCTAGAGTTCATAGTTCCTTCCTCATGATGCTTGCTTTGCTACTGCTTTTTGTGGAAGAGGGGTGGTTCTGGACTTCACCTTTCGCTTTCTGCTTCTGGTGAGTTCGAGGGGTGGCTCTTTCGCCTGTCGCTTCCGCTTTTTTGCTTTCCTTTGCAGTTTTCTCCCATTTTCCCAGGTTTGGTTCTTTTTCTTTCCTCTTTCTACGTCACTTTTGTGTCTGCTTTGAGAAAGTCTTGATTTTGCTTGGAGAAAGTTTGGATCTTTCTGCTTTTGTTGTGCCAGATTGCTGTATGTTCTGGGAGAAAGTCTGGATCTTTATTGCCTTTCCTCTTTGTTTGACGTTTGCACGTTATCATCGTTTCTGTTTGTGCTTTTGATTTTGAAGCTTTATAGTGATGATTTTGTTTGATTTCTGAAAAAAGGTTGTGTCTTTGATGATTTCTGCTTTGGCATGTTTGATGTTGGTGATGCTTGACAAACCCCATTTGTCGGGTTTATCTTGTATTGATTTTTGGGGATTTTATCACCTTTTACCCATATTTATTCAAGAAATAGCAACAACCTCCACCAATGCACTATGAAGAAGAGCCATTCTATGATGCATACCAATCCAATGGCTATGATGACTCACCTTGTGACTTTCAAGAACCACCACCATATGCCTATGATCCATACCCTCAACATAACTCCCAACCATACTCACAAGTCCCTTCTTACCAACCATCTTCATATGACCCTAATCCATATCCATCCTACCAACAACCATATGAGCAATATGAACCACATATAGAGCCACCACCATTCCAACATCAATATTTTCAAGAGCCACCTCCTTCACATTATTACCAAGATGAACCACCTCCAATATATGAAAATTTCCAACCACAAAATGAATACTACTTTCCACCACAACCTCCCATGGAAGAATACTCATATCCATTGATCCAAAAGCCACATGATCCTAATCATATTATCCAAGAGGAACAAGAGTCAAGGGATCGTCTCAAGGAAGCATTGGATCAATTTCAAGCAACCATGGAGTGTGTTGTGCAACAAGTGGAAAGAGGGGAAAACATAGAACCACCACAACTCTACCAAGAAGAACCACCTTCCTACTATGAACCCTCCCCCCAATTTAATGAAACCTTCCACCTACCCCAATCTCTAAGGGATGAAACCCTTGGCGTTCTTGTTCAAGGGCAAGAAGAGATGAAAAGGGATGTGCAAAATTTCATGGCCGCCTTGGATGCGGTAACAAATCAATTAGCCTCCCAACGCTTGAACACTCAAGGAACTCCCATGGCTACATGTGGAGAATCAAATGAAGAACATAGCATGAAGGAGAGATTGGAAACTCCGGTGGGAAATGAGGGAAGTTGCTTTGTATTGGAACAATTGGAGGAAGCTTTAATTGTTGAAGACAAGGAAGAAGTGGTAGAAGACTTAGGAGATGCGGAGCTTCCATGGAAATCCTCTGGCACAAACCCCACTTGCGCACACGCGCACACGACGCGTACGCGCCACTGCCGAAATAAGCCAACGACGCGCGCGCGCCATGTGTGCGTACGCGCGGATTTCTTTCTCCCATCCACTTTTCTCTTCTTCTCCTCTTTTCAATTCTTTCCTTCTCCTTTCTTCTTCCCTCCTCCTACCCCTCATCCAACACTTCCAAACACCATTGACAACCATTTATTTTAGTTAACAAATTAGTTAGTTAGTTAGTTGATTAGTTAGTTTTAGTTTAGTTTTCATTTTATTTTCTCTCTTTTCATCATAAGTGTTGGAGTATTGACTTTGTTTACTATACATTGCTATATCCCTTATTGCCTAAATGCTATTTTAGCATGAATGTTTTTAGATAATTTTTGTTGGATTCTATGATTGAGGTTATATTTTGTTACTTGGTTTTGAGTTCTTCATGCTTACCTTTTGAAAAATACCAAGTGATGAGAATTGTCTTCGAGCTTATAACTCTTTTGAATTGCATGTTGTAGCTGGCCACCATGTGATTTGAACCGTATTCTTTGATTAGGCAATCTCTTGATGGATAATGTTGAGCATTTACCTTAATGCATTGTATTTCATGATTATATCCATCCATATGTTTGACTTGAATGCTTTCATGCTTCTCTAATGCTTGTCTTACCTTACAAGCTTACTTAAAGCATCTCAAGCACACTAGGATAAGTGAAGTGCATGCTTCTTTTGTGACATAGCTTTTATGCTAATGTGTATTCTAAACCGCGCAATTTAGAACTCACACACCTAATATTTCTTAATGTCACACTAATTCACTCACCTCATTCTAGTGATTTACCTCATTCCAACAATGTATGCTTCCTTGCTTTTATATCTTCTCATCTTATAGTGTTACATTTTTGTTTTTCAAAACGAATGCACCACAAGCAACCATGGAAGCGGAAGAAAGAACACATAGCAATCCGGAGAGTCGTCGTACCCCCTTGCTCATCTTTGAGTGCACCGAGGACGGTGCAAACTTTTAAGTGTGGGGAGGTCGTCCGACCGGTCGGCGATTTTGGGTGACAAATTTCTAATCCCAACACTTTTGCATTTCATTTTAGTTTTTTTTGGATTTTTGTTGCATTTTCTTATTTTTGCATATATATACACAATAAGTTTAGTCAAAATAATGAAAATTTTCAAGATTTCTATCTATAGGGCATGGGAATTGATTTATTTTGACCAAGCACTTGCATTCATTTAGATAGTTGCATATAGGTAGATTGCATTTAGTTAGTTTCCATTGAATAAATGCCATACCCTTACTTCATTTTTGGTTTAAGCATGAAGACATGCTTGGTTTAAGTGTGGGATGCTTGACAAACCCCATTTGTCGGGTTTATCTTGTATTGATTTTTGGGGATTTTATCACCTTTTACCCATATTTATTCAAGAAATAGCATGGTTTTGTATATTCTCCTTTAATTGTGCTTGAATGTGAAAACATGCTTTTTAGGACTCAAAATAGCTAAATTTAATTCACCTTGATTCTATTAGATGCCTTGATATGTTTGTTAAGGGATTTAAGGTTTAGGAGGCAAAGATTGGATCAAGGGAATGAAGAAAGAAAGCATGAAAAGTTGGAGAACTCATGAAGAAATGAAAGAACCGGAAAGCTGTCAAGCCGACCTCTTTGCACTTAAACGACCATAACTTGAGCTACAGAGGTCCAATTGATGCGGTTCCAGTTGGGTTGGAAAGCTAACATCCGGGGCTTCGAAACGATATAAGATTTGCCATAGTTGTATCGCGCATAGGGGCGCGCACGCGCACGGTACGCGGATGCGCCGATGGTGGCACATGACCCACTTAATGCAAACGTGGCCAGCGATTTTAGAAGCCTTGTGGGCCCAATCCAACTCATTTCTGATGCTATTTAAGCCAATGATTGAAGGGGGAATGAAGATACTTTTCATACTTTAGAAGTTAGTTATCATTAGTTTAGTTTAGCTTAGCTTAGTAGTGAGAGTTAGTTTCTAGAGAGAGAAGCTCTCACTTCTCTCTAGAATTAGGATTAGGTTTAGTTCAATAATCTTAGATCTAGATTTTAATTCATGCTATACTTGTGACAAACAAATTTTTGCATGAAAGGATTATTGTTGGTTTAGAGACTATACTTCAACGAGATTTCATTTGTGAAATTCTAAACCGTCAAAAATCCATTCGTCAATGCTCCTTGCTGATAGACTGTAGGAAGATAGTGGCTTCGATGACTTTGTATTTTTCTTCTTCGAAATGTTTGCTATTTGAGATCTTCTTTTCTTGTTTGAGAAATGTTGGAACGTAAGCTGTAGCTTTTTTCCTGAAACCTTGCTTTGTTACTGCCTCCAAAGGAAGCCCCAGGATTTTGGTTTTGAGTCTTGGGGTTTTCTTTTTCTGTTTGTTCGTCTGTCGAGTTGTTTTGCCCCTCGTCCGAGATATTTTTTAGTAATCCAATCTTCTTTTCTTATTATAGGATTAGTTGACCTCATGTCTTCTCGCAATAACATTGTAGAGGTGTCTTTTAAAGTTCCCGAGGGAATGTCCGATTGGCTGGATTCCCTCGTCTTAATGTGTGTCTCTGTCGTGGATGCTGAGTTTTGTGTAGAGCTGAGAAAATGTCATAGGATTTGTGGTAGCAGTGCCCGGGAGAGGGATTATGAGCTTGTAGCTCCTGACTCTGACGAGAGGGTTTGTTTTCCTACTTTTGTCGAGGGGGAGCGTCCCTTCTTCTATGCTTATGAATATTTCTTCAGCCAGTTGGACGTTACTTTTCCTTTTACTGCTTTCGAGACCGACTTGTTGTGGTCATGTAACATTGCCCCATCCCAGCTTCACCCAAATTTTTGGAGTTTTATCAAGATTTTTCAGCTGCTTTGCCGAGAGTTAGGCGTAACACCTTCTCAGACTCTTTTTCTTTATCTGTTTGTCTCGGCCAAGCCTGGTGCCTCTTCCAAAAAGAAAGCTTCCTGGGTTTCTTTCAGGTCTGCCCAGGGCCATAATATTTTTGCCATGTATGACGATTCTTTTAAAGACTTTAAGAATTACTTCTTTAGAGTTCGTGCTGTCGAGGGGGCCCGCCCCTTTTTTCTTGATGAAAATGATGAACCTGCTTTTCCTTTAGAGTGGCAGAAAGATGTGAGGGTGTCTCGTTATACCTGGGAGATGCTTGATGAGGTTGAGCGTGCTTTTGTTGTTGTTCTTGAGGATTTATCGGGGGAGCCACCCCATCTTGATACAAAAAAGTTTTTGAATGACCCGTCCCTGGTTCAGACTATTTTGGGTACTTGTCTGACTTATTTCTGTAATTGTTTCTTATTTTGGCTTTCTCTTCTTGTGATTGTAACCTTTTACTGTGACTGGTTTCTGAATTTGCAGAGATGTCAAAAAACAATAATTCCATGAAGGCTTTCAAAAAGGCAAAGAAGGCGACTGCTACTCAAAACATCTCGGCCAAGGCGGCCAGGGAGGGATCTTCTCAAGCGCAGGTGAAGCCGCCCATGCCGAGTTCTCCTGGGCCGAGGAAGGTGATCCCCACTCCTCGGGTTCGTCTGGCTGAGCCTCCTCAGTCTTCTGCCGCTGCTTCTGCTGCTCCTCCTAACAAGAAGCAAAAAACAATTGAGCCTTTCAACCTTGATGCCCCTGATTTTGATGCGATCGAGTTCGTAGATCAGCAAATCGGTCCCTTTGGTGCCCTTCCTATGGATGATGTGTCGCTCCTTCGCCATCTGGACTTTATAACTCGAAGCAGTGTTAGAATGGCATATATGGGGGCTGTCCTATACCGGGCTGCTCAAAATCTTCCTCTCCATGCCACCAAAGCCTTTATGGAGGAGGCTAAACAGGAGTTTGATCGGATGAAGGGCCTGAAGGAGGAGCTTGAAATAAAGGTAGCTAAATTGAAGAAGGATTTAGAGAATGAGAAGGCGAGTTCCCTCTCTCTGGCGGCTTCTGTGAGGCTGGCCGAGGACATGGCACTGAGGCATAAAGATAGCTATGTCACATCCTATCGGGAGGGAATACGTTTGAAGGAGGAGTTGGAGAACTCCCAAGCTGATTACTCCAAGCTCCAGGATCATCTTGTTGGCAGCGTAACTGCTGCCTATGAGAACCTGAAAGAGCAGGTTCGAATTATTGCTCCTGAGGCCGACCTTACTCTCTTTAGCCTGGATAATGTTGTGAGGGATGGTAAGATTGTCCCTGATGACCAGGATGATGATGATGTTGAACCTCCCCCTGTGTCTTCTGCCAAAGTGTCGACCTCTTCAGTTCCTCCAGTTGTGTCTGATCCGGATTGCCAGATTCTGAACCGGGATGATGGAACCGTGGATGCTGTGCCTATCCAGACTCGGCCTCCTTCTCCCTGTATTGATGTTGCCGGGAAAGCTCCTGATCTTTGCTGATTTCTCTTTGGATATTTGTGTAGTTGGCCCGGCTTGTGGGCTTTTAAACTCTTTATTTGTAGTTTGGATATTTTGCTGACTGTTGGTATTTCTTTTGGTTGCTTGTTTAGCAACTTTCATTTTGAAAAACAACAAGTAGCTTCTAAGCTTTTGGGCTTGACCCTGAAGCTTTTGTATTTCATATCATGCTTTGTTTGCGCTTGTCTTTAGCACTTTTTGAAAATGTCGGAGCCTTCGGCCTCTTTGAATTGTTTTGCACTTGTTGCTTGTGGGTTGGATCTTTCGAGGTTGTGGATGGGCAGTTCCAACTTGTTTCTCGGTTTCTCACTTTCGCTTGTATAACCGATTTCTTTACGTTGGTCCTCTTTCCCGTTATTTTTGTAGTCCTCTCTTTTTTTTGGACCTTGTCATGTCTCTTTCAGGGACTACTTATATAACTTGTTTCTTGTAGGAGACCGACTTCATTAGGTCAATCCCTTCTAAGTTATTTTGTAATCCTCTTTCCTGAACCTTTGTCAGGTCTCTTTCAGGGATTACTTTGATAACTTGTTTGTAGGAGACCGACTTCGTTAGGTCGATCTCTTCTAAGTTATTTCGTAATCCTCTTTCTTGGACCTTTGTCAGGTCTCTTTCAGGGATTACTTTTATAACTTGTTTGTAGGAGACCAACTTCGTTAGGTCGATCTCTTCTAAGTTATTTCGTAATCCTCTTTCTTGGACCTTTGTCAGGTCTCTTTCAGGGATTACTTTTTATAACTTGTTTGTAGGAGACCGACTTTGTTAGGTCGATCTCTTCTAAGTTATAGCAATTCCTCTATTATAGGGTTGGCCAGACCTCTTTCCAGGGATTTGCTGATAACTTGGGTTGACTTGGTCCGACTTCTCAACATCGGCTAGTCTTTAAGTTATTATTTAGCAATCCATAAGACCTCGTCAGGTTCTTTTTTCAGATCACTTTCGATAACTTCTTACATTATTCTGTGTTCATCTTTGCCGATTTGTAGAAGGTGGTTTCTGTCTTTGTTTGGTCGAGCTTTAGATGAATCACATTTTCATCCTTATTGGTCTTCCATCGTGATCGTGCAGTGAATCTGTTGTTCACTTTCTGCCGATCTGTTGCTTTATAATCGGACAATGAATGCTTCAGATTAATGCGTCTTGAGAATTTGTAGAATATCTAAAATATATTTTATTCAAAAGGAAAATGCAAATATATACATGCGGGAGTTTTTCATCCCTTTAAGTCGAATAATTTCTAGATCTCAACTTGGTGCCTCATTAAAAAACCTTTTCAGGAAAAATAGTGCATCCTATGATGAGATCTTCTAGCTATAGTACCTTCTTAGGTTGCGTGCGTGCCATTATCTGGGGAACTCTCGTCCATCGAGTTCTGACAGTCTGTAGTAGCCCTTTCCAAGTACTTCGGTAACTCGGTAGGGTCCTTTCCAGTTTGCTGCCAGCTTTCCTTCTCCAGGTCGAGTTGCTCCAATGTCATTTTGGATTAGGATGAGATCATTCTCAGCGAAATTTCTTGGCACTATCCTTTGATTATATCTCAAAGCCATTCGGCGCTTTAGCGCTTCTTCCCTGATCCGAGCTCTTTCTTGGATTTCTGGAAGTAGGTCGAGTTCTTCTCTTTGAAGTTGAAAGTTGGCTTGTTCATTGTAGTGTACCACTCTAGGGGGCCCTTCCTCGACCTCTAATGGGATCATTGCCTCCACTCCGTATGCTAATCGAAATGGTGATTCGTTTGTGGTTGAATGTGGTGTTGTTCGATATGCCCATAGGACTTGTGGAAGTTCTTCGGCCCAAGCTCCCTTTGCTTCTTGCAGTCTCCGTTTCAGCCCAGCCAATATGACTTTGTTGGCAGCTTCGGCCTATCCATTGGCTTGAGGATGTTCGACGGAGGTGAAATGGTGTTTTATGTTCAAGTCGGCTGCTAATTTCCTGAATCCTGCATCTGTGAATTGAGTGCCATTGTCTGTGGTGATGGAGTGCGGAACTCCGAACTTTGTGACAATGTTTCTATATAGGAATTTCTGGCTTCTTTGAGCAATGGCGTTGGCTAGGGGCTCTGTCTCAATCTACTTTGTGAAATAGTTTATCCCCACTATGAGGAATTTGACTTGTCCCGATCCCTGGGGAAAGGGTCCGAGAAGGTTGATGCGCATAAACTAGTTATGCTACGATTTAGGAAATTGCACGATCGGCAAAATTCCTTCCGGCAAGTGCACCGGTTATCGTCAAGTAAAAACTCACAATAGAGTGAGGTCGAATCCCACAAGGATTGGTTGAGTGAGCAATTCGGATTAGAAGTGTGTTCTAGTTGAGCGGAATCAAGATTTAGATGAGAATTGCGGAATGTAAAATTGGCGGGAAAAGTAAATGACAAGAAATTGAAATGGCGGAATCTTAAATTGCATGAATTAAAGAGCAGAAGCTAAATTGCTGAAATTAAAAGGGAATGGGGGTGATTGCATGAATTGAGTTGCAGAATGTAAAGAGAAATTGGAAATCAGAAATGGGGAATTCATTGGGTGTTAGGAGATATTGAGATCTCCGAATCAAAACATGAATATCTTTTCCTCAACCAATGCGTTCATTAAATTTTGCTTGGCAATCTTATATGATTGGATCCCAATCCCTTGGCTCACCAATTCTCTCTAAAAACAAACAAATTCCCAATCCCTTGGTTTAAATGTTCATAAGAAGAGATGATGCTCGATCACTGATTATACCACACAGTTTCATGAACCACAATTTGGTAGGATTACATGTCACAATATCCATCCAAACCCCAATCCAATTCACTGTGAGAAAGCTTCTCTAGCATGAATCCTCCATTCCTTTCCCAAGGTTCCGAAGGATTCCAATTATGGGTAGTTTCTCTCCCAAGACAACTACCCAATGGAATTAGATCGAAAAGCTTTCTAACAAAATTTAAGAGAAAAGATTGAAGAAGAAGATAAACTATTATTGATTCATTGAATTACAATAGAGCTCCCTAACCCAATGAAAGGGGTTTAGTGAGTCATAGCTCTGAATTCAATTCCAAAGAAACGAAAACTAGCTAAATGCAAAAGTAAAAGTTCCAAAAGTCCCCCTCTAATTTTGCAAAATTTCATGAGAAATCTTCCATTCATAGCATTCAAGTAATATAACTAAAAACTCATGGAATTAGCATTAAAATTATACTGTTTGGATGGTTCATTGCTTTGTTCTCATTTTAACCATTCTTGGTTACTTTAAGCTCAAGAAAATGCATAAAACAACTAAAACTAACTTGTTTGAGGCCGGGAACCCAAATTTGAAGGAAAGCTCAACTTGGGCTCCTTGGTTGCTTTCTATTATCATACCTGCGCCGCTTCTAGTCTTATTCGAAGAACCATCCACGTAGAGATTCCACTCTGTGGGGGTTTCCAGGGTATCTGTGAATTCCGTAATGAAGTCGGCCAAGTACTGTGATTTGATGGCTGTCCGAGCTTCATATTGGAGGTCGAACTCAGATAACTCGACTGCCCATTGCAAAATTCTGCCTGCTAGATCTGTTTTCTGCAATATCCCTTTTTTGGGCTAGTCGGTTCGAACCTTAATGGTATGAGCCTGGAAGTATGGGCGAAGTCGTCGAGATGTCAGTATGAGAGTATAGGCAAACTTTTCTATTTTTTGGTAGTTCAGCTCGGATCCCTGCAGCGCTTTACTAATGAAATATACAGGTTGTTGTCCTTTGTCATCCTCTCAACACTCCTCAGAACCTATTCATCCAAGCATATCCTTAATACATAAACACCACAGGCATTTGTCTCATAAGTTCAAACCATTGGTGCCTAGCTTATTTTCTCAATTTTTTTTTTTTTTTTGCTTTTTGGTTGCCCTTTTTCAGTGGCTTTTTTCTTCTTCTTTTTCTTTCTTTTTCATGGCCAAAGACATTTATTCATCAAGATCCATAGACAGTTTTCAATTTCTACACACAAAATGATAATTCTACACTATATTTCCAGTGATCTGACTTAAACATTCAAGCATGCATACCACCACTTAATTCTACTTGATTTGTCACTAATTGAGCCAAGTTACTTTTGTTCAAACTTTTCTTTTATTTTTGGAAACAGAACAAGCATGGCAAGCATTTGTTTAAGAAGGTGAAGTTATATCCAAACATCTAAGCATTCACTTTATTCAAAGCAATAAACAGACAAATATACTAAATACTTCACATTCCAGAAAGATTCAACATTTACAGTTTAAACCAGAACAAGCATGCTTTTGTTTGCCCTTTTTAAAGAATTATCAAGGAACAATACCACCTTGTGAAATTCCTTGTTTTCTCTTTGTTGCTAGGAAACAATTTGATTTCTCCCTCTTCTCCTAAATGTTGCTTCATGCTTTAAGATCCTTGTTTCCTTTCCTGCAAAGAGTGATGAAGTTGCTTGCTTCTCAAGCACTTGAGTGGTTAGCTCAACTATGTGTGGGTAAGTATCTGAGTCTTAAGTTGGTGTGTGAACACCAAACTTAGTCTCTCACTTACTTCTCTGTGCTTTGAATCCTTGAGTTCTCTTTTGGAATGAAGTTTCTGCTAAAGGTTTTAAGCATTTCTGTGACTGCTTAGAATGGTTGTTCCTTTCATATAATTCAAAGGTTGTTGTGTTCAGTTGATCTTTATGGTGGAACACCAAACTTAGAGTCACACATTCCCCTTTGAATTATTGATCCACGAATTCATTGTTTGGTGTGAAACACCAAACTTAATTCTTTGCAATGCACAGAAACTCTTTCACCCTTTTTATTGAAACAAATAAAAGAAACAGCAAAAGGGTATCACCTCAGGTTGGGTTGCCTCCCAACAAGCGCTTCTTTAACGTCATTAGCTTGACGGTCAGCTTCCTCAGTTGAGGTGATATTTAACCTTGTCCTTCTCTTCCACATCTCCCAAGTAATGTTTGAGTCTTTGACCGTTTACAACGAAGGTTCGTTGTGACTTTTCTTCCATGATTTCTACTTGTCCATATTTGGAGACCTTGGTGACAAGGAATGGTCCAGACCATCTTGACTTTAGCTTCCCTGGAAATAGCTTCAGCCTAGAATTGTAGAGCAATACTTTTTGTCCTTCTTCAAATTTCCTTGGGGCTATGTTGCTGTTCATCCAATGGCATCTTGATGAGTTTGTAGCACCTTGATCAATTCTTCTTCCTGTTCTTGGCTCAGGGCAGAGCTAATGATAATAGGATGACTCTCATCACTACCCAAGTATGCATACTTGAGATTAGGGGGCAATGCTTTGAGCTCAGGTTTTGGTGCTTCCTTCTCTTCCTTCACTCTCTCTGGCATGTTTGGCATGGTTGTTTCAGCAGCCTTGATGTCACTAACTTCAATATCCTTGGTGAACTCCTCCTCTGCCACTTCCTTTATTGTTTCCTCAAAAGTTTCTTGTACTGCAATGTCCACTACATCAATCCTCATGCATTCCCTCAGTGATTCTGATGGATAGCTCATTGCCTTGAATACGTTAAACACCAATTTCTCATCATGTAATCTCAGAGTGAGTTCACCCTTTTGTACATCTATGATGGCTCCAGCAGTAGCTAGGAAGGGTCTTCCCAGAATTATTGAAGCTTTGGCTTCTTCCTCCATATCTAACACCACAAAATCGGCAGGAAATATAAAATCTCCCACCTTCACCAACAAATCCTCAACTATCCCATGAGGGAATTTAAAAGTTCGATCTGCCAATTGGAGGGCCATTCTTGTTGGTTTGGCTTCTTCAATCTTCATTCTTCTCATCATTGTTAGAGACATAAATTGATGATTCTGGCGTTTAAGCTCCAGTTTAGGCTTAAACTGGAACTTAAACTTCACATGTGATATTCAAGCTTCCTTTATTGATTTTGTTGCTTCCTTGCTTAGCCTCTTCTTCATCCAAATCATCCAAACAAATGCATCAAAGTTTTGCAAAATTTCATGAGAAATCTTCCATTCATAGCATTCAAGTAATATAACTAAAAACTCATGGAATTAGCATTAAAATCATACTGTTTGGATGGTTCATTGCTTTGTTCTCATTTTAACCATTCTTGGTTACTTTAAGCTCAAGAAAATGCATAAAACAACTAAAACTAATAGAAAAATGCTAGTGAAACTAGCCTAAGATGCCTTGGCATCAAAGGTCGAGTCCCCATTTTGCTAATGGCCAAGGTGAAGTTACGCTGATGAGTTCTTCTGGCGGGGCGATGTGGAAGTTGGCATGTTTCTGGCACAGGGAACATGTCTTTACAAACTCTGTAGCTTCTTTTTGGTGAGAGCTTGTGCTCCGAGATGATTACCACAAATGCCGCTGTGTACTTCCTCTAAGACTTCCCTTGTGTTAGAGGTCGGCACACATTTCAACAATGGTATCGAGATTTCTCTCTTGTATAGGGTGTTGTTTATGATAGTGTAGTACTGAGCCTCCCGTTTTAACCTTTTTGCCTCTTTTTCATCTGTGGGGAGTGTTTCTTCTTTGAGGTAGTTAATTATGGGGGTCATCCATCCTTGATCCAGACTTGTTATGGCTAGGACTTTTTCCTCTTCCGAGATTGATGGGTTCTGTAGCATTTCCTGGATGAGGCTTCTATTGTTGCCTCCTGGTTTGGTGCTGGCTAATTTTGAGAGTGCATCAGCTCGGGCATTTTGTTCTCGGGGTATGTGGCAGATCTTATATTCCCCGAGTTGTCCGAGCTGTTCCTTGGTTTTATCCAAATACTTTTTCATGGTGGGATCTTTGGCTTGGTAGCTCCCTGTTATTTGTGAAGTGATTACTTGTGAGTCGCTGAAGATGTTGATTTTTTGAGCTCCAACTTCCTTAGCCAGCTTCAAACCAGCTAGTAACGCCTCATATTCCGCCTGGCTGTTTGAGGCCGGGAACCCAAATTTGAAGGAAAGCTCAACTTGGGCTCCTTGGTTGCTTTCTATTATCATACCTGCGCCGCTTCTAGTCTTATTCGAGGAACCATCCACGTAGAGATTCCACTCTGTGGGGGTTTCCAGGGTATCTGTGAATTCCGTAATGAAGTCGGCCAAGTACTGTGATTTGATGGCTGTCCGAGCTTCATATTGGAGGTCGAACTCAGATAACTCGACTGCCCATTGCAAAATTCTGCCTGCTAGATCTGTTTTCTGCAATATCCCTTTTTTGGGCTGGTCGGTTCGAACCTTAATGGTATGAGCCTGGAAGTATGGGCGAAGTCGTCGAGATGTCAGTATGAGAGTATAGGCAAACTTTTCTATTTTTTGGTAGTTCAGCTCGGATCCCTGCAGCGCTTTACTAATGAAATATACAGGTTGTTGTCCTTTGTCATCCTCTCGAACTAGTGCTGAGGCTACTGCCCGACTTCCTACCGCTAGGTACAATACGAGTGGTTCTTCCTCTTGTGGTCGAGTTAGGATGGGTGGTCGTCCCATAAAACTTTTGAATTCCTGGAAGGCTTGCTCGCACTCCATTGTCCATTCAAAGTTCTTTCCTTTCCTTAGGGTGGCATAGAAAGGAAGGGATCTTATCGCTGATCCTGCTAGAAATCTGGACAAGGCTACTAATCTCCCGTTAAGTTGTTGTACTTCTTTGACACAAGTTGGGCTCTTCATGTTGAGTATGGCCTGGCATTTATCCGGATTTGCCTCAATTCTTCTTTATGTGAGCATAAAACCCAAGAACTTGCCTGCCTCTACTGCAAAGGTGCATTTTGTGGGGTTGAGTCGCATGTCATGCTTTCTTATAGTGTCGAATACTTGGGTCAAGTCGGACAATAATGTCTCTTCACTTTGTGTCTTTATTAACATGTCGTCCACGTAGACTTCCATGATTTTTCTGATATGATCTGAAAAGATTTTATTCATTAGCCTTTAATAAGTAGCTCCCGCATTCTTGAGACCGAAAGGCATCACAATGTAGCAGTAATTCGCTTTTGGTGTTAAAAACGAGGTCTTTTCTTGATCTGGTGGATACATGGGGATTTAGTTGTATCCCGAATATGCGTCCATAAACGAGAGGTATCTATATCCGAATGAAGCATCTACTAGAGCGTCGATACTTGGGAGTGGGTAAGGATCTTTTGGGCAGGCTTTGTTGAGATCGGTGTAGTCGGTGCACATCCGCCACTTCCCATTTGATTTTTTCACCAAGACGACGTTGGCTAGCCATAATGGGTACTTGACGTCTCTTATGAATCCTACCTCCAGTAGTGCTTGTACCTGTTCTTCCACAGCTTGGGATCGTTCTGTCCCAAGTTTTCTTCGTCTCTACTGTACCGGCCGAGATCCTGGATAGACCGCCAACTTATGACACATTAACTTGGGGTCTATGCCCGGCATGTCTGCAGCTTTCCATGCGAAGAGATCGACATTATCTCGTAGGAACTGTACTAGCAATTCTTTTGCATCTCCCTTTAGGATCGTGCCAATATTAGTCGTTTTGTCGGAGGTGTCTCCGATCTGAATTTTCTCTACTTCCCCTTCGGGCTATGGGCGGAGTTCTTCTCGTCTCTGAACTCCACCAAGCTCAATTGTGTGAAACTCTTCTCCTCTGCCTCTGAGGTTTAGACTTTCGTTATAACAGCAGCGTGCCATCTTTTGATCTGCTTTTATCGTAGCTATCCCTTCTGTAGTTGGGAATTTCATGCATAGATGTGGAGTCGAGACTATTGCGCCGAGTTGATTTAGTGTTGTCCGACCTCTTAGGGCATTGTAGGCTGAACTCACGTCGACCACAATGTAGTCTATCTTGAGTGTTCTGGATTGGTTCCCTTTTCTAAAGGTTGTGTGTAGTGACATGTATCCTAGTGGTTGTACTGGGGTATTTCCCAGTCCGAATAGGCTGTTCGGATATGCTCTAAGCTCCTTTTCTTCTAGGCCGAGTTTGTCGAAGGCAGTTTTGAATAAGATGTCGGCAGAGCTCCCCTGGTCTATTAATGTGCGGTGGAGATTGGCGTTTGCCAGTATGATGGTGATGACCATGGGATCATCGTGTCCTGAGATGATACCGGATGCGTCTTCTTTGGTGAATGTGATTGCAGGGATGTCGGGTGCTTCTTCCTTGCCTTTGACGTGATATACTTCTTTGAGATATCTTTTGCAGGATGATTTGGAGATTCCTCCTCCTGCAAATCCTCCGTGTATCATATGGACATGTCTTTCTGGTGTGCGAGGTGATCGCTCAGCTCGTCCGACATCTTCATCCCTTCGTCTCTTTCTTTGCGCATCATCTCGGGTGGCTAGATACCGATCTAGTTTTCCTTCTCTCACTAATTTTTCTATGATGTTTTTTAAGTCGGAGCATTCATTGGTGGAATGTCCTCGGACCCGATGGTATTCACAGTATTCGTTCCGATTTCCTCCTCCTCTTTTGCCTTTGAGCGGTCGAGCTGGGGGTATCTTTTCTGTGTTACATACTTCTTTGTAAATATCCACAAGGGACACCCGAAGTGGGGTGTAATTATGATACTTTTTGATTTTTTTCCCCGTTCGATCTTCCTTATTCTTGGATTCTTTATCTCGGTAGGTGAAACCGGATTTCGAGGCTTCTCCAAGTCGGAAATTTTCTTCCATATTGATGTACTTCTCTGCCCGCTCTTGCACCTCGTCTAGAGATGTGGGGTATTTCTTTGATATAGATTGGCTGAAAGGTCCCTCTCGTACGCCGTTGATGAGGCCCATGACGGCAGCCTCTTGGTATGCGTAATTGTGATCTCTAGTAATGGCTCCAAAGGCTTGGTGCTCTAATCTCAATTCATAATTTATCACAACTTCGATACAACTAACCAGCAAGTGTACTGGGTCGTCCAAGTAATAAACCTTACGTGAGTAAGGGTCGATCCCACGGAGATTGTTGGTATGAAGCAAACTATGGTCACCTTGTAAATCTCAGTCAGGCGGATATAAAACAGTTATGGAGTTTTCGAAAATAATATAGTAAACTAGGGATAGAAATACTTATGTAAATCATTGGTGAGAATTTCAGATAAGCGAATAGAGATGCATTCGTTCCTCTGAATCTCTGCTTTCCTGCTGTCTTTATCCAATCAGTCTTACTCCTTTCCATGGCAAGCTTTATGTAATGCATCACCATTGTCAATGGCTACTTTCGGTCTTCTCTCGGGAAAATGATCTAAATGCCCTGTCACGGCACGGCTAATCGTCTGGAGGCATCACCTTTGTCAATGGTTGCATCCTATCCTCTCAGTGAAAATGGTCAACGCACCCTGTCACGACACGGCTATTCATCTGTCGGTTCTCGATCATGCTGGAATAGGATTTACTATCCTTTTGCGTCTGTCACTACGCCCAGCAATCGCGAGTTTGAAGCTCGTCACAGTCATTCAATCCCTGAATCCTACTCGGAATACCACAGACAAGGTTTAGACCTTCCGGATCCTCATGAATGGCCATAAATGACTCCACCATAAATAAACTAAGCCCAATTACCCAAATTACTATCAATATTGAAGTGAAGAGAAATAAAATAATATGACACCAAATCTCTCATTATTTATTTGCCTCATATTTTCAACCTTTGTTTTCTAGTCCTTATCTAGTGGTCAACTTCTCTTCATCAAAAGATAAATTGTAAATTTTTTATGTTTTTTTTATATATAGCTTTCTATGACTCTGTATTTTTCCAATTTCATTATTCATCTTTTTGATGTTTTCAATTACAAATTTTAATTCAATCAATTATAGTTTAGGTGTTAATCTAATTTTTTATTCTCTTTATAATTTTATATATTTTATTTTATTCTCGA
>NC_029788.2:106529095-106532848 GCF_000816755.2 Arachis ipaensis
AGTAGTACTTTGCATTAATCTTTGAGGAACAGCAGAGCTCCACACCTTAATCTATGGAGTGTAGAAACTCTACCGTTGAAAATACATAAGTGAAAGGTCCAGGCATGGCCGAGAGGCCAGCCCCTCTGATCTAAGAACTAGGCGTCCAAAGATGTCTAATACAATA
Source organism: Arachis ipaensis (assembly GCF_000816755.2). Taxonomy (NCBI): domain Eukaryota; kingdom Viridiplantae; phylum Streptophyta; class Magnoliopsida; order Fabales; family Fabaceae; genus Arachis; species Arachis ipaensis. The sequence continues at coordinate 106,529,262 of NC_029788.2, forward strand.
GTAAAAGGTCCTATTTATAATAAACTAGTCACTAGGGTTTACAGAAATAAGTAATTGATGCATAAATCCACTTCCGGGGCCCACTTAGTGTGTGCTTGGGCTGAGCTTGAGTGTTGCACGTGTAGAGGTCTTTCTTGGAGTTGAACGCCAGCTTTTGTGCCATTTTGGGCGTTCAACTCTGGTTTTGGATCCTTTTCTGGCGCTGGACGCCAGAATTGGGCAGAGAACTGGCGTTGAACGCCAGTTTGCGTCATCTAAACTTGGCCAAAGTATGAACTATTATATATTGCTAGAAAGCCCTGGATGTCTACTTTCCAAAGCAATTGGAAGCGCGCCATTTTGAGTTCTGTAGCTCCAGAAAATCCATTTGAGTGCAGGGAGGTCAGAATCCAACAGCATCAGCAGTCCTTCTTCAACCTCTGAATCTGATTTCTGCTCAAGTCCCTCGATTTCAGCCAGAAAATACCTGAAATCACAGAAAAACACACAAACTCATAGTAAAGTCCAGAAATGTGAATTTAACATAAAAACTAATGAAAACATTCCTAAAAGTAACTAGATTCTACTAAAAATATACTAAAAACAATGCCAAAAAGCATATAAATTATCCGCTCATCACCTCTGTTGGCAAGCTTTGTATGTCTAGGCATGTTTTGTTGAATCTTTCCATGTAGTTGCGAAGACTTTCCCGATCTCCTTGCTTGGTACCCATGAGACTGGGGGCGTGCTTAGCCTTGTCCCTTTGGATGGAGAATCTAGCCAGGAACTTTTTGGCCAGGTCGTCGAAGTTTGAGATGGACTTCGGAGGTAGGTTATCGAACCATCTAATTGCTGTCTTTGTGAGAGTCGTTGGAAAAGCTTTGCAGCGAACGGCATCTGAAGCGTCGGTGAGGTACATTCTGCTTCTGAAGTTGCTGAGATGATGGTTGGGATCTGTAGTGCCATCATACAAAGTCATGTCCGGAAGTTTGAAGTCTTTAGGGATTTTAGTCTTCATGATTTTCCTAGTGAATGGATCTTGATCCTTGCGAGAGTTGTCCTTTGGGGTGGTCCGGGTAGCCTTCGCTTTGAGATCGGCTTCAAGTTGTAGGAGTTTATCTTCTAATTCTCGACGTCACCTTACCTCTCTTTGTAGATCCTTGCCAACTTCTTGCTGGTTCTGGCTTTCTTTTTCGAGTTGCTTTAGGCGATCTTGAAGTGCTTCTATTACTCCCGGATGTGATGATTTTTTGTTTCCGTTAGATTCTGGAGTATCCTTTGGTGTGGCATCTTTATTTTTGTGCGGCGTTCTGTCCTCTAGATCTGAGTTGTGGTCGTTGTCATGGTCGTCTGCCATGGTGATGGGATGACTTCCAGATTCCCCGGTAACGGCGCCAATGTTCCGAGGGTTACCTGAAACTGGAGGTCGATCTCGGTTGAGATCTTCTGTACGGGTCGGTGCCGACGAGTTCGGCCGGTGAGTGGCGGCCGGAGTTGTCGTATCCGACTAGTTGGACTGGCTGCACTGCTGATCCTTGGTCACCGGAGGGTGGAGGTACCTGCAAGAGACTCCAATGCTTAAGTTAGCATGGGTATTAAACAGGTTTTTTAGTAGAATTAGAGTATGAGTTATACCTGGGTGCTCCAGTGTATTTATAATATTGAGGAGTGACCTTTCTAGATAAGATAAGTTTGTGATGCCAGGGCATTTTGGCCAGTTTCACTGACCTTTTCTTTACTGTTTTTTGGGTAGTTTCATGCATTTTCTTAGAAAATAAGCTAGTTTTGGGTAGATATTCACTTATATCTTGATTCAAGCATACATGTTGCACTTTACATAATTTCATGAGGATTTTGCATGAATTTAATGACAAATTGGATGTTGCATTTCCCATGACTTGGACTAGAACTTTGATGCACTTTATTGCTTGATTTCAGGACAAAAGAAGCAAGGAAGAACCACGTTAGCAGCCACGTTAATCTAACTAACGTGACCTCTAACGTGGAATGGGAGCTAACTTGCAAAGTTAATGAGAAAAGTAATCACCAATAACGCCCTCGAAGCCATCATAACCCACGTTAAGAGTCACGTTAACTAAGTTAACGTTAACTCTAACGTGGAAGAAAGAAAATGGAGCCAACGTTAGTGACACTTACCTTTGTCACTAACATTGGACCAAGCTCATAAGTGGCCATGTTAAGAGCCACGTTAACTTAGTTAACGTGGACTCTAATGTTAAGAAGCAAAAAGAGAAGCCAACGTTAGTGACATTCACCTTTGTCACTAACGTTGGCCAAGCCTCATTAAGCCACGTTAACTCCCACATTAACTTAGTTAACGTGGAAGCTAACGTGGAGATAGCATGTGATCGCCAATGTTAGTGACACCTACCTTTGTCACTAACGTTGGAATGAACCCACACAAGCCACTATGAGCCACGTTAACTTAGTAAAATTGGTACGCGATCACATAGGATCCTCTGTGCTTCTTCTCTAGGCACACACCTACGGATCATTCCGTCTGCACAAGTGCACTCGGTCGTCCATGTAATACCTCACGTGAGTAAGGGTCGAATCCCACGGAGATTGTTGGTTTGAAGCAATCTATGGTTATCTTATAGTTCTTAGTCAGGAAGTCAATTATATTTATCAGTTGAATTGTGAATAAACATGAGAGCATGAATTAAAGGTTACTTGTTATGCAGTGGTACGCGGAATCGTGATTACACTTTAATTATGTAAAATTCATTGCTCTTTCTTTCCCTGGCAATGGCGCCAAAAACATGATGCCAATACCATGGTTCACAACTCCGTGTAACTGACTAGCAAGTGCACTGGGTCGTCCAAGTAATAAACCTTACGTGAGTAAGGGTCGATCCCACGGAGATTGTTGGTATGAAGCAAGCTATGGTCACCTTGTAAATCTCAGTCAGGCGGATATAAGATGGATGTGGAGTTTTCGAATATAATTAATAAATAAACAGAAAATAGGGATAGAGACACTTATGTAATTCATTGGTGAGAATTTCAGATAAGCGTATAGAGATGCTTTCGTTCCTCTGAATCTCTGCTTTCCTGCTGTCTTCATCCAATCGGTCTTACTCCTTTCTATGGCTGGCTTTATGCAAGGGCATCACCGTTGTCAATGGCTACATCCCCTCGCCGTGGCCCTAAGCACTTTGTTTTCTAGTATTACCACCGGATACATAAATGCCACAGACACATAATTGGGTGAACCTTTTTCAGATTGTGACTCAGCTTTGCTAAAGTCCCCAATTAGAGGTGTCCAGGGTTCTTAAGCACACTCTTTTGTTTTTTTTGCTTTGGACCTTGACTTTAACCGCTCAGTCTCAAGTTTTTACTTGACACCTACACGCCACAAGCACATGGTTAGGGACAGCTTGGTTTAGCCACTTAGACCAGGATTTTATTCCTTTAGGTCCTCCTATCCACTGATGCTCAAAGCCTTGAGATCCTTTTTATTTGCCCTTGCCTTTTGGTTTTAAGGGTTATTGGCTTTTTGCTCTTGCCTCTTGGTTTTAAGAGCTTTGGCTTTTTCTGCTTGCTTTTTCTTTTTCTTTCTATTTTTTTTCGCCTATTTTCTTTTC
>NC_029788.2:106532933-106535234 GCF_000816755.2 Arachis ipaensis
TTTCTTTCTTGAGGAACCAATGATGTCCTTGAGTTCTTCTATGTCTCTTCCTTGTCTTTGTTGCTCCTCCCTCTTTGATCTTCGATCTTCTCTTATTTCATGAAGGATGATGGAGTGCTCTTGATGTTCCACCCTTAGTTGTCCCATGTTAGAACTTAATTCTCCTAGGGAAGTGTTGATTTGCTCCCAATAATTCTGTGGAGGCAAGTGCATCCCTTGATGTATCTTAGGGATTTCTTGATGATGAGCTTCTTCATGTGCCTGTTGAGATTCATGAATGTGCTCTCTTGTTTGCTCCATCCTTTTCTTAGTGATGGGCTTGTGAGATGAATCTTTCCATCTCCCATGGCTCAGAGGTGGAAGCATTTGTCTTCCCTTTCCTCTTTCTTGAGGTTTCTCTGGCCTTAGGTGCCATTAATGTTAATGGAAAAACAAAAAGCTTATGCTTTTACCACACCAAACTTATAATTTTGCTCACCCTCGAGCAAGAGAAGAAAGAATAGATGAAGAAGAAGAAGATATGGAGGAGATGGAGGGATGTGTGTATGGATGTGAATGGTGAATGGAAAACAGAAGGGATGATCATGAATGGAGAGAGGGAGGGTGAGGTGGGTGGGGATCCTGTGAGATTCATAGATCCTGAGGTGTTCAAGGATTTACAACCTTGCACCAAATTAGGCATGTAAAATGCCCTTGCACACAACTCTGGGCGTTCAGCGCCAGGTTGGTGCCCATTTTGGGCGTTCAACGCCCATTTGTTGCCCATTTCTGGCGTTGAACGCCAGAACCACGCTTGTTCTGGGCGTTCAGCGCCAGCTCCTCTCCAGGGTGCAATTCTCGCGTTCAGCGCCCAGATGCTGCCCATTTTGGGCATTCAGCGCCCAGATACTGCCCATTTTGGGCGTTCAGCGCCAGAACCATGCTCTGTTCTGGCGTTGAACGCCAGGCAGGTGCTTCCTCCAGGGTGTGATTTTTCTTCCGCTATTTTTGATTCTATTTCTAAATTTTTCGTTTATTTTGTGACTCCACATGATCATGAACCTAAGAAAACATGAAAAACAAAAATAAAATTAGATAAATAAACATTGGGTTGCCTCCGAACAAGCGCTTCTTTAATGTCAATAGCTTGACAGTGGGCTCTCATGGAGCCTCACAGATGTGCAGAGCTTTGTTGAGACCTCCCAACACCAAACTTAGAGTTTGGTTGTGGCCTCCCAACACCAAACTTAGAGTTTGATTGTGGGGGCTTTGGTTGACTCTGCTTTGAGAGAAGCTTTTTCTGCTTTCTCTCCATGGATGCAGAGAGAGATTCTTGAGTTGTAAACACAAAGTTGTCCTTATTTAATTGAAGGATCAATTCTCCTCTGTCCACATCAATCACAGCTCTTGCTGTGGCTAGGAAAGGTCTTCCTAGGATGATGGATTCATCCTCTTCCTTTCCAGTATCCAGGACTATGAAATCAGCAGGGATGTAAAGGCCTTCAACCTTTACTAACATGTCCTCTACTTGTCCATAAGCCTGTTTTCTTGAATTGTCTGCCATCTCTAATGAGATTTTAGCAGCTTGCACCCTATAGATTCCCAGTTTCTCTATTACAAAGAGGGGCATGAGGTTTATTCCTGAACCAAGGTCACACAGAGCCTTAAAGATCATGGTGCCTATGGTACAAGGTATTATGAACTTTCCAGGATCCTGTCTCTTTTGAGACAATGTCAGTTGATCCAGATCACTTAGTTCATTGGTGAACAAGGGAGGTTCATCTTCCCAAGTCTCAATACCAAATAATTTGGCATTTAGCTTCATGATTGCACCAAGGAACTTGGCAGCTTGCTCTTTAGTAACATCCTCATTCTCTTCAGAAGAGGAATACTCATCAGAGCTCACGAATGGCATAAGGAGGTTCAATGGAATCTCTATGGTCTCTAGATGAGTCTCAGATTCCTTAGGTTCCTCAGAGGGAAGCTCCTTATTGATCACTGGACGTCCCAGGAGGTCTTCCTCCTTGGGATTCACGTCCTCTGCTTCCCTTACAGGTTCGGCCATGGTGCTTATGTCAATGGCCTTGCACTCTCCTTTTGGATTCTCTTCTGTATTGCTTGGGAGATACTAGGAAGGATTTCAGTGATCCTTTTACTCAGCTGGCCCACTTGTGCTTCCAAATTTCTGATGGAAGACCTTGTTTCATTCATGAAACTCACAGTGGCCTTAGATAGATCAGAGACTAAATTTGCTAAGCTAGATGGATTCTGCTCAGAATTCTCTGTCTGTTGCTAAGTGGATGATGGAAAAGGCTTGCTATT
>NC_029788.2:106535303-106536947 GCF_000816755.2 Arachis ipaensis
CACTGACAACGGTGATGCCCTTGCATAAAGCCAGCCATGGAAAGGAGTAAGACTGACTGGATGAAGATAGCAGGAAAGCAGAGGTTCAGAGGAACGAAAAGCATCTCCATTCGCTTATCTGAAATTCTCACCAATGAATTACATAAGTATCTCTATCCCCATTCTATTATTTAGTATTCGAAAACACCATTATCACTTTATATCTGCCTGACTGAGATTTACAAGGTGACCATAGCTTGCTTCATATCAACAATCTCCGTGGGATTCGACCCTTACTCACGTAAGGTATTACTTGGACGACCCAGTGCACTTGCTGGTTAGTTGTATCGAAGTTGTGACAATTATGTATTGAGATCAGAGCACCAAGCTCTGGAGCCATTACCAGGATTTGTTCGAGCCTGGAGATCACAATTTCGTGCACCATATTGCTAAACCTGTTTCTTCCACCATTATTAAAGCCTTGTTGAGACTTTTGATCCTTCCATGAGAGATTTGGGTGATTTCTCCATGATGGATTGTAGGTGTTTTCATATGGTTCACCCATGTATTTTAACTCTGCTATTGCAGGGTTCTCAGGATCATAAGCTTCTTCCTCAGAAGATGCCTCTTGAGTACTGTTGGATGCAGCTTGCATTCCATTCAGACTCTGAGAAATCATATTGACCTGCTGAGTCAATATTTTATTCTGAGCTAATATGGCATTCAGAGTATCAATTTCAAGAACTCCCTTCTTCATAGGCATCCCATTACTCACAGGATTCCTCTCAAAAGTGTACATAAACTGGTTATTAGCAAACATGTCAATGAGATCTTGAGCTTCTGCAGGTGTTTTCTTTAGGTGAATGGATCCACCTGCAGAGGTATCCAATGACATCTTAGATAACTCAGACAGACCATCATAGAATATATCTAGGATGGTCCATTCTGAAAGCATGTCAGAAGAATACTTTTTGGTCAGTCCTTTGTATCTCTCCCAAGCTTCATAAAGGGATTCACCTTCTTTCTGTCTGAAAGTTTGAACATCCACTCTAAGCTTACTCAGCTTTTGAGGAGGAAAGAACTTGGAATCCCCGGCAATGGCGCCAAAAACTTGGTACGCGGAATCGTGATTACACTTTAATTATGTAAAATTCATTGCTCTTTCTTTTCCTGGCAATGGCGCCAAAAACATGATGCCAATACCACGGTTCACAACTCTGTGTAACTGACCAGCAAGTGCACTGGGTCATCCAAGTAATAAACCTTACGTGAGTAAGGGTCGATCCCACGGAGATTGTTGGTATGAAGCAAGCTATGGTCACCTTGTAAATCTCAGTCAGGCGAATATAAGATGGATGTGGATTTTTCGAATATAATTAATAAATAAACAGAAAATAGGGATAGAGACACCTATGTAATTCATTGGTGAGAATTTCAGATAAGCGTATAGAGATGCTTTCGTTCCTCTGAATCTCTGCTTTCCTGCTGTCTTCATCCAATCGGTCTTACTCCTTTCTATGGCTGGCTTTATGCAAGGGCATCACCGTTGTCAATGGCTACATCCCCTCCTCTTGTGAAAATGGTCCAAGATGCCCTGTCACGGCACGGCTAATCATCTGAGGTTCCCGATCATGCTGGAATAGGATTCACCCTCCTTTTGCGTCT
>NC_029788.2:106538179-106552797 GCF_000816755.2 Arachis ipaensis
ACGTGTAGAGGTCCTTCTTGGAGTTGAACGCCAGCTTTTGTGCCATTTTGGGCGTTGAACTCCACTTTGCAACTTGTTTCTGGCGCTGGACACCAGAATTGGGCAGAGAGCTGGCGTTGAACGCCAGTTTGCATCGTCTAAACTCGGGCAAAGTATGGACTATTATATATTTCTGGAAAGCCATAGATGTCTACTTTCCAAAGCAATTGGAAGCGCGCCATTTTGAGTTATGTAGTCCTAGAAAATCCATTTTGAGTGCAGGGAGGTCAGAATCCAACAACATCAACAGTCCTTCTTCAACCTCTGAATCTGATTTCTGCTCAAGTCCCTCAATTGCAGCCAGAAAATACCTGAAATCACAGAAAAATACACAAACTCATAGTAAAGTCCAGAAATATGAATTTAACATAAAAACTAATGAAAATATCCCGAAAAGTAACTAGATTCTACTGAAAACATACTAAAAACATTGCCAAAAAGCGTATAAATTATCCGCTCATCATGCAGTAATGGAGAATAGGTTGGAGTTTTGGAGATGCTTTGTCTTCTGAATATATGCTTTCCTCTATCTTCTGATTCACGCACGCACGTCCTCCTATGGCAAGCTGTGTGTAGGTGGATCACCGTTGTCAATGGCTACCATCCATCCTTCCAGTGAAAAGGGTCCAGTTGCGCTGTCACCGCACGGCTAATCATCTGCAGGTTCTCAGTCGTACCGGAATAGGATTTACTATCCTTTTGCGTCTGTCACTACGCCCAGCACTCGCGAGTTTGAAGTTCGTCACAGTCATCCAATCCCAGAATCCTACTCGGAATACCACAGACAAGGTTTAGATTTTCCGGATTCTCATGAATGCCGCTATCAATCTAGCTTATACCACGGAGATTCTGATTAAGGAATCTAAGAGATATTCATTCAATCTGATGTAGAATGGAGGTGATTGTCAGACACACGTTCATGGATTGAGGAAGGTGATGAGTGTCATGAATCATCACCTTCTCCATAATTAGGCGCGAATGGATATCTTAGATAGGAACACGCATGTTTGAATGGAAAACAGAAATACTTGCATTAATTCATTGAGACACAGCAGAGCTCCTCACCCCCAACAATGGAGTTTAGAGACTCATGCCGTCAAGGAGTACAAAGTTCAGATCTAAAATGTCATGAGATACAAAATAAGTCTCTAAAAGTTGTTTAAATACTCAACTAGTAACCTAGGTTTACAGAAAATGAGTAAACTATGATAGATAGTGCAGAAATTCACTTCTGGAGCCCACTTGGTGTTTGCTGGGGCTGAGACTAAAGCTTCTCATGTGCATAAGGCTGTTTTAGGCATTCAACGCCAGTTTTGGATCCTTTTGTGGCGTTGAACTCCAACTTTTGATCCTTTTCTGGCGCTGGACGCCAGAATTGGGCAGAGAACTGGCGTTGAACGCCAGTTTACATCATCTATCCTTGAGTAAAGTATGGACTATTATATATTGCTGGAAAGGCCTGGATGTCAACTTTCCAACGCAATTAGAAGCACGCCATTTGAAGTCCTGTAGCTCCAGAAAATCCATTTTGAGTGTAGGGAGGTCAGAATCCAACAACATCAGCAGTCCTTTTTCAGCCTAAATCAGATTTTTGCTCAGCTCCCTCAATTTCAGCCAGAAAATACCTAAAATTACAGAAAAACACACAAACTCATAGTAAAGTCCAGAAATGTGGATTTTTCCTAAAAACTAATGAAAATAAACTAAAAACCAACTAAGACCTACTAAAATCTATATGAAATTAACCCCAAAAAGCGTATAAAATATCCGCTCATCACAACACCAAACTTGAACTGTTGCTTGTCCTCAAGCAACTAGACAAATAACTAGCTGCTTAGGCCAGGATTTTATTCCTTTAGGCCCTCCTATCCACTGATGCTCAAAGCCTTGGGATCCTTTTTATTTGCCCCTTGCCTTTTGGTTTTAAGGGTTATTGGCTTTTTCTGCTTGCTTTTTTTTTTTGCAAGCTTTGTTCTTTGCTGCTTTTTCTTGCTTCAAGAATCATTTTTATGATTTTTCAGATTATCAATAACATGTCTCATGTTCATCATTCTTTCAAGAGCCAACATATTTAACAGTCTTAAACAACAAATTCAAAAGACATATGCACTGTTCAAGCATTCATTCAGAAGACAGAAAGCATTGCCACCAAATGTTACTAATTAGAATTTTTCTTATTAAAAACTCGAATTTTATTGCCTCTTATTCAAAAGATCTACTATTTTATTCATGTTTGCTGATGATGAGAAAAATAAACTATAACTTAATTGGAGATAAAATCATAATAGACACTAATTACTACCATATGACTTCTAAGGTAAATTCCTATAACGACAACTATCACAGAGTTAAAGCAGAAATTGGAATTTAACAACCTTAGTTCTGGGAAACGGGTGTTCCTCGGATCTTTGGGGTGCTTGGTCCTTCAAGAGATAACTTCTGGCGCTTCAAATCCCTCAAGTCACGCCCTTGCTCCTCTTGTTCTTTAATCAGATAGCAAAGAATTTGACTTTGTTCCTTCTGTTCTTTTATGATTTGTTCCATAGCTTCTTGCATCTTGGTAACTGATGTTTCAAGATACTCCCAATATTCAGATTGAGGGATTTCTGGGAGAAATTCCTGTGTTTTCTTCTTGATGGGATCATCCTGTGCTTGTTGTTTTTCCATTGATGCTTTGGTGATTGGTTTCTCAACTGAGATATACTCAGTTATTCCCATCCTTACTCCAGCGTCCTTGCAGAGCAGAGAAATCAAGCTTGGATAAGCCAACCTGGCCTCTTCAGAATTTTTGTTAGCAATTTTGTAGAATTCAGTTGAAATCAGTTGATGAACTTCCACTTCTTTTCCCCTCATGATGCAATGGATCATCACTGCTCTTTTAACAGTGACTTCAGAACGGTTGCTAGTGGGCAACAGAGAATGCCCAATGAAGTCCAACCATCCTCTGGCGACTAGTGTGAGATCTTCTCTTTTGAGTTGATTTGGAACACCCTTTGTGTTGGTGGTCCACCTGGCTCCAGGGATACATATATCCTCTAGAATCATATCCAGGCCCTTGTCTGTTCTCATCATTCTCCTGTTGAAGGAGTCTGGATCATCTTTCAGCTGAGGTAGCTTTAAGATCTCTCTGATCTTGTCAGGGTTAGTATGAACAATCTTTCCTCTGACCATGGTTCGATATTCACAGAAAGCAGTTCCAGATAGTTTTTGCTTGTCTGTTAGTCTGTGGATGATATGGAGTCGCCACCTTGTGGTGAATCCCATACCGAACCATGGTGGAGTAAAGCTGTTTGTTGCAGAAGTGGGTGCCCCCATCACTGATTAGTACTCTAAGGACACCAAACCTGCTAAAGATATGTTTATGGAGGAACTTCAGCACTGTTTTAGTATCATTGGTGGGTGTGGCAATGGCCTCAACCCATTTTGATACATAGTCAACTGCCACCAGAATATAAGTGTTTGAGAATGATGGTGGGAAAGGTCCCATGAAGTCAATTCCCCATACGTCAAATAACTCAATCTCCAAGATTCCTTGTTGAGGCATGGCGTAACCATGAGGCAGATTACCAGCTCTTTGTACTAAGTATGATCTGAACTTGTCAATGGCATAAACCACTGCAAGCAATTCTTTTTCTATGGTTGTGTAATTTTTCTGGGCATCATTTAAAACGCGGCTAGCATAATAAATGACATGCAAAATCTTGTCATGCCTCTGTCCCAATACTGCACCAATGGTGTGATCACTGGCATCACACATTAGCTCAAATGGTAATGTCCAATCTGGTGCAGAGATAACTGGTGCTGTGACCAGCTTGGCTTTCAGCATTTCAAACGCCTGCAGACACTCTGTGTCAAACACAAATGGCGTGTCAGCAGCTAGCAGATTGCTCAGAGGTTTTGCGATTTTTGAAAAATCCTTTATAAACCTCCTATAAAATCCTGCATGCCCCAGAAAGCTTCTAATTGCCTTAACATTGGCAGGTGGTGGTAATTTTTCAATTACCTCTATTTTTGCTTGATCCACCTCTATTCCCTTGTTTGAGATTTTATGCCCAAGGACAATCCCTTCAGTCACCATAAAGTGATATTTTTCCCAGTTTAAAACCAGGTTGGTCTCTTGGTATCTTTTTAGAACTAGTTTCAGGTGATCAAGACAGGAGCTGAATGAGTCTCCATACACTGAGAAGTCATCCATGAAGACTTCCAGAAATTTTTCCACCATATCAGAGAAAATAGAGAGCATGCATCTCTGGAAGGTTGCAGGCGCATTACACAGCCCAAATGGCATCCTTCTGTAAGCAAACACTCCAGATGGACATGTGAATGCTGTTTTCTCTTGATCCTGGGGATCTACTGCAATCTGGTTATAGCCTGAGTAGCCATCCAAAAAGCAGTAATAATCATGACCTGCCAGTCTTTCTAGCATCTGGTCTATGAATGGTAAAGGAAAATGATCCTTTCTGGTGGCTGTATTGAGCCTTCTGTAGTCAATACACATGCGCCACCCTGTAACTGTTCTTGTAGGAACCAGTTCATTTTTTTCATTATGGATCACTGTCATGCCTCTCTTTTTTGGGACGACTTGGACAGGACTCACCCAGGGGCTATCAGAGATAGGATAAATAATCCCAGCCTCTAGTAATTTGGTGACCTCTTTCTGCACCACTTCCTTCATGGCTGGATTTAGCCGCCTCTGTGGTTGAACCACTGGTTTAGCATTATCCTCCAATAAGATTTTGTGCATGCATCTGGCTGGGCTTATGCCCTTAAGGTCACCTATGGACCACCCAAGAGCTGTCTTGTGTGTCCTTAGCACTTGAATAAGTGCTTCCTCTTCCTGTGGATTTAAAGCAGAGCTTATGATCACTGGAAAAGTATCACCTTCTCCCAGAAATGCGTATTTCAGAGATGGTGGTAATGGTTTGAGCTCGGGTTTAGGAGGTTTTTCCTCTTCCAGAGGAAATTTTAGAGGCTCTTTCATTTCCTCTGAATCCTCCAAGTCAGGTTGAACATCTTTAAAGATGTCTTCCAACTCTGATTCGAGACTCTCAGCATAAGATCAACATGGCTGAGAGTCTCGAATCGGAGTTGGAAGACATCTTTAAAGATGTTCAGCCTGATTTGGAGGATTCAGAGGACATGAAAGAGCCTCTGAAATTTCTTCTGGAAGAGGAAAAACCTCCTAAACCTGAGCTCAAGCCATTACCACCATCCTTGAAATATGCATTTCTGGGAGAAGGTGACACTTTTCCAGTGATCATAAGCTCTGCTTTAAATTCACAGGAAGAGGAAGCACTTATTCAAGTGCTAAGGACACACAAGACAGCTCTTGGGTGGTCCATAAGTGACCTTAAGGGCATAAGCCTAGCTAGATGCATGCACAAAATCTTATTGGAGGATAATGCTAAACCAGTGGTTCAACCACAGAGGCGGCTGAATCCAGCCATGAAAGAAGTGGTGCAGAAAGAGGTCACCAAATTACTAGAGGCTGGGATTATTTATCCTATTTCTGATAGCCCCTGGGTGAGCCCTGTCCAAGTCGTCCCAAAAAAGGGAGGTATGACAGTGATTCATAATGAAAAAAATGAACTGGTTCCTACAAGAACAGTTACAGGGTGGCGCATGTGTATTGACTACAGAAGGCTCAATACAGCCACCAGGAAGGATCATTTTCCTTTACCATTCATAGACCAGATGCTAGAAAGACTAGCAGGTCATGATTACTACTGCTTTTTGGATGGCTACTCAGGCTATAACCAGATTGCAGTAGATCCCCAGGATCAAGAGAAAACAGCATTCACATGTCCATCTGGAGTGTTTGCTTATAGGAGGATGCCATTTGGGCTGTGTAATGCACCTACAACCTTCCAGAGATGCATGCTCTCTATTTTTTCTGATATGGTGGAAAAATTTCTGGAAGTCTTCATGGATGACTTCTCAGTATATGGAGACTCATTCAGCTCCTGTCTTGATCACCTGAAACTTGTTCTGAAGAGATGCCAAGAGACCAACCTAGTTTTAAACTGGAAAAAATGTCACTTCATGGTGACTGAGGGGATTGTCCTTGGGCATAAAATCTCTAACAAAGGAATAGAGGTGGATCAAGCAAAAATAGAGGTAATTGAAAAATTACCACCACCTGCCAATGTTAAGGCAATCAGAAGCTTTCTGGGGCATGCAGGATTCTATAGAAGGTTTATAAAGGATTTTTCAAAAATCGCAAAACCTCTAAGCAATCTGCTAGCTGCTGACACGCCATTTGTGTTTGACATAGAGTGCCTGCAGGCGTTTAAAATGCTGAAAGCTAAGCTGGTCACAGCACCAGTTATTTCTGCACCAGATTGGACATTACCCTTTGAGCTAATGTGTGATGCCAGTGATCATGCTATTGGTGCAGTAATGGGACAGCGGCATGACAAGCTTCTGCATGTCATTTATTATGCTAGCCGCGTTTTAAATGATGCTCAGAAAAATTACACAACCACAGAAAAAGAATTACTTGCAGTGGTTTACGCCATTGATAAGTTCAGATCATACTTAGTAGGATCAAAAGTGATTGTGTATACTGACCATGCTGCTCTTAAATATCTACTCACAAAGCAAGATTCAAAACCCAGGCTCATCAGATGGGTGTTGCTTCTGCAAGAGTTTGATATAGAAATAAGAGACAGAAAAGGGACAGAGAACCAAGTGGCTGATCATCTGTCCCGGATAGAGCCAGTAGAAGGGACGCCCCTCCCCTCTCTTGAGATCTCTGAGACTTTTCCGGATGAGCATTTATTTGCCATTCAGGAAACACCATGGTTTGCCGATATTGCAAACTATAAAGCTGCAAGGTTCATACCCAAGGAGTACTACAGGATACAAAAGAAGAAATTAATTACTGATGCAAAGTACTACTTGTGGGATGAACCCTATCTCTTTAAGAGATGTGCAGACGGAATAATCCGTAGGTGTGTACCTAGAGAAGAAGCACAGAGAATCCTACGGCATTGCCATGGATCTCAATATGGAGGCCATTTCGGAGGCGAGCGAACAGCCACCAAGGTCCTCCAAAGTGGCTTCTATTGGCCCACACTCTATAAAGATTCCCAAGAGTTTGTACGTAACTGTGACAGTTGCCAAAGAGCTGATAATCTGCCTCATGGTTACGCCATGCCTCAACAAAGAATCTTGGATGTATGGTAAGGCATGTCACCTGCCCGTGAAACTGGAACATAAAGCCTACTGGGCAACCAGATTCCTAAACTTTGATGCCAAATTGGCAGGAGAAAAAAGATTGCTCCAGCTAAATGAGCTAGAGGAATTCAGATTCACTGCTTTCGAAAATGCCAAGCTTTATAAAGAGAAATAAAAAAAGTGGCATGACAGAAAGCTGTCATCTAGAATCTTTGAACCAGGACAGAAAGTTCTACTGTTTAACTCTAGACTCAGGCTATTCCCCGGGAAATTGAAATCCCGGTGGAGGGGACCATACGTGATTACAAGTGTATCACCATATGGTTATGTGGAGCTTCAAGATATTAATCCTGATAAGAAGTTCATTGTCAATGGATAGAGAATCAAGCACTATCTTGAAGGCAACGTTGAGCAAGAGTGCTCAAGGCTGAAGCTAGATTAAAAGCTCAGCAAGGTCCAGCTAAAGACAATAAAGAAGCGCTTGCTGGGAGGCAACCCAGCCATGGGGCATCAAACCTCGAAGCATTTTTCCCTATTTCTATTTTTATTTTTATTTGTTTATATAAAGTTCATTGATCCTAAGGTAAAGAGTCAATTATATAAGTTTACAGGGTTACAGAAGGATTCTGCATACAAAACAGAGAAAAAGAGCTCACTGGCAAGAAAACGCCAGTAAGACTCTGTTTTGGGCGTTCAACGCCCAAAATAAGCATCCACTGGGCGTTGAACGCCAGTAAGGATAGCCATCTGGGCGTTAAACGCCAGATTTACAGCGTCCTGGGCGTTCAGAAAAAACGCCCAGTGACAAAGGAGTTCCTGGCATTCAACGCCAGAATGAGGCAGCAGCTGGGCGTTGAACGCGCAGGACAGGCAGCATTTGGGCGTTGAACGTCCAAAACATGCAGCGTTTGGGCGTTCAAACACCAGGATGGTGGGGAGGAGGTAAATTCATTTTTTCTTCATATTTTTCATTTTAATTTTGATTTTCATGTTTCAATTCATGATTTTTTTACATGAACATGTTAAGAACCCTGATTTCTAAAATTTCCAATTTCCAAAAATCCTACTTTAAAAATATCAAATGTATCTTAATCCATAAGCACCAATCCTCTTTTCAAATTCAATCCAACTCTTTTCAAATCTTTTCTAAAAACAAATCTATCTTTTTCACTCTAAAATCTTTTCAACTAATCAATATCTTTTTCAAATCTCCACATTATCTTTTTCAAAATCTAGATTTATCTTTTTCAAAAATTTTTCATATCTTTTTTTAACTATATCCTCTCTTATTATATCTTCTATCTTATCTTTTCCAAATCAATCTTTTTTATCATATCTTTTCTAAAATTTTCGAACCCACCCCCTTCCCTTTAAATATGGGTTCGGCCTTTCCCCCCTCCATCATCAATTGCACCTAGCTCTCCTTCTATCTCTCTCCTTTCTTTTCTTTTGCTTGAGGACAAGCAAACCTCTAAGTTTGGTGTGTTTATCCGTGATCACTAAAATCATGGCTCCTAAGGGAAAACAACCCACTTCAAGAGGCAAGAAAGAGAGCGCTCCAAAACCACTTTGGAATCAAGGGAAGTTCTTATCTAAAGAACATTCAGACCATTATTACAAAATAATGGGTCTGAGATCAGTGATCCCGGAAGTTAGATTCGATCTGAAAGAAGATGAATATCCCGAGATCCAGGAGCAAATTCGAATCAGGAACTGGGAAGTCATAGCTAATCCTGAAACGAAAGTGGGGAGGAACATGGTCCAGGAGTTCTATGCTAATATGTGGCAAACAGACAAGCAGAAACTATCTGGGACTGCTTTCTATGACTATCGGACCGTGGTCAGAGGAAAGATTGTTCATACCCACCCTGACAGGATCAGGGAGATCTTAAAGCTACCTCAGCTGAAAGATGATCCAGACTCCTTCAACAGGAGAATGATGAGAACAGACAAGGGCCTGGACAAGATTCTAGAGGATATATGTATCCCTGGAGCCAGGTGGACCACCAAATCAACTCAAAAGAGAAGATCTCACACCAGTCGCCAGAGGATGGCTGGACTTCATTGGGCATTCTCTGCTGCCCACTAGCAACCATTCTGAAGTCACTATTAAAAGAGCAGTGATGATCCATTGCATCATGATGGGAAAAGAAGTGGAAGTTCATCAGCTGATCTCAGCTGAACTCTACAAAATTGCTAACAAAAATTCTAAAGAGACCAGGTTGGCTTATCCAAGCGTGATTTCTCTGCTCCGCAAGGACGTTGGAGTAAGGATGGGAATAACTGAGTATATCTCAGTTGAGAAACCAATCACCAAAGCATCAATGGAAAAACAACAAGCACAAGATGATCCCATCAAGAAGAAAACACAGGAATTTCTCCCAGAAATCCCTCAATCTGAATACTGGGAGTATCTTGAGACGTCTGTTACCAAGATACGGGAAGCTATGGAACAAATAATAAAAGAACAAAAGGAACACAGTCAAATTCTTACCTATATGTTTAAAGAACAAGAGGAGCAAGGGCGTGACTTAAGGGAATTGAAGTGCCAGAAGTTATCTCTTGAAGGACCAAGCACCCCACAGATCAGAGGAACATCCACTTCCCAGAACAAAGGTTGTTAAATTCCAATTTTTTCTTTAACTCTGTGATAGTGTCATTATAGAAGTTTACCTTAGGAGTCATATAGTAGTAATTAGTATCTATTTTGATTTTATCTCCAATTAAGTTATAATTTATTTTTCTCATCATCAGCAAACATGAATAAGATAGTAGATCTTTTGAATAAGAGGAAATAAAATTTCGAGTTTTTAATAAGAAAAATTCTAATTAGTTACATGTGGTGGCAATGCTTTCTGTCTTCTGAATGAATGCTTGAACAGTGCATATGTCTTTTGAATTTGTTGTTTAAGACTGTTAAATATGTTGGCTCTTGAAAGAATGATGAACATGAGACATGTTATTGACAATCTAAAAAATTATAAAAATGATTCTTGAAGCAAGAAAAAGCAGCAAAGAACAAAGCTTGAAAAAAAAAAAAAAGAAGCAAGCAGAAAAAGCCAATAACCCTTAAAACCAAAAGGCAAGGGTAATAAAAAGGATCCCAAGGCTTTGAGCATCAGTGGATAGGAGGGCCTAAAGGGAATAAAATCCTGGCCTAAGCGGCTAAACCAAGCTGTCCCTAACCATGTGCTTGTGGCGTGAAGGTGTCAAGTGAAAACTTGAGACTGAGCGGTTAAAGTCAAGGTCCAAAGCATAAAGAAGAGTGTGCTTAAGAACTCTGGACACCTCTAATTGGGAACTTTAGCAAAGCTGAGTCACAATCTAAAAGGTTCACCCAATTATGTGTCTGTGGCATTTATGTATTCAGTGGTAATACTGGAAAACAAAGTTCTTAGGGCCACGGCCAAGACTCATAAAATAGTTGTGTTCAAGAATCATCATACTGAAATAGGAGAATCAATAACACTATCTGAATTCTGAGTTCCTATAGATGCCAATCACTTTGAGCTTCAATGGATAAAGTGAGATGCCAAAACTGTTCGGAAGCAAAAAGCTACTAGTCCCGCTCATCCAATTAGAATCTGAGCTTCACTCAAAAACTCTGAGATATTATTGCTTCTTGACCTATTAGTCTTCTATTTTATTTGTCTAGTTGCTTGAGGACAAGCAACAGTTTAAGTTTGGTGTTGTGATGAGCAGAGATTTTATACGCTTTTTGGTGTTAATTTTATATAGTTTTTAGTATATTCTAGTTAGTTTTTAGTTTATTTTCATTAGTTTTTAGGAAAAATTCATATTTCTGGACTTTACTATGAGTTGTGTGTTTTTCTGTAATTTCAGGTATTTTTCTGGCGAGTAAATTACCAATTCCGTCCTCAAATTATCAAAACGCTGACAAAAATAACCTCCACTTTTGTTAACGACAAAAATACACCTAAAATATTAAAAAATGCTACAAAAATACCCGACTGTAAATAAAAATGAGTAAATTACCAATTCCGTCCTCAAATTATCAAAACGCTGACAAAAATAACCTCCACTTTTGTTAACGACAAAAATACACCTAAAATATTAAAAAATGCTACAAAAATACTCGACTGTAAATAAAAATCTATTCCGTTAATAGAGTTAGCTGAGCTGTCAAACGGATTCTGTTACACCCCTTCCTCTGCTTCTCCTTTATTCTCCCTCACTCCCTCCCTCCCCAAACCTCCCAGAAAGACCTTACACCTCACCCTCTTCACTCTCACTCTAAATCTATGGCTGCTGCCTTCCGATCTTCTCTATCTCACGCTCTCACACCTCACTCCCCGCTTGTTTTTTTCTTCTCCCTTCTTCTCACTTTCATTTCTCCAACACACAAAATAATTGCTCATCAACTCACGCCGTTGTCTCTTTGTCTTCAACGGCAGAACCTCGTTGTTGCCACTGTTGCATACGCGCTGCCCTTCTGTTGTCGTTAGAAGAGGATCTCACAATTCCTTGTCCTCTTCACTCTCTTAGCAGATCTCTCGATCTTTCCTCTCAGATTCTCCATCGCCGTCACTGCTTGCTCGCCGCCCCTCCATTGCTGTCAGAAACCTATCTTGCAGTGCCTTACTCTCCTCTCTCGCAGTAAGCCAACAGTGGATAGTCCCTCTCTCTAGGGCAGTGAGGAGCTCTCTCTTCAGCTTCTCTCTTTGTTATTCTTTCTCTTTAGATTCTATTTTTATTAGATTATTAAAAAAAATATAATGAAAATTGTAGAATTGCTGATTATGGATGATTATTACTAATTATGGCTGATTATTACTGTGGCTGAGATGAAGAGGGTGAGGCGTAAGGTCTATTCTGGGAGGTTTGGAAGAGGGAGGGAGTAACTGAGATATTGCTTATTGTTGTTGTAATTGCTTTAGGGAGTGAGGAGGACGGAAGGAGAGGACAGTATCACCGCAGGTTCCGTTGTTGAGGGGAGAGAGAAGCAGAACAACAAGGAGAGAAAAAGAGAGAGGCGGCGAGAGAGAAGAATCGAAGAAGGAGAAGTGGATAAGCAAAATGACAGAGCAAGACCATTGTCGTACTTGAGGAAGAGAAACCGTGGAAGAAGAGGCGACATCGTATTTCAGGAGAGAAATAATGAGGAAGATGTTGTTGCAGGAGCTTCAGCTAGGAAGATGATGTTGTTGTCGTTGTTGCAATTTCGGAGTGACTGAGATATGTTGTTGTTGTTGTTGTTGCAGCTTGCAGCAGCTTCTGAGAGGTTTGAGGGAGGAAAAGAGTGATAGCAGATGATGTTTATTTTTGTTGTAGTTGCATTGGGGAGGGAGGGAGTGAGGGAGAATGAAGAAAAAGCAGAGGAAGAGGTGTAACGGAATTCATTTGACAGCTCAGCCAATTCTGTTAACAGAATAGATTTTTATTTACTGTCGGGTATTTTTGTAGCGTTTTTCAATATTTTAAGTGTATTTCTGTCGTTAATAAAAGTGGAGGTTATTTTTGTCAGCGTTTTAGGAAATTGAGGGTGGAATTGGTAATTTACTTTTTTCTGGCTGAAATTGAGGGAGCTGAGCAAAAATCTGACTCAGGCTGAAAAAGGACTGCTGATGCTGTTGGATTCTGACCTCCCTGCACTCAAAGTGGATTTTCTGGAGCTACAGAACTCGAAATGGCACGCTTCCAATTGCATTGGAAAGTAGACATCCAGGGCTTTCCAGAAATATATAATAGTCCATACTTTGCTCAAGAATATATGACATAAACTGGCGTTCAACGCCAGTTCTCTGCCCAATTCTGGCGTCCAGCGCCAGAAAAGGATCAAAAGTTGGAGTTCAACGCCAGAAAAGGGTCCAAAACTGGCGTTGAACATCCAAAACAGTCTTATGCACGTGAATTGCTTAAGTCTCAGCCCCATCACACACCAAGTGGGCCCCAGAAGTGGATCTCTGCACCATCCATCATAGTTTACTCATTTTTTGTAAACTGAGGCTACTAGTTTAGTATTTAAACAACTTTTAGAGACTTATTTTGTACCTCATGACATTTCAGATCAAAACTTTGTATTTTTTGACGGCATGAGTCTCTAAACTCCATTGTTGGGGGTGAGGAGCTCTGCTGTGTCTCGAAGAATTAATGCAAGTATTTCTGTTTTCTATTCAACATGCGTGTTCCTATCTAAGATATTCATTCGCACTTCAACCTGAATGTGATAAACGTGACAATCATCATCATTACCTATGAACGTGTGCCTGACAACCACTTCCGTTCTACTTTAGATTGAATGAGTATCTCTTAGATCTCTTAATCAGAATCTTCGTGGTATAAGCTAGATTGATGGCGGCATTCATGAGAGTCCGGAAAGTCTAAACCTTGTCTGTGGTATTCCGAGTAGGACTCTGGGATTGAATGACTGTGACGTGCTTCAAACTCGTGAGTGCTGGGCGTAGTGACAGACGCAAAAGGATAGTAAATCCTATTCCAGTAAGATTGAGAACCTGCAGATGATTAGTCGTGCGGTGACAGCGCACTTGGACCCTTTTCACTAGAAGGATGGATGGTAGCCATTGACAACGGTGATCCACCAACACACAGCTTGCCATAGGAGGACGTGCGTGCGTGAATCAGAAACAGAGGGAAGCAGAATTTCTGAAGATAAAGCATCTCCAAAACTCCAACATATTTTCCATACTGCATAACAAGTAACCTTTAATCCATGCTCTCTTGTTTATTCGCAATTCAACTGATAAATATAGTTGACTTCCTGACTAAGAATTACAAGATAACCATAGATTGCTTCAAACCAACAATCTCCATGGGATTCGACCCTTACTCACGTAAGGTATTACTTGGACGACCCAGTGCACTTGCTGGTTAGTGGTACGCGTTGTGAAAAGTGTGATTCACAATTCGTGCACCAAGTTTTTGACTCGGAATCGTGATTACACTTTAATTATGTAAAATTCATTGCTCTTTCTTTCTCTGGCAATGGCGCCAAAAACATGATGCCAATACCATGGTTCACAACTCTGTGTAACTGACCAGCAAGTGCACTGGGTCGTCCAAGTAATAAACCTTACGTGAGTAAGGGTCGATCCCACGGAGATTGTTGGTATGAAGCAAGCTATGGTCACCTTGTAAATCTCAGTCAGGCGGATATAAGATGGATATGGAGTTTTCGAATATAATTAATAAATAAACAGAAAATAGGGATAGAGACACTTATGTAATTCATTGGTGAGAATTTCAGATAAGCGTATAGAGATGCTTTCGTTCCTCTAAATATCTGCTTTCCTGCTGTCTTCATCCAATCAGTCTTACTCCTTTCTATGGCTGGCTTTATGCAAGGGCATCACCGTTGTCAATGGCTACATCCCCTCCTCTTGTGAAAATGGTCCAAGATGCCCTGTCACGGCACGGCTAAT
>NC_029788.2:106552958-106570291 GCF_000816755.2 Arachis ipaensis
TTTTGTGCCAGTTTGGGCGTTGAACTCCACTTTGCAGCTTGTTTCTGGCGCTGAACGCCAGAATTGGGCAGAGAGCTGGCGTTGAACGCCAGTTTGCGTTGTCTAAACTCGGGCAAAGTATGGACTATTATATATTGCTGGAAAGCCCTGGATGTCTACTTTCTAACGCAATTAGAAGCGCGCCATTTTGAGTTTTGTAGCTCCAGAAAATCCATTTTGAGTGCAGGGAGGTCAGAATCCAACAGCATCAGCAGTACTTCTTCAACCTCTGAATCTGATTTTTGCTCAAGTCCCTCAATTTCAGCCAGAAAATACCTGAAATCACAGAAAAACACACAAACTCATAGTAAAGTCCAGAAATGTGAATTTAACATAAAAACTAATGAAAACATCCCTAAAAGTAACTAGATTCTACTGAAAACATACTAAAAACAATGCCAAAAAGCGTATAAATTATCCGCTCATCACAACACCAAACTTAAATTGTTGCTTGTTCCCAAGCAACTGAAAATCAAATAGGATAAAAAGAAGAGAATATACTATAAATTCCAAACTATCAACGAAACATAGCTCCAATCAGATGAGCGGGACTTATAGCTTTTTGCCTCTTGAATAGTTTTGGCATCTCACTTTATCCATTGAGGTTCAGAATGATTGGCATCTATAGGAACTCAGAGTTCAGATAATGTTATTGATTCTCCTAGTTCAGTATGATGATTCTTGAACACAGCTTCTTTATGAGTCTTGGTCGTGGCCCTAAGCACTTTGTTTTCCAGTATTACCACCGGATACATAAATGCCACAG
Organism: Arachis ipaensis; assembly: GCF_000816755.2. NCBI lineage: Eukaryota > Viridiplantae > Streptophyta > Magnoliopsida > Fabales > Fabaceae > Arachis > Arachis ipaensis. Next base: position 106,553,764 of record NC_029788.2, read on the forward strand.
ACACATAATTGGGTGAACCTTTTCAGATTGTGACTTAGCTTTGCTAAAGTCCCCAATTAGAGGTGTCCAGGGTTCTTAAGCACACTCTTTTTTTTTTGCTTTGGACCTTGACTTTAACCGCTCAGTCTCAAGTTTTCACTTGACACCTACACGCCACAAGCACATGGTTAGGGACAGCTTGGTTTAGCAGCTTAGACCAGGATTTTATTCCTTTAGGTCCTCCTATCCACTGATGCTCAAAGCCTTGGGATCCTTTTTATTTGCCCTTGCCTTTTGGTTTTAAGGATTATTGGCTTTTTTCTGCTTGCTTTTTCTTTTTCTTTCTATTTTTTTTCGCCTATTTTTTTTTCTTTTTTTTTCTCTGCAAGCTTTGCACCATCCTCTAGCTACAGGCTTAAGGTCCAGTCTTCTTAGTTGAATCGGTTTGCCTTTTGAGTCAATCTTCCATTGAGCTCCTTTTATCCATGAGTCCATGAGGACTTGGTCCAACCTTTGATTAAAGTTGACCCTTCTAGTGTAGGGGCGCTCATCTCCTTGCATCATAGGCAAGTTAAACGCCAACCTCACATTTTCCAGACTAAAATCTAAGCATTTCCCCCGAACCATTGTAACATAGTTCTTTGGATTCGGGTTCTTACTTTGATCATGGTTCTTAGTGATCCATGCATTGGCATAGAACTCTTCAACCATTAGGATGCCGACTTGTTGGATGGGGTTTGTTAGAACTTCCCAACCTCTTCTTTGAATTTTATGTCGGATCTCCGGATACTCATTTCTTTTGAGTTTGAAAGGGACCTCGGGGATCACCTTCTTCTTGGCCACAACATCATAGAAGTGGTCTTGATGGGCTTTGGAGATGAACCTTTCCATCTCCCATGACTCGGAGGTGGAAGCTTTTGTCTTCCCTTTCCCTTTTCTAGAGGATTCTCCGGTCTTAGGTGCCATCAATGGTAATGGAAAAACAAAAAGCTTATGCTTTTACCACACCAAACTTAGAATATTGCTCGCCCTCGAACAAGAAAAGAAAGGATTAGTAGAAGAAGAAGAAGAAAATATGGACAAGAGGGGGGAGATGTGTTTCGTCCAAGAAGGGTATAGAGGGGTGTGTTGTGTGAAATTGAAGAAGAATGGAAGGCTTTATATAGGGGAGGGAGGAAGGGGTTAAGGTTCGGCCATTTAGGGTGGGTTTGGGTGGGAAATTGGTTTTGAATTTTTGAGGGGAGGTGGAGTTTATGAGGTAGGTTTATGGGGAAGAGTGGATGGATGTGAGTGGTGAAGAGGTGATGGGGAAGAGAGATTGAGGTGATTGGTGAAGGGTTTTGGGGAAGAGTGTTTATGGGGTTTTGTAAAGGAGGGGTGAGAAGAAGTGAGTGGAGGTAGGTGGGGATCCTGTGGGGCCCACAGATCCTGAGGTGATCCTGTGAGGTCCACAGATCCTGAGGTGTTCAAGGAATTACAACCTTACACCAAATTAGGCATGTAAAATGCCCTTGCACGCAACTCTGGGCGTTCAGCGCCAGGTTGGTGCCCATTTTGGGCGTTCAACGCCCATTTGTTGCCCTTTTCTGACGTTGAACGCCAAAACCATGCTTGTTCTGGGCGTTCAGCGCCAGCTTTTCTCCAGGATGCAGTTCTGGCGTCCAGCGCCCAGATGCTGCCCATTTTGGGCGTTCAGCGCCCAGACACTGCCCATTTTGGGCGTTCAGCGCCATAACCATGCTCTGTTCTGGCGTTGAACGCCAGACAGGTGCTTCCTCCAGGGTGTGATTTTTCCTCTGCTGTTTTTGATTCCATTTTCAATTTTTATATTTATTTTGTGACTCCACATGATCATGAAACTATAAAGACATATAACTAAGAAAAATATAGTTAGATAAATAAAAATTGGGTTGCCTCCCAACAAGCGCTTCTTTAATGTCAATAGCTTGACAGTGGGCTCTCATGGAGCCTCACAGATGTGCAGAGCTTTGTGGAGACCTCCCAACACCAAACTTAGAGTTTGGATATGGGGGTTTGACACTAAACTTAGAGTTTGGTTGTGGCCTCCCAACACCAAACTTAGAGTTTGACTGTGGGGGCTTTGGTTGACTCTGCTTTGAGAGAAGCTTTTTATGCTTCCTCTCCATGGAGGCAGAGAGAGATCCTTGAGTTGTAAACATAAGGTTGTCCTCATTCAATTGAAGGATCAATTCTCCTCTGTCCACATCAATCACAGCTCTTGCTGTGGCTAGGAAAGGTCTTCCTAGAATGATGGATTCATCCTCTTCCTTTCCAGTATCTAGGACTATGAAATCAGCAGGGATGTAAAGGCCTTCAACCTTTACTAACACATCCTCTACTTGTCCATAAGCCTGTTTTCTTGAGTTGTCTGCCATCTCTAATGAGATTTTAGCAGCTTGCACCCCATAGATTCCCAGTTTCTCTATTACAGAGAGGGGCATGAGGTTTATTCCTGAACCAAGGTCACACAGAGCTTTAAAGATCATGGTACCTATGGTACAAGGTATTAAGAACTTCCCAGAATTCTGTTTCTTCTAAGGCAATGTCAGTTGATCCAGATCACTTAGTTCATTGGTGAACAAGGGGGGTTCATCTTCCCAAGTATCAATGCCAAATAATTTGGCATTTAGCTTCATGATTGCACCAAAAAACTTGGCAGCTTGCACTTCAGTAACATCCTCATTCTCTTCAGAAGAGGAATACTCATCAGAGCTCATGAATGGCATAAGGAGGTTCAATGGAATCTCTATGGTCTCTAGATGGGCCTCAGAGTCCTTTGGTTCCTCAGAGGGGAACTGGTTATTAGCAACCATGTCAATGAGTTCTTGAGCTTCTGCAGGCATTTTCTTTAGGTGAATGGATCCACCTGCAGAAGTATTCAATAACATCTTTGATAACTCAGATAAACCATCATAGAATATATCCAGGATGGTCCATTCTGAAAGCATGTCAGAAAGATACTTTTTGGTCAGCTGCTTGTATCTTTCCCAAGCTTCATAGAGGGATTCACCTTCTTTCTGTCTGAAGGTTTGAACATCAGCTCTAAGCTTGCTCAGCTTTTGAGGAGGAAAGAACTTGGCTAAGAAAGCCGTGACCAGCTTATCCCAGGAGTTCAGGCTATCTTTAGGTTGAGAGTCCAACCATATTCTAGCTCTGTCTCTTACAGCAAATGGGAAAAGTATGAGCCTGTAGACTTCAGAATCTACTCCATTAGTCTTAACAGTATCACAGATCTGCAAGAATTCAGTTAAGAACTGAAAAGGATCTTCAGATGGAAGTCCATGAAACTTGCAGTTCTGCTGCATCAGAGAAACTAGCTGAGGTTTCAGCTCAAAATTGTTTGCTCCAATGGTGGGAATGGAGATACTTCTTCCATGTAAATTGGAATTAGGTGCAGTAAAATAGTTTTTGAAAAAGGTTAGTAGTTTTTCGAAAATTCAAATAAAAAAATAAAATAATTAGTTAATTAAAAAGAAATTTTGAAAAAGAGGGAGATATTTTCGAAAATTAGAGAGAGAGAGAGAGAGAGTTAGTTAGGTGGTTTTGAAAAAGATAAGAAACAAACAAAAAGTTAGTTAGTTAGTTGAAACAAATTTTGAAAATCAATTTTGAAAAGACAAGAAGATAAGAAGTTAGAAAGGATATTTTAAAATCAAATTTTTGAAAAAGATAAGATAAGAAGATATTTTTGAAAAGATATGGTTGAAATTAGTTTTGAAAAAGATTTGATTTTTGAAATCACAATTAATGACTTGATTCACAAGAAATCACAAGATATGATTCTAGAACTTAAAGTTTGAATCTTTCTTAACAAGCAAGTAACAAACTTGAAATTTTTGAATCAAAACATTAATTGTTAGAGAAAATGCCATTCCCCTCCCCTGAGAGATGTTAAAATGACACTTCCCTCCCCTCTATTTATAAAATATACATTTTCCTCCCTTATAACCTTTAAAAAACCCCTCTTTAATCCATTTTAAATTTTGTGTTAACAAATGTTAACTTTATTCATTTTTTTTAAAAACAAAATTATTTTTACAAAAATATCCTTTAGTAAAAAAATTTTTTTTTATTAAATTTTACTTACTAAAATATCTTTTAATAAATTATTTTTTTATTAATTAAATTATATTTTTACTAAAATATTTTTAAAAAATTAATAATTAAATTATTTTTTCTAATTTTAATAATTAAATTTTTTTTTCTAAGATACCCTTCAATAATTTTTTAATTATTAAATTGTGATTTTACCAAAATTTTTGTTAATAATTATTTTTATATTTTACTATTATTTTAATATTAAATAAAAAATCTTACCACTGCTAATATGTATAACAATTAATATTGATAAATAATTTGTTTCATAAAACTATTGAAATTTATTAACAACTTTATCAAAATTTAAAAACAAGTCGAGATGAATAAATCCCAAATTTAAAAAATTCACATCTCATTCCTTCACATCCCTACAAAGTAAGTTTCTTAATCTAAATAAAGAGCATTGTGCATAATAGAATATGTTTTCATGTTGGTGTATTGTCCCTTGTACAAGCTGCAATCTCCAATACCTAACTCTTGAAACTTCTAAATACTCATTGAATTGTCAAATTTAAAGAATTCCTTCTAAGAAGTTTATCTTTCCTAATATCCTGCAACATCAAATAAATAGTACATTTTAATTTTTTGCTTTTACAAAAGCTATTAATAAACATATATTTGTTGTAAAGTTAGATAAATCTAACCCTTTTTATTTGTTTGGCTTGTAGTTGTGACTTTGCTTTGGCCTGTGCTGAAGCATGTTGTTGAGTTTGTTTTATCATTGAAGTTTGTGATTCACTTGCTGAAATTTTCTGTAATTTGAAAAGGTAAAAAAATACATTTGTATATATAAAGTGTGTGTCAAATTGTATTTATTTAAGAATAGAATAGTAGAATATCTGTTTTGCTTTCTTGGCTCTTATTGGAGCCCTTTGACAGCTTTTTTTATTGTGTCCTAAATCTTTACAATTAGAACATCTAACTGTTGAAATTCTCCTTGCATTTGATGGTGCATCTTCATCTTTTTCCCTTATCCTACTTTTTCTTGGCCTCCCCGGAAGTCTACGCAATGGTGGTGGAAGCACATCTGTATCATCCAAAGTATCCAGATCTGGTAAGGGACTGTGTAGTCCAGAATAAGCTATGATGTACTTATCTTTGTGGTAATATGCATCACAATAATTCTCCACTTTTCCCCGTATGTAAATAATGGCCGCCGCACCATGTTTGTATGGCAACCCACTTATTTGCCATGCTTTGCATTCACATGTATGCAATACTAAATTCACAGGGAATCTTGTAAAACCATCATATACTTCATATCGATGTCCACCAGCAGGTTTTACTTTGCAATATCTTGCATCTTCAGTAGTTTTATTTATTTCAGTTGCAATTCTTGGTCCAACATTATATGACCAAGATGCAGTAGAAGAAAACTGTGTGTAGAATCTCATCATGATTTTGACTCTTAGCCCATCCACTAATTTCAACACACTCATGCTTCTCAAGTTGTCTATCCAAGCATTAAACGACTCACATACATTATTAGTAATATGTGGACTTTTATGATTTGTGTAAAATGCATGTGTAGACCAAGTGTGTAATGGGATATCCATCAAATATTGGTAGGCATCATTATCAAATATTTTCATCTTTTCCATTTTCTTTTTAAAAAGAAATTCATTTAGAGCTTTGACAGCCATCCAAAAAAGATCTTGTAAGATCAATAATGGATATTTTGCTTTGAAATTATTCAACAAATGCTTACTACAATGTCTATGCCATGAATTTGGAAAGTACTCAGAAACTGCACGTGTCAATCCCTGACATTAAATAGAAACAAATTAAAATAAATTATTAACAATGAATAATATGTCAAAATAATACAAATTAAAATATATTACCTTTTGTCTATCACTCATTATTGTGTAACAATCATTTTGAAAGTACGATTTTCCTCTTCCAATGTCATTTGATCATAGTACTCCAATCTTACTATGCTCCCCCCCTGTTTTTTTTCTAGTAACAAATTAGCAAACTTAACTATTTTCTTATAACTTAAAGCATGAGAACCTTCAACTTCTTCCCTTCCTTTTCTTCTGGCCCTATATAATTGCTTAGGATGGGCTTCAACTCCAAACTTGGTAATCAATTCATTAGACATGAGTTCATAGCTCATATTTGGATCAGCATTTAAAGATTGTTTTAACTTTTTTGCTATCCATGTAGAATTAGCATTTCTCTTTTCAAATTTTCTAATACAAGTATGCCTTGGCTCATAACTCTTGATCATAAAAGCAATACCATCCGGAGAAGGAGAAGCATGAATCCTCCAAGGACAACCTTCAGAAGCACAAATGGCAGTCACTCTTGCTTTCTCATTTTTCACTCTTATTATATCAAAATTCTCTTGAATTATGTAATCTCTCAATACACTCCTGAACTCATGTACGTCAACAAATATCATAAACTTTTCTAGACTAATCTTTTCATTATCTTCAACATCAAATCTTTTCATTATCTCACCTTCATTCTCTATGTTAACTTCTACTTCACCTTCTTCCTCTGAAGTGTAGTCATCTTCATTCCACTCCTCATTATCCAAATAACTCTCTACGCATTGATCCTTATTAACATCATATTCTTCATCACTATCGGTAAATAATTGTTCGATAGGGGGTTCAGTTCCATCGTACTCATTAACACTAGATATAGCTTCAATATTGGTAGACATTTTCCTAATATGAAAAAAAAATTGGCGTAATTAATAATGAATAACTATAACAGAAACAAAGAAATGACGAAGAAAAGGATTTAGGGATAGCAAAAATGAAGGGTTTAGGGATATATCCAAAATTGCCAATGATATGAATTTTTTTTTGTAAATTAATTGAGTTTGAGAAAATGATGTCAAACCTTATTACTTGAATTGATAATAACGGCGATGATTACACAAAGCTATGCAGTAATGGCAGCACCTAGGTAGCGATGGCAGAGACAACCAAAGGAAATTGAAGAGATTGAAAGAGAAATAGCGCTGGAATGCGACTGTGAGGGAATTGGAATCCTAACTCAGAAATTGAGTTTAGTTAGTAAATAAATATAAAGGGATAGTATGGTAAATTAGAATTTTAATTTTATTGAATAAAATATTTAATTTTTTTAAATGAAATATTCTGTTAACATTTTTAACTAAATGGATTAAACTGAAAAAGATTTGATTTTTAAAATCACAATTAATGACTTGATTCACAAGAAATCACAAGATATGATTCTAGAACTTAAAGTTTGAATCTTTCTTAACAAGCAAGTAACAAACTTGAAATTTTTGAATCAAAACATTAATTGTTTATTGTTATTTTCGAAAATTTGGTATAAAAATAAGAAAAAGATTTTTGAAAATTTTTTGGAATTTTCGAAAATAACTAAGAAATTTGAAAAAGATTTGATTTTTGAAAAAAAGATTTTGAAAAAGATAAGATTTTTAAAATGAAAATTTGATTTGACTCATAAAAACAACTTGATTTTAAAATTTTTTGAAAAAGTCAAATCTAATTTTCGAAATTTTAAGAGAGAAAAAGGGAAAGATATTTTTTTTATTTTTGAATTTTTATGATGAGAGAGAAAAACAAGAAAAATGATGCAATGCATGAGATTTTTAGATCAAAACAATGAATGCATGCAAGAATGCTATGAATGTCAAGATGAACACCAAGAACACTTTGAAGATCATGATGAACATCAAGAACATATTTTTGAAAATTTTTTTAATGCAAAGAAAACATGCAAGACACCAAACTTAGAATTCTTTAATGCTTAGACATAAAGAATTTAGGAATGCATATGAAAAACAAGAAAAGACACAAAACATGCAAATGCAAAGATCAAACAAGAAGACTTACCAAGAACAACTTGAAGATCATGAAGAACACCATGAATGCATGAATTTTTTTTTGAAAAGAAAACAAAAAGAAAATTACCTAATCTGAGCAACAAGATGAACCGTCAGTTGTCCAAACTCGAACAATCCCCGGCAACGGCGCCAAAAACTTGGTGTTGTTGCCGGATCAAACTTGGCACTGATGTTACCGGACCAAAAGCTTGCCGAAAACTCGAACAATCCCCGGCAACGGTGCCAAAAACGTGATGCCAATACCAAGGTTCACAACTCCGTGTAACTGACCAGCAAGTGCACTGGGTCGTCCAAGTAATAAACCTTACGTGAGTAAGGGTCGATCCCACGGAGATTGTTGGTATAAAGCAAGCTATGGTCACCTTGTAAATCTCAGTCAGGCGGATATAAGATGGATATGGAGTTTTCGAATATAATTAATAAATAAACAGAAAATAGGGATAGAGACACTTATGTAATTCATTGGTGAGAATTTCAGATAAGCATATATAGATGCTTTCGTTCCTCTAGTACTTTGCATTAATCTTTGAGGAACAGCAGAGCTCCACACCTTAATCTATGGAGTGTAGAAACTTTACCGTTGAAAATACATAAGTGAAAGATCCAGGCATGGCCGAGAGGCCAGCCCCCAAAACGTGATCACAGGATCAGAATACAATCCAGGATGATCCAAAGATCTCTAATACAATAGTAAAACGTCCTATTTATAATAAACTAGCTACTAGGGTTTACAGAAGTAAGTAATTGATGCATAAATCCACTTCCGGGGCCCATTTGGTGTGTGCTTGGGCTGAGCTTGAGTGTTGCACGTGTAGAGGTCCTTCTTGGAGTTGAACGCCAGCTTTTGTGCCAGTTTGGGCGTTGGACTCCACTTTGCAGCTTGTTTCTGGCGCTGAACACCAGAATTGGGCAGAGAGCTGGCGTTGAACGCCAGTTTGCGTCATCTAAACTCAGGCAAAGTATGGACTATTATATATTGCTGGAAAGCCCTGGATATCTAATTTCCAACGCAATTGGAAGCGCGCCATTTTGAGTTCTATAGCTCCAGAAAATCCATTTTTAGTGCAGGGAGGTCAGAATCCAACAGCATCAGCAGTCCTTCTTCAACCTCTGAATCTGATTTTTGCTCAAGTCCCTCAATTTCAGCCAGAAAATACCTGAAATCATGGAAAAACACACAAACTCATAGTAAAGTCTAGAAATGTGAATTTAACATAAAAACTAATGAAAACATCCCTAAAAGTAACTAGATCTACTGAAAACATACTAAAAATAATGCCAAAAAGCGTATAAATTATCCGCTCATCAGTTAACTTAGTTAACGTGGAAGCTAACGTGAATAAGGGAATGATAAGCCAATGTTAGTGACACTCACCTTTGTCACTAACGTTGGAGATGGCTAGCATTGCTACGTTAGAAGCCGCGTTAATCTAGTTAACGTGGACACTAACGTGGGAAATAGGGGCACATTGGAACGTTAGTGACAAAGGTAAGTGTCACTAACGTTCTCGAAGGATTGGCAAGCTAAAGTTAAGAGCCACGTTAACTAAGTTAACGTGGACTCTAACGTAATGAAGGGGGAGGCTTCTCAACGTTATTGGGAAAGGTAAGTCCCAATAACGTGTGCGAAGAACCAAGAGGCAACGTTAGTGGTAATGTTTGTGCCACTAACGTTGAGGTTAACGTGGCTCATACTTGGGTGAGGAACGTTAGTGAAAAAGGTGATTGTCACTAACGTTCTCGAACCACACTTTCACTTAACGTTAACACCACTAACGTCCTGAGCCAAGGTCCCTGCCCACTTCACATTTTCTCTCTGCAAGTAAAGCTAAGCCCAAAGAAGAAGAGAACTGCTTCAAACTCAAGATCCAAAGGCCCATACCCAAGACTTGAAGAGGCAACTAGAAGATCAGAAGAGTAGTATATATAGGAGTAGCTTTGAATTAGTTTAGAGAGCTGGAAACTTTAGGGAGCCTTTGGCATAGAACTACTCTCTGTATTACTTTCTCTACACTTCTAGTCTTTCTTTCATCATGTATTCTCCATCTTTGTTTTCATTTTCCAGAGCTATGAACAACTAAACCCCTTTCATTGGGTTAGGGAGCTCTGTTGTAATTTGATGGATCAATATTAGTTTTCATTCTTCTTCTTCTATCTTTTCTCTTGATTTTACTAGAAAGCTTTCGATCTTCATCCAATTGGATAGTTATCTTGGAAAAGAAGCTATTCAAACTTGGATCTCTTCTGAACCTTGAAAGAGGAATGAAGAGATCATGCTATAAATGCTTTCTCATGCTGGACCAAATTGGGTTTGGATGGATATGTGACTATAATCCTTCCAACACTTGGTTTGGGAAATGCATGTGGTATAATCAGTGACCATACTTCATCTCTTCTCATGAGCAATTGACCAAGGAATTGGCTATTGATCAAGATTTGAGAGATTGAATTGCAAGGAATTGTAATTCGATCACTTAAGATTTCCAAGGAGATCAATGAATGCATTGATTGAGGAAGAGATGAAAATGAACTTGATCCGGAGAATGCAACATCTCCCGAGCCCAATGAACTCCCCATTTCTGATCTTACCCATTCTCTTTAATTTCTGTCGTTTACTTTTATGAGCAATTACCCCATTCCCATTTAAGATTCTGCAATTTACTTTACGCCATTTACATTCAGCTCTTTATTTCTAGCATTTACTATTTCTGCTATTTACTTTCTTGCCATTTAATTTTCTGCAATTCTCAACTCAAATTCTAGTTCGCTTAACTAGAACATTCCTCTAATTAAAGTTGCTTGATCAATCAATCTCTGTGGGATTCGACCTCACTCTATTGTGAGTTTTTACTTGACGACGAATTCGGTACACTTGCCGAAGGAAATTTGTTATGAGATAAGTTTTTCGCGCATCAAGTTTATGGCGCCGTTGCCGGGGATTGATTTTGAATCAACAATGACTAAATTGGAGGATAACTAGATTGAGCATTTTTAGTTTGTTTGATTTAATTTTCTGTTTGAGTAATTTACTTTCAGTTTTAGTTAATTTCTCCCTTCCCCCTACTTTTTCATTTTTCTTTGTTATTTACAATTCAGTTCACTAACCCACTAACTGTTTGATATATTGCATCACTCACACTAACAGTAATTCTGACAGAATACTTTCTGTATTTATTTTCCTTGCTCGTGCTTCGTTGGTTGTATGACAGGGAGAAGAAGCGGGGCTTCAACTTCCTTTGATTCTGAACCTGAGAGGACCTTCTTTAGATTAAGGAGGGAAGCCAGAGAAAAACGTGTAGTTGGTGCTGAGGAAGAAGAGGAATACTTCGAACCAAACATGGAAGAAAACATGGAAAACCATCATGAAGAAGAGGCTTATAACCATCGCGGAGGAGGTCGAGCAAATCATGCTGGGGAGGATAGAAGAGTTTTAGGCTCTTACATCAATCCAAACCCAGAAAACTGTGGAAGTAGCATTCAAAAGCCAACCATCCATGCCAACAATTTTGAACTAAAACCACAGCTCATCACCCTTGTTCAGAACAATTGTTCGTTCGGAGGAGGTGTCCAAGAAGACCCCAATCAACATCTAACCACCTTCCTGAGAATATGTGACACAGTGAAGTCTAATGGTGTTCATCCTGACACCTATAAACTGCTCTTATTTCCATTCTCACTCAAGAATAAGGCAGCCAAGTGGCTGGAGTCTTTCTCGAAGGAGAGCTTGACAACTTGGGAAGATGTGGTAAACAAATTCTTAGCAAGATTCTACCCCCCTCAACGAATCAATAGGCTGAGAGCTAAGGTCCAAACTTTCAGGCAACAAGATGGTGAGACTCTTTATGAAGCATGGGAGAGGTTTAAGGACCTGACAAGGAGATGTCCACCAGACATGTTCAACGAATGGGTGCAGCTGCACATCTTCTATGAAGGCCTGTCATATGAATCAAAGAAGGCTGTAGACCATTCATCAGGAGGATTTTTGAACAAGAAGAAGACCATTGAGGAAGCCATAGATGTCATTGAAACAGTAGCAGAGAATGATTATTTCTATGCTTCTGAACGAGGAAACACTAGAGGAGTAATGGAGCTAAATAATGTAGATGCTCTGCTGGCCCAAAATAAGCTCATTACCAAGCAGCTGGTTGACCTCACCAAGAAGATGGAGAGGAACCAAGTAGCAGCAATCACCACTTCATCAACAACCCAAGAAGGAGTGAATGAAGAAGCCGAGGGTAGTCAGGAGCAAGCCAACTACATTGGGAATTCACCTAGGCAAAACCATGATCCATACTCCAAGACCTACAACCCTGGTTGGAGGAACCACCCAAACTTTGGGTGGGAAAATCAACAAGACCAAGGCCTAGATCAAAGACGTCCAAACCCCAACAACAATGCAGCTCACCAACATTTCACACAGAGAACATATCAACACAACCTTAACAACACCTCTCCACAACCATATCAAAACCAAAATAACTTACCTCATCCTTCCACCTCTAATCCCAATCTACCATCATTTGATGACAGACTCTCAAGGATTGATACTCTACTTGAAGGCATAGGCAAAGAGATTCAAGACAGTAAAGTGTTTCGAGAAGAAGTGATGTCCAATATGCAGAATTAGGATGCTGCCATCAAGAAACTTGAGACACAAATTGGCTACTTATTCAAGCAAATTCCCAACCACAACCTTTGCAGCAATACTAACTCAACCCAAAGGGAGGAGTGTCAGGCTATCACCCTTCGAAGTGGGAAGGAACTGAAGGAAACCTCCCAGAAACCACAAGAAAAGGACTCAAATAAAGAGGAAGAAGAGCATGATGGAGTTCGAGTTCCCACTTTGAGTTCACAAAAAGGGGAAGGAGTGCTGAAGCCAGAAATCCCAAGAGTCCCATACCCTCAGCAATTGAAGAAGAAGGGGGATGACAACCAGTTTTCGAGATTTTTAGAAATCTTTAAGAAACTACAAATCAACATACCCTTTGCTGAAGCAATAGAACAAATGCCACTCTACGCCAAGTTTTTAAAGGAGCTAATGACCAAGAAGAGAAGCTGGAAGAACAACGAGACTGTGATACTAATCGAAGAATGTAGTGCTATCATTCAGCACAAACTGCCCCAGAAATTAAAGGATCCCGGGAGTTTCCAGATCCCTTGTATTATAGGGGAGATCACAGTGGAGAAAGCTCTATGTGACTTCTTGGGAGCCAGCATAAATCTGATGTCAGTAGCTATGATGAGAAAGATGAAGATTGAGGAGGCTAAACCAACAAAGATGGCCCTACAATTGGTAGATCGATCGTTCAAGTTCCCGCATGGCGTCGTAGAAGATTTGCTAGTGAAAGTGGGAGATTTTATCTTCCCAGCAGACTTTGTAGTGCTGGACATACAGGAGGAGGCCAAGGCTTCCATCATCCTGGGAAGGCCGTTCTTGGCGACTGTTGGAGCTGTCATTGATGTACAAAAAGGAGATCTCACCTTGAGATTACACAATGAAAAGATGACGTTCAATGTGTTCAAGGCCATGAGTTACCCACCAGAATAATTGGGAGAATGTATGAGGTTGGACTCACTTGAAAATGCAGTGCAGGAAAGTTTTGAAGAAGAAGAACCTGAAGGTTTAATAGAGGAGGAGTCAACGTTTAGTGAAGAGGTTGCAACAGCAGAGATTCATGTACAAGGTGCACTAAAGGAAGAGAACGAAAAGTCAGAAGAACCCAAACTTGAACTCAAAGCACTGCCACCCACTCTCAAATATGCATACTTAGGAGAAAATGAAAATTATTCAGTGATCATAAGCTCATGCCTAAGCCAAGATCAAGAGGATGAACTGCTCAAAGTACTGCGAAAGCACAAAGATGCCATTGGTTGGACTCTAGCTGACCTGAAAGGGATAAGTTCGGCCATATGCATGCACAAGATACTGCTGGAAGATGATGCCAAACCATCCATTCAATCCCAAAGGAGGTTGAACCCAATCATGAAGGAAGTGGTACGGAAAGAAGTTATGAAGTTATGGCAGGGAGGGGTAATCTACCTGATCTCAGACAGCCCCTGGGTTAGCCCTATGCATGTCGTCCCAAAAAAGGGAGGAATCACTGTAGTTCCCAATGAGAAGAACGAACTGATTCCTACAAGGACCGTCACAGGATGGCGGATGTGCATAGACTATCGGAAACTCAATGAGGCTACACGAAAGGACCATTTCCCCCTCCCATTTATGGATCAGATGTTGGAAAGACTCGCAGGACACGCATATTACTGTTTTCTTGATGGTTATTCAGGATATAACTAAATAGTGGTTGATCCCAGAGACCAAGAGAAAACCTCATTCACTAGCCCATATGGAGTGTTTGCCTACAGGCGCATGCCATTTGGGCTGTTTAATGCGCCTGCGACTTTCCAACGCTACATGCTTTCTATCTTTTCAGATATGATAGAAAAATTCATTGAAGTTTTTATGGATGATTTCTCAGTATTCGGAGATTCCTTTCCTAGTTGCCTACATCACCTCACCTTGGTATTGAAAAAATGCCAAGAGACCAATCTGGTCTTAAACTGGGAGAAATGTCACTTTATAGTGACAGGAGGAATAGTCCTTGGTCACAAGGTTTCTAACCAAGGCATTGAGGTTGACAGAGCTAAAGTGGAACTTATTGAAAAAATGCCTCCACCCAGTGATGTCAAGGCAATTAGGAGCTTTTTAGGGCATGCTGGCTTTTACAGAAGATTTATTAAAGATTTTTCAAAGATAGCCAAGCCCTTAAGTAATCTCCTTGTATCTGATACACCATTTATCTTTGATGAATCATGCATGCTAGCATTTGAAAATTTGAAAATAAGGTTGTCCTCTGCACCTATCATTTCCCCACCTGATTGGAACTTGCCATTTGAATTGATGTGTGATGCATCTGATTTTACAGTTGGGGCAGTGTTAGGACAGAGGAAAGATAACTTAGTCCATGTGATATACTATGCTAGCAAAGTCCTCAATGATACTCAAAGAAATTATACCACCATTGAAAAGGAGTTGCTAGCAATAGTTTTTGCATTTGACAAGTTTAGATCATACCTCATCGGTGCTAAAGTGATTGTTTTCACAGATCATACAGCACTTAAATACTTGTTTGCCAAGCAAGAATCAAAACCAAGACTAATAAGATGGATCTTATTGTTGCAAGAATTCAATATTGAAATCAGAGACAAGAAAGGAGTAGATCACCTATCCAGAATCCCACATGAGGAAAGTGGAACACAAGATACAAGTGTGAACGAGTTCTTCCCTGATGAGCAGTTGATGACAGTTCACAAAGCACCATGGTTCGCAGACATTGCCAACTTAAAGGCAACTGGGGCCTTACCTCTAGAGATTAATAAACATAAAAAAAGAAAGCTCATGAATGATGCAAAATACTTTGTCTGGGATGAGCCATATCTCTTCAAGAAGTGTTCAGATGGAATCCTTAGAAGATGTGTTTCGGAAGAAGAAGGACGAGAGGTCCTATGGAATTGCCACGGCTCATGCTATGGAGGGCACTTTGGAGGGGACAGAACTGTAGCAAAGGTGTTACAAAGTAGATTCTTTTGGCCCACCCTTTTCAAGGATGCCAAAGAACTAGTAAAGAGCTGTAATGAATGCCAAAGATCTGGACCCTAAACCCAAAAGAAATGAGATGCCACAAAATTTCATCTTGGAATTGGAACTGTTTGATGTGTGGGGAATCGATTTCATGGGACTGATAAACCTCTATTTCATGGTTTATCTTGTGCTTAATTGAGTGATTTTTATCAACTCTTTACCCACTTATTCATACTATTTGCATGTTTTACATTTTCCTTCCTGGTTTTGTGCTATGATTGAAAACATGCTTCTTTGATCTTATATTTGCTTATTATTAATCCTCTCTTATTACCATTAGATGCCTTGATATGTGTGTTAAGTTTTTTCAGAGATTACAGGGCAGGAATGGCTCAAAGGATGGAAAGGAAGCATGCAAAAGTGGAAGGAATACAAGAAGTTGGAGAAACTGCTAAGCTGTCTAGCCTGACCTCTTTGCACTCAAACGGCTATAACTTTAGCTACAGAGGTCAAAACGATGCGGTTCCAGTTGCGTTGGAAAGCTAACGTCCGGAGCTTCGATTTGATATATAATTTGATATAGCTGCTCTAACGACAGGCGACGCGAACGTGTGGATCACGCGGATGCGTGACCTGTCAGGAAAGCAATCCGCGCGGCCGCGTGGACGACGCCTCTGCGTCACTTGTACGCGATCTGGACGTAACAGAAATCGTAGGGGGTGATTTCTGGGCTGCTTTTGACCCAGTTTTCAGCTCAGAACACATAGATTAGAGGCTATAAAGTGGGGGAATGCATCCATTCAAAAGAGAGCTCGCCAATTTTCACTTTCCATGATTTGGATTTAGTTTGAGGGAGATCTTCTCCTCTCTCTCTTAGGATTTAGGACTTCTCTTAGTTTGTAAGAGTGACTCTCGATCCAGGTTTTATATTTACTTTAATACTTTTATGCGTACTTATAAATGTTGCCAACTTGACTTATGAATCCTTCCCATGT
>NC_029788.2:106570324-106570967 GCF_000816755.2 Arachis ipaensis
GAACTGAACTTCAATAATCCCAACTTTTTCTTAGGAAATAAATAGGATTCGAAGGTCAAACTAATTAGTCCCTTGACTTTTTTTTGTTTTAGCAAAGGTTAACTAAGTGGAATTTAGATTCAACTTTCATTATTGTTGAGAGAGATAACTAAGTTGGACTTCCAATTTCTCTTACCTTGCCAGAAGTTTGCTTTACAGTATTTATTTATTTTAATTTCCATCTACTTTACTTGTCATTTAAATCACTTGCTTCTCACCTTCTAAACCCCGATTACAACCTTTATAGCCAATAATAAGAAAATACTTCCTTGCAGTTCCTTGAGAAGACGACCCGAGGTTTGAATACTCGGTTAACAATTTTTAAAGGGGTTTGTTACTTGTGACACCCAAAACATTTGTACGAAGGGATTTCTGTCGGTTTAGAGACTATATCTACAACGCGACTGTTTTTATGAACTTCTTTACTGGCAAAAATCCCAACGTCAAAATGGCGTCGTTGCCGGGGAATTGCTAACGTGTGCCTTATTATTAGTTATTGTAAATATTTTTCTTTTACTTATTTATTTATTTCTGTTTTTCCTTTTTAATTTTATTTGCTACTATGAACTCTCACCCCTCTCGCTTTGAGTTTGGTTCTAACTTT
>NC_029788.2:106571348-106586969 GCF_000816755.2 Arachis ipaensis
GCATATAAACCATCCTTTCAACATAACCTCGAACCACCACACTCACAAGCTTCTCTTCACCATTCGCCACCATATGATCCTTCCTTACCCCAGTACCAATCCAATCACTCCCAAACACCGCCACTTTCCTATGTATCATGTCCAAGTCCGGCAACCCGAGAAGCAGAGGTTCGCTTAAAGGAAACAGTAAATAAACTTCAAACAACCATTCGACAACTGGAGCAAGCAGTAATTCAATGGGTTTCTAAGCGCTCAAATATACAAGGATCAGCCACAGCCCCATGTGGACAGTCTAATGAAGAGCGGAGCATAAAGGAGATACCAGAAACTCCAGTGGACAAGACAGAGAATGAATTCGTACTAGAACAAGTAGAAGAAGCTGTCATTGTACAAGAAGAAGAGTTGGTTGAAGATCTAGGAGATGCTGAACCTCCATGAGAATCCAGAACTGAGGAGAACTCCGTCAAGGACGCTACAGTTGATGCTAAGGAGGATATTGTACAATCTCCAAGGCAAGTTGTTTATGAAGAATCAGACGGAATAACCCAGGACACAAATTCCCTTGATGATGATAGTCACAAGTCAAATTCTCTTAGTAATGAACTGGCATCCGCAAGTGAATTCTCTGAGGTCGAAGAATCTTCCCGCTTTAAGAGTAAGAGGGAAATGGCTCGTACTCAGAGTTGGTGCACAAGGTTCAATAATGTTCCACGCTTCACCTCGAAGTGCACGGATTGGTATCATGCTCAATTGAATGGATCTCGGAAAATGTTTGGTCACTATGGTGAGAATCTACCTTCTAAACCGCCCGGATGGAAAAATATAGATCAAAACGAAGGCGGATTTAGAACCAAAGTTTGGGATCCTGGAAAATATTCTGACATTCATCACCCCGGGAGCCTGAAAATCTGCTTGAAGCTGATCAGAAGCTTCACATGCCTAGTTTGGGACCCCGGAGGCTATTGGCATTCCAAGCATTGGTGGAGATTTCTAGATGAATTTAAACACAAGCCACCATAACAGGAAGCCCTTCCAATGTCCAACTTAAGGACTTTAACCAAAAGTGCTAGGTGGGAGACAACCCACCATGGTATGATCCTTCTTATTACACTTTTAATTTTATCTAGTTTTGTTTTTGAGTTTTATTTTGTTTTATTAAACATGAGATCATGCATTGCATTCACATTAATCATTGCATTCTGCATTTTTCATGCGTAAAAAAAAAAAAAGCCATGCGACGCGACCGCATCAGCGACGCGTCCGCGTCGCAAGGAGAAGGGAGAAAATAAAAACGAACAGAGAGTCACGCTGGAGCGTGGCTGGAGGCGTGCCAATGGCACAAATCGTCCCACGTGACAGCGTCGCTGACGCGACCGCATCATATGGGAATAATGGCCTCCCACGCGACCGCGTGCCCCACGCGGCCGCGTGACCAGGATTTCGACGTAATAATGGTGCACAGTCGAAAGTTGTGCTAGAGTGGTGCTGGACTGGCGCTGGACGCGCAGTCCATCTCACGCGACCGCGTGCCCCATGCGGCCGCGTCACAACCTACTAAGTGGCCACTCGCGCGATCGCATGCCCCATGCGATCGCGTCACCCAGATTTTTGGCAACATGCAATTTAAACAGAGAGTTGTGCGAGCGCAAGGCTGTCCTCGCGCCAGCAGCATAAAACGGGTCACGCGACCGCGTGACCGACGCGACCGCGTCAATCAGTTTAAGCGCAAGTCACGCGACCGCGTGCCCCACGCGATCACGTCGATTGCGCCGCACAGCTTATCCTAATTTGCCAAATATCTTTTCTTTTCTTCCCCAATCCCAATTTCTTCTATATTTTCTTCTTTCTTCTTTCTTTCTTACTCTTCTCATTCCTCTTATCTTTTATTTTATTTTCTTTATTTGCATACTTTCATTCATTGCATTTTAATTTTGTGCATATTTTTATTTTCTTTTCTAAAATTATTGGTGTTCAAATGTTCTTATTCAACTGTTATATCTTTTCTGGTATTATCTTGGTGCTTAGTGACTTGTTTACACTGTTGGGTAATATTATTTAAATTAATGCTATTCTTTTATGATATTTGAATTTTCTCTTGCATTGACATGAACTTATATTGATATTTTACCCACACTCCTTCCCTTGGTTGCATATTCTGCACCACTGGTATGCCATGGCTTCTATTGTTTTCTCACGTACATGTTGAAGCTTCCATGTAAATGAGACCCTTTTCATTTGGCATTAACCCAACCATACTTCATTTATTTTCTTATCTCTATTACTGGGTTACTTTTTCTTCCCTTTTTCTTTCAGGATGGCCACCCGGAAGGGAACCGGAAGGCGTTTGCATGGGAAAACAGACAAGTCCATCTGCACAATCCTTGGAGAAAAGCATCAGTTGGAGCAACCCGTCCACCTGCACATCTCAGCATGCACCGAGGACGGTGCAATCTTTAAGTGTGGGGAGGTCGATACCGATCTCCATGAGTTAGTTACTCCTCTATCTCAATATTAAATTTATGTTGATTGTTAGATGAAGAGCAAGCCTTAGAAAGCAAGGATAGTAGAGAATTGAGAGAATCGAACCTTAAACACTTGAGTGATTAGAGTGTATACACTACCAGTAAGGGTTCGATGCTCAATTCCTTGTTCCCTGCTTTCATGAGCTATTTTCTTCTTGCAAGTCTATTTGTACTTCATTCTCATTATTTGAATTAGTAAAATCCAGTTCATATTTATTCTTGAAGGATTTGTTTACTTTTAACTAAGTAGGTAGAAACATTTTGCATGTAGTTGCATTCATAGGTTGCATTTCATACATTCTTACTTTCCTCTTCATCTTTATAGCTTCTCTTTAGCTTAGCATGAGGACATGCTAATGTTTAAGTGTGGGGAGATTGATAAACCACTATTTCATGGTTTATCTTGTGCTTAATTGAGTGGTTTTTATCAACTCTTTACCCACTTATTCATACTATTTGCATGTTTTACATTTTCCTTCCTGGTTTTGTGCTATGATTGAAAACATGCTTCTTTGATCTTATATTTGCTTATTATTAATCCTCTCTTATTACCATTAGATGCCTTGATATGTGTGTTAAGTGTTTTCAGAGATTACAGGGCAGGAATGGCTCAGAGGATGGAAAGGAAGCATGCAAAAGTGGAAGGAATACAAGAAGTTGGAGAAACTGCTAAGTTGTCTAGCCTGACCTCTTTGCACTCAAACGGCTATAACTTTAGCTACAGAAGTCCAAACGATGCGGTTCTAGTTGCGTTGGAAAGCTAACGTCCGGGGCTTCGATTTGATATATAATTTGTCATAGCTGCCCCGACGCCAAGCGATGCGAATGCGTGGATCACGCGGACGCATGACCTGGCAGGAAAGCAATCCGCGCGGCCGCGTGGACGACGCCTCCGCGTCACTTGTCCGCGATCTGGACGTAACAGAAATCGCAGGGGGCAATTTCTGGGCTGTTTTTGACCCAGTTTTCAGCCCAGAACACACGGATTAGAGGCTATAAAGTGGGGGAATGCATCCATTCAAAAGAGAGCTCGCCAATTTTCACCTTCCATGATTTGGATTTAGTTTGAGGGAGATCTTCTCCTCTCTCTCTTAGGATTTAGGACTTCTCTTAGTTTGTAAGAGTGACTCTCGATCCAGATTTTATGTTTCTTTGTTTTAAGCTTCCCTTTTCACTTTTATTTATTTAAAACCCCGATTACAACCTTTATAGCCAATAATAAGAAAATACTTCCTTGCAGTTCCTTGAGAAGACGACCCGAGGTTTGAATACTCGGTTAACAATTTTTAAAGGGGTTTGTTACTTGTGACACCCAAAACATTTGTACGAAGGGATTTCTGTCGGTTTAGAGACTATATCTACAACGCGACTGTTTTTATGAACTTCTTTACTGGCAAAAATCCCAACGTCAGGGACCATGCCCAACCTCATATTCAAACAAGTACATCTTGGTAGTAGTGGATTACATTTCCAAGTGGGTAGAGGATATTGCAACCCCATCAAATGATAACAAGGTGGTCATGAACTTCCTCAGGAAGAATATCTTTAGCCAGTTTGGAGTCCCACGAGCACTCATCAGCGATGGAGGGAGCCATTTTTGTAACAGACCACTAGAAGCTCTTCTCCTACGATATGGGGTAAAACACAAGGTGGCCACGCCTTACCATCCCCAAACAAGTGGGCAAACGGAGATATCCAACAGAGAGCTAAAGAGGATTCTGGAAAAGACTGTGGGTGCATCAAGAAAGGATTGGTCAAAGAAGCTGGATGATGCTCTTTGGGCATACAGAACAGCATTCAAAACTCCACTTGGAATGTCCCCATATCAACTGGTGTATGGGAAAGCTTGTCATTTACCACTGGAGCTGGAACACAAAGCTCTCTGGGCTCTCAAGATACTAAATTTTGACAGCATTGCTGCTCGTGCAAAGAGGATCCTACAACTGCAAGAGATGGAGGAATTTCGATCTCAAGCTTATGAAAATGCCAAGATTTATAAAGAAAAGGCGAAGAGAAGACATGACCTGCATCTGGCACCAAGGAGTTTTGAAAAGGGGCAACAAGTACTCCTTTACAACTCCAAATTGAGACTGTTCCCTGGCAAACTCAAGTCAAGGTGGTCAGGACCCTTCCTTATCACAAAGGTCTCCCCATATGGGCACATAGAAATCATTGATGAAGGTTCGGAGAGGACGTTCACTGTGAACGGACAAAGACTCAAACATTATATGGGCAACATGGGGGAAAACCCCAGATTAAACTATCATCTCAATTAATTGAGGAATCGTCGAGCTAGCGACGATAAAAGAGCGCTCTGTTGGGAGGCAACCCAACCTCAGGTAGTTTACTTTTCATCTTTATTTCAATAAAGGTCACAAGTTGTTTCCCAGGTATTGTGAGGAGCTAAGTTTGGTGTTCCACACCAAAACAATCCAAAAGTGAAAGTGTAATTCTAAGTTTGGTGTTCCACCAAAGGGTCTTAGTTAGAATCACACTTCACTTCCAAAGCACATTGCTAGCTCAAAACAATCAAGGGAAACCACTTAGATGTAGTTAGACTTTAGTTAATAATTGTTTTGTTAATAACAAGATATGATGTTCTCTGCATATATGCAAGGTTTTATACTGGGCAAAGAACTAAGTTTGGTGTTCACACACCAAATTAAGTTCAGAAGTCACAAGCATACATGCAAGCTAACTATTTCTCAAGTGCTTTGGGAACAAGCAACTTCCAATAACTTTGCAGGAATCTTATGAGGAAATAGTGCACCTTCACCCAAGGAAGTGAGGTAGCAAAGACCAGGATGATGACAAAAAGAGGGCAACTAGAAACCATCACCCGAAGGTTGTATTGTTACTTAATTCCATGAACTTAGAATGTTGAAAGTTGGAAGTCCGAATGCACTTTTGATTAATAGTTACTCGATAGTTTGAACCCTTTTTCAATTCTGTCTTTTAAACTTTTTGTTGAATAGGTTTATGCTTGCTGATCTTTATGTCACTCATCCTTACTTTGCTTACTTGTATGCTTGTCCTTTTGAATCAAATGAAAAGAGAATGAGTGTTTTATAAAAGACCAGAGTGGAGTTCATATTATGGAGTAAGTTCTTGAGTTTGTGGTATGGTCATAAGTTAGCTAAGTTGGTTCAACCACAAGGTGGGAAGACAACTATCTGTCATGAATCATATGCTTGAGACACACCCCATGAGACTAAATAACAAGATCCTAATAAGAAAAAAGGAAAAGAAAAATAAAAGTGAAAAAAATAAATAAAAGAAAAAGAGTAAGCAATAAGGCTAGGAACCAATGGTTTTAATCTTGAGGCATGTGTCTGTGGTGTTCCTGTGTAGGGGATTTACTTGGATGAATAAGCTCTTAGGGGTGCCTTATCACTTGGTAACTTGGGTTAACTAACTCGGGATTATCAACTGAAAGTCCACTATCAAGAGTAACCCTCACTACAGAGCATTTAGTAACCCAAAGAGGTGCTGGACACCAAGGTCTCAAGAAAAGAAAATAAATAAACCATATGCCTGTGGTGTGTATGTATGAGGGAGAGAGACTTGAGGGAGTAAGTCCTTAGGGGTGTCTTAACACCTAGCACCTTGAACCAACTAGTTCGGGAGTGTTGACTGAAAGCTTATCTTAAAGAGTCACCCCCTTACAGAGCACTTAGCCTAAGAACACAAATAAGCCCTGAAATGACAACAAAAGGATCAAAGAATAAAAGTCTCATGGGATGCAATCACAATGAGTATTCTAGGACATGATAAAGGTCTAAAAGCCAATAAAGGAATGAATCTAAGTTGCTATGCATGAAACTACCATAAAACCAGGGACATGACTTCCACAAGAATGACTCATTTCTCTTGGCATTCCGTTCATCATTCTTTTGTTCCAGTACTTGTTTAGGGACAAACAAGCTTTAAGTTTGGTGTTGTGATGCCAGGGCATTTTGGCCAGTTTCACTGACCTTTTCTTTACTGTTTTTAGGGTAGTTTCATGCATTTTCTTAGAAAATAAGCTAGTTTTGGGTAGATATTCACTTACATCTTGATTCAAGCATACATGTTGCACTTTACATGATTTCATGAGGATTTTGTATGAATTTAATGACAAATTGGATGTTGCATTTCCCATGACTTGGACTAGAACTTTGATGCACTTTATTGCTTGATTTCAGGACAAAGGAAGCAAGGAAGAACCACGTTAGCAGCCACGTTAATCTAACTAACGTGACCTCTAACGTGGAATGGGAGCGAACTTGCAAAGTTAATGAGAAAAGTAATCACCAATAACGCCCTCGAAGCCATCATAACCCACGTTAAGAGTCACGTTAACTAAGTTAACGTGAACTCTAACGTGGAAGAAAGAAAATGGAGCCAACGTTAGTGACACTTACCTTTGTCACTAACATTGGACCAAGCTCATAAGTGGCCACGTTAAGAGCCATGTTAACTTAGTTAACGTGGACTCTAACGTTAAGAAGCAAAAAGAGAAGCCAACGTTAGTGACTTTCACCTTTGTCACTAACGTTGGCCAAGCCTCATTAAGCCACGTTAACTTAGTTAACGTGGAAGCTAACGTGGAGATAGCATGTGATCGCCAACGTTAGTGACACCTACCTTTGTCACTAACGTTGGAATGAACCCAAACAAGCCACTATGAGCCACGTTAACTCTCACGTTAACTTAGTTAACGTGGAAGCTAACGTGAATAAGGGAATGATAAGCCAACGTTAGTGACACTCACCTTTGTCACTAACGTTGGAGATGGCTAGCATTGCTACGTTAGAAGCCGCGTTAACCTAGTTAACGTGGACTCTAACGTGGGAAATAGGGGCACATTGGAACGTTAGTGACAAAGGTAAGTGTCACTAACGTTCTCGAACCACACTTTCACTTAACGTTAACACCACTAACGTCCTGAGCCAAGGTCCCTGCCCACTTCACATTTTCTCTCTGCAAGTAAAGCTAAGCCCAAAGAAGAAGAGAACTACTTCAAACTCAAGATCCAAAGGCCCATACCCAAGACTTGAAGAGGCAACTAGAAGATCAGAAGAGTAGTATATATAGGAGTAGCTTTGAATTAGTTTAGAGCGCTGGAAACTTTAGGGAGCCTTTGGCATAGAACTACTCTCTGTATTTACTTTCTCTACACTTCTAGTTTTTCTTTCATCATGTATTCTCCATCTTTGTTTTCATTTTCCAGAGCTATGAACAACTAAACCCCTTTCATTGGGTTAGGGAGCTTTGTTGTAATTTGATGGATCAATATTAGTTTTCATTCTTCTTCTTCTATCTTTTCTCTTGATTTTACTAGAAAGCTTTCGATCTTCATCCAATTGGGTAGTTATCTTAGAAAAGAAGCTATTCAAACTTGGATCTCTTCTGATCCTTGAAAGAGGAATGAAGAGATCATGCTAGAAATGCTTTCTCATGCTGGACCAAATTAGGTTTGGATGGATATGTGACTATAATCCTTCCAACAATTGGTTTGGGAAATGCATGTGATATAATCAGTGACCATACTTCATCTCTTCTCATGAGCAATTGACCAAGGAATTGGCTATTGATCAAGATTTGAGATATTGAATTGCAAGGAATTGTAATTCAATCACTTAAGATTTCCAAGGAGATCAATGAATGCATTGATTGAGGAAGAGATGAAAATAAACTTGATCCGGAGAATGCAACATCTCCCGAGCCCAATGAACTCCCCATTTCTGATCTTACCCATTCTCTTTAATTTCTGTCGTTTACTTTTATGAGCAATTACCCCATTCCCATTTAAGATTCTGCAATTTACTTTACGCCATTTACATTTAGCTCTTTATTTCTAGCATTTACTGTTTCTGCTATTTACTTTCCCGCCATTTAATTTTCTGCAATTCTCAACTCAAATTTTGGTTCGCTCAACTAGAACATTCCTCTAATTAAAGTTGCTTGATCAATCAATCTCTGTGGGATTCGACCTCACTCTATTGTGAGTTTTTACTTGACGACGAATTCGGTACACTTGCCGAAGGAAATTTGTTACGAGACAAGTTTTTCGCGCATCAGTTAGTTATCCTATCTTATCTTATCTTATCTTTGGATGAGGTCAGCTTAT
Source organism: Arachis ipaensis (assembly GCF_000816755.2). Classification (NCBI taxonomy): domain Eukaryota; kingdom Viridiplantae; phylum Streptophyta; class Magnoliopsida; order Fabales; family Fabaceae; genus Arachis; species Arachis ipaensis. The sequence goes on from NC_029788.2 coordinate 106,579,983, forward strand.
CTTCAAGGAAACCGCCTTTATCTCTGTAGGCTCAAACTGCCTGTGGATTTGGGTCGTGTTCCTCTATTTGGTCCCTTTATTGGGCTTTCCTGTCGATTGGCCGAGCTCTTTAGAAGAAGAGGTCGGATAGTCTGACCTAAAGAGGTCGGTCGCTTTGTCGCCAATCATCCCGGGTCGGATAGCTCGACCCAGGGTATGAACACTTTCTAACTATAGTACCTTCTTAGGTTACAGGCATGCCATGACCTTGTTAGCTCTCGTCCCTCGAGGTTGGACACCTTGTAATAGCCCTTTCCCAGTACCTCTACAACTCGGTAAGGTCCTTTCTAGTTAGCTTCTAGCTTCCCCTATCCTTATCGACCTGCTCCGATGTCATTTCGGATTAGGATGAGATCGTTGTTGGCGAAGCTTCGCTGAACTACCCTCTGATTATACCTTGAAGTCATTCGATGCTTTAACGCTTCCTCTCTAATCCGAGCTCTTTCTCAGACTTCTGAAAGTAGGTCGAGCTCTTCCCTTTGATTTTGGGAGTTGGCCTCTTTATTGTAGAGGATCATTCTGGGGGATCCTTCCTCTATCTCCACTGGGATTATTGCCTCCATTCCGTAAGCAAGTCGGAAGGGTGATTCTCCTATGGTGGAGTGCAGAGTTGTCTGATATGCCCATAGGACTTGTGGGAGCTCTTCGGCCCAAGCTCCCTTTGCGTCCTGTAGTCTCCGTTTTAACCCAGTTAGTATGACTTTGTTGGCAGCTTCTGCCTGTCCGTTGGCTTGTGGGTGTTCTACGGATATGAATTGGTGCTTTATTTTCAAGTCCGCTACCAAGTTCCTGAAACCTGTATCAGTGAATTGAGTGTCATTATCTGTGGTGATGGAGTAAGGGACCCCGAACCTTGTAATAATGTTCCTGTATAGGAATTTCTGACTTTTTTTTAGCGGTGGCATTAGCTAGGGGCTATGCCTCAATCCATTTTGTGAAATAGTCTACCCCTACAATGAGGAACTTGACTTGTCCCGAACCCTGGGAAAAGGGTCCGAAGAGGTCGAGCCCCCACTTTGCAAACGGCCAAGGTGATGTTACACTGATGAGCACTTCTGGTGGAGCGATGTGGAAGTTAGCATGCTTCTGACATGGTGGCCATGTCTTGACGAACTCTATCGCTTCTTTTTGTAAGGTCGGCTCGAAGAATCCAGCTCGGAGTACCTTTTTGGAGAGAGCTCGTGCCCCGAGATGGTTGCCACATATACCACTATGTATTTCTTCTAGAACTTCCTTTGTGTTGGAGGTCGGCACACACTTTAGGAGGGGTGTTGAAATCCCTCTCCTATATAAGATGTTGCCTACTATGGTGTAGTGCTGTGCTTCTCGTACTAGTCTTTTTGCCTCCCTTTTGTCTGTGGGGAGTGTCTCCGTCTTGAGGTAGTTGATTATGGGGGTCATCCACCCTTGATCCTGACCTGATATGGTTAAGACCTTTTCTTCCTCTGAGATTGATGGGCTTTGCAGTGTTTCTTGGATGAGGCTTATTGCCCCCTGGTTTGGTGCTGGCTAGTTTTGAGAGTGCATCAGCTCGGGCATTCTGTTTCCGAGGTATATGTTGGACCTCATATTTCCTGAGTTGTCCGAGCTGTTCTCTGGTCTTGTCCAGATACTTTTTCATGGTGGGATACTTAGCTTGGTAGCTCCCTTCTATTTGTGAGGTAACTACTTGTGAATCGCTGAAGATGGTGAGATTTTGAACCCCTACCTCCTTAGCCATCCTCAAACCAGCCAGTAGTGCCTTGTATTCAGCTTGATTATTTGAAGCAGGGAATTCAAACTTTAGTGAGAGTTCAATTTGGGTTCCCTGATCGCTTTCTATATCACACCTGCACCACTCCCAGTTTTGTTTGAAGAGCCGTCCACGTAGAGATTCCATTTTGTGAGATTTCCCAGGGTATCAGTGTACTCGGCGATAAAGTCGACCAAATACTGTGATTTGATGGCAGTCCGAGCTTCATATTGCAGATCAAATTCAGACAACTCAACTGTCCATTGTAGGATTCTTTCAGCTAAGTCTGTCTTCTGTAGGATGCCTTTTATGGGCTGGTTGGTCCGGACATGGATAGTGTGTGCTTGAAAGTACGGGCGGAGTCGTCGAGAAGTGAGTATAAGTGTGTAGGCGAACCTTTCTATCTTTTGGTAGTTCAGTTCGGCCCCTTGTAAAGCTTTGCTGATAAAGTAGATGGGTTGCTGCCCACGTTTGTCTTCTCTGACTAGTGCAAAATTGACAGATCACTCTATAGCTTGAAACAAGTTAGTAGGCAGTGGAACACCAAACTGACTTCAACCCTTCTTGAGGCTGGGTACCCACAATCATGAAATGACTACAGTTTGTTCACTAAGCAAAGAGGAGTTGAGTTCACAGTGATTCTAGTTTATGTCGATGATATGATTGTGGTAAGGGATGATTCGAAGGAGATTAGTGCCATCAAGCAGCGCCTGCATCACCTATTCCAAATCAAGGATATTAGTAAATTGAGTTTTTTTTTCTTGGATTGGAAGTAGCTCGAAGCAAGAGGGGGATATTGGTTTGCCAACGAAAATACTGTTGAATGCCAAAGAAGTATCAACTCCCATGGACTACACTGTAAAATTGACAAAGGACATAGGAACTTTACTGCAATCAAGCTCAGTATCTAGATTGTCCCACTAACGCGCACTTCGAAAGGGGCACCAGCTATGGGGTTGTTGTTTTCAACAAATTCAGATTTAGAACCTACTGGATTTTTAGATAGTGATTGGGGAACGTGTCCAGATTCAAGAAGATCGATTTCTGGATATTGCTTCTTTATTGGAAGGTCAATTGTATCATGGAAGAGCAAGAAACAAAGTGCAGTGGCCAGTTCATTGTGTGAAGCAGAGTACAGAGTCCTTGCTGTGGCTACTCGGGAAGCACAATGGATTACCTATGTGTTAAAAGACTTGAAGATCAAATTGAAGTGTGACAACCAATCAGTTCTGCATATTGCGACCAATCTGGTCTTCTATGAGATAACAAAACATATAGAAATGAATTGCCATGTTGTGAGGGACAAATAGCAAGAACAAGTGACAAAATTGTTACTTATTTCTACAATAAATCAAGTAGTTGACATCCTGACAAAAACTTTGGTGCCATCTTAGTTTCAGCAGTGTTATAGCAAGCTTAGAATGGTGATTAATGAGAATTCTAGCTTGAGAGAAAGTGTTATATGAACTGAAGTCTAATAGTAAAATATAATTAGTTAATTATAGCTGTAATTGTGTTAATTGAGTAGCTAGAACTAATTGTGATTATAAAAGTTAGCTGGCTAATTGTTAGTGTATATATATATCATGTGGCTTACTTGTAAGCATTGTTAAGAAGGTGAAGCTTCCAAAGATTAAGAGTACATTGTTTAAAATGCTCTGGTTACATTCCTCAAATTCATAAAAGTTTCTTTTTTACTGCACACTCTCTCTCTCTGAACTCATCTCTTTTTACATTATCTTTACTTATTTTACCAATCAATATCAAAAGCTTTGGTTATAAATTTTTCTATAAATATATGTAGCTTATCTATCCTATACTGGATAGGTATAATTGTTTTTGTATGTATTACTTTTAATATTTTTGGAGCTATTAGTTGTTTTAATTAGGCTCATTTTTTTGGTTATTGGAGAGAAGAATGTGTTGTGCTGAGTTATGGGATAAAGGGGTGCTTAACGTTATTGTGGGACAGAAATTTCTGACATGCTAAGGTAACAAGTCGGACCATGCGACTTGTATGAGAGAGAAAATAGAATTTTCAAATCGGACGGTCTGATTTGCAAGGAAAAATTCGAATTTTAGATGGTATAAACATTCTCAGTTTTCACGTTGAGCTAGTAGTACTAACAGCAACAACAACTACTATTATAACTCTCAAATACTAAATCGGAGGGTGTGACTACATGCAGCAAAGTCTTATGCTGGGTTATGGGACACAGTTGCGGGGAGCAACATCAACGCAACACGTGGTGGGAGAGGGACAGATCGGACCCTCTGATTTGTTGCAACAATACGGATCCTTCGATTTGGCTTCGAGATTTCGGACCGTCCAATTTGTCTATAATTAATCCCACAAATTGGTAAAGCTCACTCGCACTCCATATTCTCGTCCTACCCTAATCTTTCCTCCATAACAAAAATAAAAAGCGTTTTAATTATAGTAGCAAGTCAAACTCCCCCCTTTCTGTTTTATTTTATTTTATTTTTTTTTTATTTTTTATTTTTTGGTATTGCACGTATACGTGAATTCTTTTATTAGTATTTTTAAATAATATTTAAGGTCTAAAGTTGCATTCAATTGAATACTGGGCTGTAGCTGCTATCTCGTATAGGTGATGCGTTCAAGTATTGATGTCCACATCTAGTGACTAGAGTCATAGATAATGAATAGTCGGATTATAATGATATACATATAGCTGAATACTTCTATGAAGATTTTATTATTGTCTTTGTATGAAAATATTTTTTTTTATTATTAAATTATATATTGTATAGTTTGATTTTGATGTGTTATAAAAGCATTATTTTTTTAAAGTGTGGCTAAATAAATAAAATACACTTTTAACACAAGAATTTTCATAAAAAGATATTTTTAACATTTTCATTTGAGTAGGTGCTATATATATATATTAGTGTATCTTTTTTTAACCATCAACTTTTGTGTTTTGTAACCATCAATTAGCCATCAATAGTATTTTTAATGGTGTGAGATTACATCCAATGGTAGAAAATCACTCACTTTTCTTTTGATGGTTAAGTGCTGGCCACAAAACACAAAAGTTGCTGGCTCCTTAGACTTTCTCTTGTTGATATTGCAATTGTGAGGAATGTTGAAGTTAGTCCCACATCAAAGAAAGTAAGGAAGAGTGATGAGTTTATAACATAAGAAACTCATTAACTTGACACTTTAAAGTTTTGAGTTGGATGTGGTGTCTTCTCATTTTATGTTATCTCACTTGATTCTTCCCCAAAATCTCCGTATTTATTGATTTATGTTTTAATTTATGAAATGTATATAAAAATAAAAAATATTAAATCAATTTTTTTTTACCAAAGATAGGAAACTCGAACCCGCAACCTTTTAATTGAGTATGGGGAGACTATGCCATTTGAGCTATAACTCATTGGCTTTAAATTTGGAAAGATAGGAGAATCAAACCCGCAACCTCTTAATTAAGTATGTGGAGTCTATGCTATTGGCAAATTTGGAAAGATAGGAGACTCGAACCCACAACCTCTTAATTGAGTATGGGGGAGTTTATACCATTTGAACTATTACTCATTGGCAAAAAATATTAAATCAATTGAAATGATATGAACTAAGAAATGTATAATTTTATTTAGAGAGCTTAGAATTCAAATCTTAAAAAACGAGAATTTTTTTTATAAATTATATAATAAAAGATATTTTAGAAAAACAAAATTTGGGCCCGGCGGACCGTCCCGTCCTGCCCCGCCAAAACCCGCCAATTTGGCGGTGCGAGTTTGGCGGATTTTTTTAATTTGGCGGGCTCCAAATCCTAGCCCGACCCGCCTTTTTTAGCGGGTTTAGCGGATCGGCCCGACGGGCTCGACCTGTTTTGCCACCCATATTTTTATCGGTTACTCTTAAGATTTAGAGATCGTATCCAATAAAAATATAAAAACAACCAAATAAATAAATAATTATAAAAAATAAAAAAATTAAAAATTAAAAATTACAAAATTTATATTAAAATGTGTAAAAATTAACAAGTATTTAAATAAAAATGACAGAATTTAAATAACATTTAAACTAATTAATATAACTTTAGCATGAAAAGTCCAATTTCTAAAATTGATCCCTACAAAATATCAACGTTTAAATCTATTTTGTAGCATATTCATCATGGATCAGTCGGATTTAATATGGATCAGGTACATTTATTTCATATATAAGGGCAAATGCTATATATGGTTGATAAGTTTGAATGATTAAATTGGATATTTACAAAATAAATTAGATATTATTGTCCTGATGGGGGTTAATTACTTCCAACTGCTACCAGTTTAGTTGATAGAAATAATTAAATGCCCAACGAAATAATAGAGGCGACTTTCCTCGTCAATATTTTATGACAAGCTGACAGCAATGAGATTTGATCTATCGCTGCATAATTCTATTCGGTTGGAACAACTTACTTTAATTAAAATTAAAGATCCATATGTTTTAAGGAAAATAAATAAATTATATTGATGGATGGTAAGAAGCATCCACACTATTTCTATTGACTTATCAAAGGAATACACTATTACTCCTATTGACTTGTCGAACGAATACACTATATAGACATTGATATTTAATTAATGAGATATCCGCTATATATATAATTTAGGAAAAATTAAGAGTAAGACATATATTATAGGAAACGTTTCAAGTGCTCTAGGGTATTTTTCTAAAATTCAGTATGCTAAGTATTATCACATTTTAAATTTTTGTTTGTCTTAGAGTGACATATAAAATGACCCAAATGGCCCTGAAATGTAAACATAAATGACAATAAAAAACAGTTCAACTAATATCCTTAAAAATGATTTTTTAATCAAAAAAATAAAAAATATTAGATGAGTTTTTATCGAATAAGATATTAAAAAAATTAATTTTTATTTCCGCAACAATTTTTTTTTTTGCATAATCATTAATTTTTTTATTGTGAATCATTCATAACCAAATTCACAAACTAAATATTTATAGGACTAAGTAATTAAGTCATTCGTATATACTTTTATTTTCGTACTTCAAAACGTGAAAATATTAAAAATGAGAAAAATATAACTAAAATAATCAATAATAAATTAATCGGATGATATTAGATAGATATTACGAAATCTTTTTGGATTTAAAACAGAATTTATAAATTTAAAAAAAAAGTATAATAATAATAATAAAATATTAAGAAAGAAATAGTAAAATTTAC
>NC_029788.2:106587154-106611513 GCF_000816755.2 Arachis ipaensis
ATAAAAATATATTTCAATTAAAAATTAATTAAATAATATTATTTGCAACTAGTATTTTTTTAATACTTATTTATTTGTTTGTTTAATATATAGTGTTGAATATTGACGAACCGGATTTTCTGTCAGTAAAGAATTTCACAAATAAGTTTTCGTTGCTAGTATAGTTTTTAAACCAACAGAGAATCTTTTCGTACAAAAATTTTGGTTGTCACTAAAGCAAACCCAATAAAATTTATAACCGAAATATTTAAACCTCGGGTCGTCGCTCAAGGAATTACAGGGAAGTATGATTTATTATTGGTTATGGAAAAGGTATCTTTTTGGGTATTTTGAAATAGGGAACAAAGGAAATAAATTGGCAAAAAAGTAAATTAATTATCATGAAAACCATTGCAAGGTATGAGAACTGGAAATCCCATCCTAGTTATCCTTATCAATTGTGATGAGAATTGTTTATTGCTCCCACTTAGTAAACCCTTACTAAATAAAGAAAAGTCAAGTGGACCAATTAATGGGATTCCTCAAGTCCTAGTCAACTCCTATGGAAAGACTAGCTTTAGAGGGATCCAAATCAATCAGAAAATTCTAATTTTCAATCACCAACTGAGTTTGATAACTCAAGTGTCACCAATTACTCAACTAAAGTAAAGGGAGAAGAAATCTAAATTAAATTGAAAGCATCAATAACATAAATAAAAGAAAGCAATCTTAAATTTGAAATACCTCAAATTATATTAAATAGAAAATCAAATTAAACATGAGAATTCATAAACCGAATTGTAACATAAAGAAATCAATAAAGGAAAATAGATAAACTAGAATGCTGGAATAAATAAAAATAGAAGAAAAACTAAATTAAAGGAACATTGAACTCGGAATTGAGAAGAAACAATCCTAAAGTTAAGAGAAATCCTAAATCCTAAAATCTAAGAGAGAGGAGAGAGCCTCTCTCTCTAGAAAACTACATCTAAAACCTAAAATTATGAATATGAAAGTTGTGTGTATGAATGAATGGATTTCTCCACTTTATAGCCTCTAATTTGTGTTTTCTGGGAAAAAAACTGGGTAAAAAATAGCCCAGAAATTACTCTCAGCGATTTCTGATACGTCCAGCACGCGGCAAAGTCACGCGTACGCGTCGTCCACGCGTACGCGTGGATTGAATTTTCTCCAGGTCACGTGTACGCGTAATCCACGCATGCGCATCATCTATCTTCGGGGAAGCTATGGCAAACTATATATCATTGCGAAGCCCTGGATGTTAGCTTCCCAACGCAACTAAAACCGCCTCATTTGGACCTCTGTAGCTCAAGTTGTGGTCGATTTAGTACCAAGAGGTCAGGCTGGACAACTTTAGCAATTCCTTCAGTTTCTTGTATTCCTTCCACTTTTACATGCTTCCTTTCCATCCTCTAAGCCATTCCTGCCCTATAAACTCTGAAATCACTTAACACACATATCAAGGCATCGAATGGTAATAAGAGAGGATTAAACATAGCAAATTTAAGGCCAAAGAAATATGTTTTCAATCATAGCACAAAATTAGGAAGGAAAATGTACAACATGCGATTTTTATGAATAAGTGTGAGAATAGTGGATAAAATCCACTCAATTAAGCACAATATGTACCACAAAATAGTGGTGCATCAAATCTCTCCACACTTAAACATTAGCATGTCCTCATGCTAAGCTCAAGAGAAGCTATAAAGGAGTGAAGAGGAATGGTAGAATGTATGAAATGCAACCTACTTATATGAATGCAACTACATGCTAAGATGTTTCTACCTACTTGGTTAAAAGTAATTAAGCTCTTCAAGACAAACATAAATCTGATTTCACTAATTCAAATTATACAATAAAAGATAAGTAAACTTGTAAGAAGATAGTTCATGAAAGCAGGGAACATAGAATTAAGCATTGAACCCTCACTGGTAGTGTATGTGTACTCTAGTCACTCAAGTGTATAGGGTAATCACTCTAGTCTTATCTAATCATACTTTCTAAACTTTGTTCTTCATCTAACCAATCAACAAATATTTAATGTACCAATGCAAACATCATGAGATCTTTTGTAATGGGGCCAAGGTAAAGGTGAGGGTATATATATGGCTAAGTGAGCTATAAATTGAATCCTTGACTAACCTAAGCTCTTGCCTATACACACTCTATATACTTTTTAAATTCATGCCTAGCTACCCAAAATTTCCACTTTTGCATTACATACTCATGCATCAACTTTTCTTTTAATTTGTATCACATGTGCATTGATCTTTTCATTAACTTAACTTAGCATGGGGGTAATTTTGTCCCCTTATTTATTTACTTATTTATTGAATATTTTATATTTTTTTTGAATTTTTGAAGGCATAAAAGTAAACATAACATTATCAATGCACATGGATTTTTAATTTTTCTAGTCTCGCATGAGTAGGTACCCAAATTCCCAAGATTTTATTATTTAAACCTTGTACACTTTCATTAATCCAAGTTCCCACAGTTTTTCCACACTTAGTTAACACACTATCTTAAGCTAACTAAAGATTCAATTGGGGTATTTAATTTATTTTTCTGCTTAAGGCTAGTGATGTGGTAAAATATAGAACAAATGGGGATTAAAAAGGCTCAAAGTGGCTAACAAAGGTAATTGAAAGGGTAGGCTATTTGGGATAAGTGAGCTAATAGTCAAATAATGGCCTCATTCATATGCATGAATATAAACACATTAAACATTGGACATATAGGATGGAACAAAATATAGATTACAATCATAGAGAAGAAAACACACAAGAATAAAAATTTATGGCTAAATAGTGTAACCATGTAATTAAGCTCAAGTCTCACAGGTTGTGTTTTCTAGCTTTAAACCATGTTCCAAATTACAATCTTCAAACAAGTTTTAACACAAAAATTTTGATTTAAATTAGTGAAATTTTCAAAATAGAGTCTTTGAAAAGAAACTTATTATTTTTCAACTAATTAGAACATGCATGCAAATACCTATTACTATGCAATCTATCCTATCCTAAACAAAAGAAAAAAAATAATTTATTGGTGTTAAGAAAGAGAATTTACCTTCGGAAGTCAGGTACTGACCGACCTCCCCACACTTAAAGCTTGGCACCGTCCTCGGTGCCATCAGTCAGGAACAAAGGGGGGCTGGTAGCAGTGTCTCCACAATCGGGGCTGTCATGGCTCCCGGTGCTGGTAGGTAAGGTGGAGTCCGGAGTGTCCTTTGGTCTTCTTCAGCTGGGTGGTTGCCAACAATCAGCTCCTTGAGGTATGTAAATCGGCGCTTGTTACGTCGCTCCATTCGCTTCGCCTGCCGGTCCAGCCGGTCCAACCTCTGAAGTATCTGAGGGAGCAGCTGATTTGTTGAAGGTGCTTGTGCTTTTTGTTCTTTTCCTTGTCGGTGACTTATTAGAGGCTCTCTCTGTACCCTTCCTGGTGGCCATCCTGAAAAGGGAGAAGAGAAAGGTAACATGCAATTCAAAGGGATAGAGCAAGGAAGAGGGCAGTACAAGTGATAATCATGCTAAGGTAAAGAAGAATATCATTAACACATGGTCGCGAATTCATGTAATTAGGACATCAACGGAAATATAGCAAGAAATATGAAGGTAATTAGATGCAAGATGTTTATTAGCATGCCAGCAAAGGCATGAGTAGCATAGATCAAGCATTAATTGCTAAAATATATTATCACTCGTAACAAACCAACAATCACGTTTGTATTGACAATTATAATTAATTAATAAAATATAGGAAGGATTTTGTGAAAAGCAGGCATTAGAGTAGAAGAGTAGAATAATTAAAAATGCACAATGCTATATGGGCTTATTCACAAACACTTGGTATGCATGTTTAATATGTTAGGAAAAGTATTAAATTTGAACATGCAAATAACCCAAAAATAATAATTAGTGATAATTATCAAATAACTCCCTAATAATTCACAAGCAATATGGAAGAAAACAATCACCCAATTAGATTTATAACACCAAGTAAAATAATGCAAAAATAGATAAATAATAAAAAGAAGAAGAAAAAAAATAGAAAGAAAGAACCTTGAGAAGAAGGTGATATAGAGGGGTAATGAAGAACGAGAGGTGAAGAAAATATGATGGAAGGGAAAAGAAGAAGAGAAGAGTAAAGAAAGAGAAAGAATGGAAAAAGATGGGAGAATAAAGAAGAAAGAAAAGAAAGAAGAAAGAAAAAGAAAAAAAATTAGGATTTAGAAAGATAAGATATGAAAAACAGGGCTGCGCAGGGTTCAGGTGCATATTCGCGAATGACGCGTACGCGTACTCCACGCGTACGCGTGGGTCGCGCACTGAGGGGGCGACGCTTAAGCGTCGGTCACGCGTACGCATGACCATGTTTGTGCTATTCGCGCGAGGGCATCGTGGCGGTCGCACAACCCTCTGTTCATTTTGGGATATGCGCCAAAATGTCATATGACGCGTGCACGTCAGGCATGCGCACGTGTGGAAGTGCAAAAGTGGAAAATTATGCGCACACGTTAACGATGCGTACGCGTGGGTGGGTTTGTGCTTCTAGCACAATTCCAGCACCAAGCCAGCATAACTTTCGGCCAATACACCTTTTACGTTGAATTCGCAAGGTCACGCGTGCGCATCATTGACGCGTACGCGTGATGTGCCAAATTCTCAGATGACGCGTACGCGTGAGGGACGCATACGCGTGGTGATGCTTGTGCGATTGGCACACTTTCTGCACTGTTTCCACGCAACTTTCTGTTCATTTTTTTATGCAGATGAAAATGCAGACTATATGCAATACTAATGAGAAGAGTCACTAAAATAAAACTAAGGAGAGAAAAGAAAGAATGATCATACTATGGTGGATTGTCTCCCACCTAGCACTTTTAGTTAAAGTCCTTAAGTTGGACATTTGGTGAGCTCCTTGTCATGGTGGCTTGTGCTTGAACTCGTCTTGAAACGTCCACCAATGCTTGGACTTCCAATAAGCTCTATCAATACCAAGTAAATTTCTCAAGCTTTGATGGAGTTCTTCACAAGCTTTGAGCTCCCAAAATTGATCCTCATATATTCCTGGATCCCAAATCTTGATTCTACACCCGTCTTCACGTTGATCATGATGATTCCATCCGGGTGGTAAGCAATTTTAATTCTCACTAAGGCATTGATGATCGGACTTTTGATGGTTTAGAGTTCACAATTGAAAGCTCGTTGCAATATAGTTTCTAAACCAACACTAATCCTTTCATACAAAAATTGTGTTTGTCACTAGTACAAACCCCTAAATTTATAAACTGAAGTATTGAACCTTGGGTCGTTCTCCCTAGGAATTGCAATAAAGTGTTTTGTTATTGGTTATTAGTTATATTTGGGGTTTTCTATAAGAGGCATGAAAAGTAAATGGAAATGAAAATAAACTAACAACTAAAGAGCTCTTGGCAAGGATATGAGAAGTAGAAGTCCTATCCTAGTTATCCTCCTCAATTGTGATCACAAATTGTCCATTGCTACCACTTCGTTAACCTCTAACCATGGAGGAAAGTCAAATGGATGAATCAACTTGATTCCACAAGTCCTAGCCAACTCCCAAGGGAAAGACTAGCGTTAGTGGTATCCAAATCAATTAGCAACTTCTAATTATCGACCAACAAAGGAATTAGATAACTCAAGCATCACTAATTACTCCACCTAGGCCAAGAGGAATGAAAATCTATACTAAAATCCAACCAAGCATTTTATCAAACACTTGGGAGGCACAAAAGAAAAGCACAGTAAATTGATAACAAGGATAAAATCTAACAACAATCGAATGTAGGAAATCAGCAACAACATTCAAAGAGAATAAGATCTACATGAATTACCTCAAATTGCATTAAAAGAAAATAGAATGAACAAAAGTAAATTTACAAACAAAGTAGAAGAAAGTAATAACAACAATAGAAGAATGATGAATGTAGCAACAAGGAATTAAGAAGGAGTAGAGGAGAGCATGAATTAAACCTAGATCTAAGAACTAAACCTAATCCTAATCCTAATTCTAATTCTAGAGAGAAGTGAGAGCTTCTCTCTCTAAAACTAAAACTAAACTAGCCTAATGTGTGTGTAAAAAAAAAAGTGTTGAATCCCCCTTCCCCTTCATTCCTTGGTCTTTTTAGTCTTTTCCTGCCAAAAACTCAGCTCCAAATGAGGTTGGAAACCCCCCAAAATTGCCAGGCACGTGTTCTATTAAAAAATCATATATCAGCACCGACGCATACGCGCACAGCACGCGTACGCGTCCATGGGCGAGTTCAATTCTTTGGCTTTTCATGATCTTCTCCACTTGCGTGCTTCCTTCCTTGCTCCCTTGATCCATTTCTAGCCTTTTTCAATTCTGAAATCACTAACAACCACATCAAGGCATCTAGATAGTAGAATCAAAGGGAAAATAAAAATTCATCAAATTATGGGTCTAAAAGCATGTTTTCACATTTAAGCACAAATAAGGGATCAATGACAAAAATCATGCTATTTCATTGAACAAGTGTGAGGAAAGGTTATCAAAATGCTCTAAATTCAACACAAGATAAACCCTACAAAGGGAGTTTATCAGGCATCCAAACAGCTTCCTAGACCCATACAATTTAGTATTCTTCCAACCATGATAATTCAGCCGTGAGCTTCCTACCACAATGAATCTAGGATTGTGTTGCCAACCACTAACCATCTCTTTTTTACTCTTAAAGCCACAAAGAGCTCTAAGATGACCATCTGTCTCAAGTAAACCATATTCAAGTGGGAAAGCAAAGGTCAAGGATAAGAATTTTACCTACTTGCATGTTGTATTGGATGGTAATGGCTTTGGGGGAGAGGTCTCCAACAGCTTTGTCAAGGTGATTTTAAGCTCCATTCCCTTGTGCTCTCCCTTGGCAACTTCCACCTCTTTGCAAGATTCTTCAGTTTCAACCTCTTCCTCTTGGGAGCTTTCTTCCAATTCAAACTCTTCTTCATGGCTTTACCAAGGGCATGGGGGGTTGTGCTTCTTTTTCTTTAATCTCCATTTCTTGATCAACCTCTTCAAAGGCCTCAACCATGATATGCCTTGGAGGTTGTACACCCTCCTCAATATCAATATCAAACATCTTGGAAGGAGGCTCTATGACTGGACTTTTCCATGGAGGTTCAGCATCTCCTAAGTCTGCAACCTCTTCTTCCTCTTTAATAATTGCTGCTTTGTCCAGTTGTTTTAGTATAAAATCGTACTCCTCCTTGATGATTTCCTTTCCATGACAACTCCCTTCAACTACTCTTTTATCTTCAAGGGTCTCTCCTATCTCCACATTTTGGGCCTCCTCTTGCTCTAAGACAAAATCAGACTCCTCCTTGATGTCTTCCTTCACTAATTCTTTAGCCACTCCTTCGACTTCAAGGGTCTTTACTACCTCCACCTGTAGGGCCTACTCTAGCTTCTTATGAAGTATAAATTCGCGAAGACGATCCCTTCTCTCTTGTTCCATGTCAATAGCATGACTGAGATCATCTTACTCTTGGATTGATGGATATGGGTGCTCTTCCATGGAGGGTGGTGATGGGATGGGAAGATCATTATATGGTTAAAAAGGAAGCGCACTAGAGTTTGAGGGTTGAATATTGGAGGTAGAGGGTAGGTTCATATGGGATATAAGATTTTGAAGTGTAGAGGTGAGACCAATGATGTTAGAGATGAGTGTGTTGTTATCCAATGGAGGTTGGGGTGGATAGGAGGGTTCAATTGTTGGGAGAAAGGGCTCATAATACGGAGGTAGTTCTTCTTGATAAGGATATGGAGATGGTGAATATTGAGGTGGTGGTTCTGGGTGTGGTTCATATGGTGGTTGGTGTGGTGGATAAGGATTAGGGTCATATGGAAGTGAATGGTGGAAAGGGACTTGTGAGTATGGAGGTTCAGAGTTATGTTGAGGAGGGGGTTCATAAGCATATGGTGGGACTTGTTGGTAACTACAAGGGGGTCCACCATATTCATCATCTTGGTACGCACCCTGGAATGGCTCTTGACCATAGTAATTTGGTGGAGGTTGGTTGTCACGAAAAAGTCCACCATAACTATTGTCTTGGTATGCATCATAGAATGGTTGTTGGTTATAGCGCATTGGAGGGGGTTGTTGCCAAGAGGGTTGATCAAATCCTTGTGGCTCCTACCATCTTTGATTCTTCCAACCTTGATGCCTGTTCTCATTATAGCTTCCATTCTTTACAACAACATTGGAACCAAACTTAAAGCTAGAGGGGTGAGAATTCATAGTAGTCAGGGAAATAAAAATTAATAAAAATTAAAGAAAATAAACTCCTAAAACTAGAAACACTAACAAAGAAACGAAAAAGTAAATATTTACAATAACCAATAATAAGGCACACGTTTGCAATTTCCTGGCAACGGCGCCATTTTGACGAACCGAATTTTCTGTCTGTAAAGAATTTCACAAATAAGTTCTCGTTGCTAGTATAGTTTCTAAACCAACAGAGAATCCTTTCGTACAAAAATTTTGGTTGTCACTAAAGCAAACCCAATAAAATTTATAACCAAAGTATTTAAACCTCGGGTCGTCTCTGAAGGAATTGCAAGGAAGTATGATTTATTATTGGTTATGGAAATGGTATCTTTTTGGGTTTTTTTGAAATAGGGAAGAAGGAAATAAATTGGCAAGAAAGTAAATTAATTATCATGAAAACCATTGCAAGGTATGAGAACTGAAAATCCCATCCTAGTTATCCTTATCAATTGTGATGAGAATTGTTTATTGCTCCCTGATGAGCGGATAATTTATACGCTTTTTGACATTGTTTTTAGTATGTTTTTAGTAGGATCTAGTTACTTTTAGGGATGTTTTCATTAGTTTTTATGTTAAATTCACATTTCTGAACTTTACTATGAGTTTGTGTGTTTTTCTATGATTTCAGGTATTTTCTGGCTGAAATTGAGGGACTTGAGCAGAAATCAAATTCAGAGGTTGAATAAGGACTGCTGATGCTGTTGGATTCTGACCTCCCTGCACTCAAAATGAATTTTATGGAGCTACAGAACTCGAAATGGCGCGCTTCCAATTGCGTTGGAAAGTAGACATCCAGGGCTTTCCAGCAATATATAATAGTCCATACTTTGGCCAAGAATAGATGACGTAAACTGGCGTTCAACGCCAGCCTTCTGCCCAAATCTGGCGTCCAGCGCCAGAAAAGGAGCCAAAACCAGAGTTGAACGCCCAAACTGGCACAAAAACTGGTGTTCAACTCCACAAATGGCCTCTGCACGTGCAACACTCAAAGCTCAGCCCAAGCACACACCAAGTGGGGCCCGAAAGTGGATTTATGCATCAAATACTTATTTCTGTAAACCCTAGTGACTAGTTTATTATAAATAGGACCTCTTACTATTGTATTAGGTATCTTTGGTCTCAGTTGTAATCCATTGTTCATCTTAGGAGACTATTGATCACGTTTTAGGGGGCTGGCCACCTCGGCCATGCCTGGACCTACCACTTATGTATTTTCAACAGTAGAGTTTCTACACTCCATAGATTAAGGTGTGGAGCTCTGCTGTTCCTCAAAGATTAATGCAAAGTACTTCTGTTTTCTATTAAATTCATCTTATTTCGCTTCTAAGATATCCATTCGCACCCAAGAACGTGATGAAGGTGATGATTATGTGTGACGCTCATCACCATTCTCCCCTATGAACACGTGCCTGACAAACACTTCCGTTCTACATGAAATAAGCTAGAATGAATATCTCTTAGATCTCTTAATCGGAATCTTCG
Organism: Arachis ipaensis; assembly: GCF_000816755.2. NCBI lineage: Eukaryota > Viridiplantae > Streptophyta > Magnoliopsida > Fabales > Fabaceae > Arachis > Arachis ipaensis. Next base: position 106,596,945 of record NC_029788.2, read on the forward strand.
TGGCGTAAGCTAGAATGATGGAGGCATTCAAGAGAATCCGGAAAGTCTAAACCTTGTCTGTGGTATTCCGAGTAGGATTCAATGATTGAATGACTGTGACGAGCTTCAAACTCGCGAGTGCTGGGCGTTAGTGACAGACGCAAAAGGAGGGCGAATCCTATTCCAGCATGATCGAGAATCGACAGATGATTAGCCGTGCTGTGACAGAGCATGTGAGCATATTTTTCACTGAGAGGAGGGGATGTAGCCACTGACAACGGTGATGCCCTTGCATAAAGCCAGCCATGGAAAGGAGTAAGACTGATTGGATGAAGATAGCAGGAAAGCAGAGGTTCAGAGGAACGAAAAGCATCTCCATTCGCTTATCTGAAATTCCTACCAATGATTTACATAAGTACCTCTATCCCTATTCTATTATTTATTATTCGAAAACACCCTTATCAATTTATATCTGCCTGACTGAGATTTACAAGGTGACCATAGCTTGCTTCATACCAACAATCTCCATGGGATTCGACCCTTACTCACGTAAGGTATTACTTGGACGACCCAGTGCACTTGCTGGTTAGTTGTATCGAAGTTGTGAACCATGGTATTGGCATCATGTTCTTGGTGCCATTACCAGGGAAAGAAAGAGCCATGAATTTTACATAATTAAAGTGTAATCACGATTACGCGTACCAAGTTGCTCACGTTGCCAGGGATTGTTCGAGCCTGGACATCCCAATTTCGTGCACCACTCCCACTTAGTAAACCCTTACTAAATAAAGAAAAGTCAAGTGGACAAATTAATGGGATTCCTCAAGTCCTAGTCAACTCCTATGGAAAGACTAGCTTTAGAGGGATCCAAATCAATAAGCAAATTCCAATTTTCAATCAACAACTGAGTTTGATAACTCAAGTGTCACCAATTACTCAACCAAAGCAAAAGGAGAAGAAATCTAAATTAAATTGAAAGCATCAATAACATAAATAAAAGAAAGCAATCTTAAATCTGAAATATCTCAAATTATATTAAATAGAAAATCAAATTAAACATGAGAATTTATAAACCGAATTGTAACATAAAGTAATCAATAAAGGGAAATAGATAAACTAGAATGCTGGAATAAATAAAAGTAGAAGAAAAACTAAATTAAAGGAACATTGAACCTAGAATTGAGAAGAAACAACCCTAAAGCTAAGAGAAATCCTAAATCCTAAAATCTAAGAGAGAGGAGAGAGCCTCTCTCTCTCGAAAACTACATCTAAAACCTAAAATTATGAATATGAAAGTTATGTGTATCAATAAATGGATTCCCCCACTTTATAGCCTCTAATCTGTATTTTCTGGGCCAAAAACTGGGTCAAAAAGGGCCCAAAAATCGCCCCCAGCGATTTCTGATACGTCCAGTACGCGACAAAGTCACGCGTACGCGTCGTCCACACGTATGCGTGGATTGAATTTTCTCCAGGTCACGCATACGTGTAATCCACGCGTGCGCGTTGCCTATCTTTGAAGAAGCTATGGCAAATTATATATTGTTGCGAAGCCCTGAATGTTAGCTTTACAACGCAACTAGAACCACCTCAATTGTATTCCTTCCACTTTTGCATGCTTCCTTTCCATCCTCTAAGCCATTCCTGTCCTATAAACTCTGAAATCACTTAACACACATATCAAGGCATCGAATGGTAATAAGAAAGGATTAAACATAGTAAATTTAAGGCCAAAGAAACATGTTTTCAATCATAGCACAAAATCAAGAAGGAAAATATACAACATGCGATTTTTATGAATAAGTGTGAGAATAGTGGATAAAATCCACTCAATTAAGCACAAGATGTAACACAAAATAGTGGTGCATCATATATAATGCATGTGATGGTACGGGAAATTATAGACATTTTCTCACTCCACAATGGACGAACATATTACCAATTCATCATGCACTTACTTTGGTTTACTATCACATTATCCCTCTTTCTTTTTATCTCACCTCTTCATATATTTTATCTTAAATTTCAATTGTTCACAGATATGACATACTGAACTTCTAGAGCTGCCTCACCAGAAACGCTTCCTACATTATACTTCTCTATCTCTATGTATACTGACTAAAAAATCTCATCAACGTGTCTTGAACATATTGGCCGAATAAGATTTCAGGCCAGAGTATTTAAGTGAAAAGTTATATTTTTAACTTATATTCCCACGACGACTACCGTAAAACAATGATACATCCTAATGACGTATTTAGATTTATGTAAGACTGTGTTAGGCTAACAACAGTTAACGTAAAATAATATTATATCTTAAAGCATAGACACGACTTAATGATATTTTTATTCATATAGCTAATAATTTTATTTAGTGATGGAAAAAGACTTTGTTAAATAAGCAAGTAATCTACAAATAAATTTAAAAGAATATATTTTTTTCATTATTAACCAAGATTGCAAGAACCAAAATGGTCATTGAACCAGTCGAATAATTAGTTTAATTATTTAATAGTCCAATTAGGATTGAACTATAATTGAACCAGGTTAATTAACTATATAATAAGATTATAAAAAATTTAATATATAATTTCAGATATTGATCAACGATGGGGAAGGTGGCGGCTAGGGCTCCTGGTGGTGATTGCTCTGATAGGGTTCGGTTGCATTTGTGATGGTAAGAGAAAGAGGGGCTTTTATGTTCTGCTCTTTTTTTTTTTTTTGCAAAATAGCGCCATTTTGACTGGTGGAGTAACAAACCAGGGGTTTAAAAAATTGGGCTGGTTCTATCGATTCACCATTTAACTACCGGTTTGGCGAGTTGTTTCATAGGATTTTTTGCAGGGTAATTTTGTGCATCACCAGACATGTTAAAGTGGGGTCAGCTAAACTTGAGTAGCCCATATCCAACAAATCCGAGAGAAAGTCGTTCAAGAACCTTTTTCTCCACGGATATTGAAATGCATGGACCCTAATATGGAGGCTGTTCCGTGGGTTACCTGAAACTGAAGGTCGATCTCGGATGAGATCTGCTGTGGTGGCCGGAGCTGTCGTGTCCGACTCGTCGGACTTGGTGGTGCTGCTGATCCTTCGTCACCGGAGGGTGGTGGTACCTACAAGAGACTCCGATGCTTAAGTTAGCATGGGTTTTAAGCAGGTTTTTAGTAGAATTAGAGTATGAGTTATACCTGGGTGCTCAAGTGTATTTATAGTAGTATAAGTTGACCTTTCAAGATAAGATAAGTTAGTTATCCTATCTTATCTTTTAAGTGAGGTCATCTTATCTCTAAGGGGAACCGCCTCTATCTTTCTAGGCTTTGGTTGCCTTTAGATTGGGCTATGTCCCTTAGTTTGGGCCTACTTGGGCCCATGTAGCGATTTGGCCGAACTCTTTTAGAGAAGAGGTCGGGGAAGCTGACCTGAAGAGGTCGGTTGCTTTGTCTTCGATCTCCCTAGGTCAGATAGCTCGACCCAGGGTATGAACAATGCCTCTACTTGAGCTCGATCTTTACTTTTTCAGGGGTCATGTCTTCAAACTTCGACTCTTTTGGAGAAGTCGAGCTCGAGCATTTGGCCTTTTTTGTCAATCTCTATATAACTCCTGCTGGGCTCCTTTGAATGCGAAGCGTTTTCCTCCTTTCTAATTGTAGCGCGCATTTGCACTTTTCTTGGAAATGTGCGAGGGTTTAAAGGATCATTAATACCCCTTCTTCGTTTTCTTTTTCCCTCTTTGACACCTTATTTTTTGAATTTTTTCAAAAAATATTCACTTTACAGTTTCCTTCTCTTAACTCTTCTCCGTCTTCTTTGCCTATTGTTCGCAAGACGTTTCGTTCCTCTACACCCTCTGTTTTTGCATCTCTGTGCTTCGAAAGCGGTTGCTTGGAGTGGACTTGTTGCTGTTTTCTTCCTGATCCTCCCCTTGCGCTTGTTTCTTCTTCCTCTTCAGGTTGACATTTTCTTTTCTTTTATGCTTTCATCGCCCTTTTGTATACCCTTACTGTTGCATGTGATTTTTCTCTGAGAATCTTGACTTTTTTATCAAAAAGGTTGTATCTTTCCTTTTGGCATTTTGTTTTCCTGATTTTCTGCAAGAAGCTTGCATCTTTGTGGTGATCTTTGTTTCTTTTTGTGGTCGTTTCTCCTTGATCAAAGACCTTTGGCCTTTGCAGATTTCTTGGTTGATTGGGTCTATGGCTTCCATAAACTTTTTGTTGCTTGGGTGATAAACTGTTCGTAGAAAAGATTGTAACTTTTGATGTTTCCTGTTGATGATGGTGACTTTCTTACTACTTCTGTGTGTAGTGATGTTGCTAGAGGAGGTTTTGTATTTTGAGAGATGTTTTTAGGAGGTAGACTATCGATTTCTTTCTGATGTTTTTAGGAGGTAAACTATCGATTTCTTTCTTTCCGAGCTCTTGCCTTGTTACTGCCTCCAAGGGATACCCCTGGATTTTAGTGTGAATCCTGGGGTTTCCCTTTTACTACTGTTTCTGATTCTTGGTGATCATATATTATCGTCCGAGTTGTTTCCTTATCTGTCTAAGTTGTTTGGTAGTAACCCCATTTTTCCTTTTCTTTCTGTAGGAATAATTAACACATGTCTTCTCGCAAGAACATTGTTGAAATGTCTACTAAGATCCTAGAAGGCATATCCGATTGGTTGGACTCTGTTGTGTTGATGTGTGTTACAGTTGCTGATTCTGAGTATTGAATGCGGCTTAGGAGGCACCATAGGATTTGTAGTGATAGGGATCAAGAGAAGAATTATGAATTAGTGTCACCTGATCCTGAGGAGAGGGTTAGTTTTCCCTCTTTGGTTCAAGGGGAACGTCCCTTCTTCTATGCTTATGACTATTTCTTTAGTTAATTGAACATTACCATTCCTTTTACCCCTTTTGAGACCGAGTTGTTGTAGTCATGTAATGTAGCTCCTTCTCAACTCCACCCGAAATCTTGGGGTTTTATAAAAATCTTTCAATTGTTGTGCCAAGAACTAGATATCCGACCTACCCAAACTCTTTTTCTTTATCTTTTTGTGTTGATAAAGCCTGGGGCAGCTAAAAAGAAAGCCTCCTGGGTTTTTTTTCCGAGCCACTCAAGGAAAAAAGGTTTTCTCTATGTATGACGAGTCCTTTAGAGATTTTAAAAACTATTATTTCAAGGTCCGAGCTGTTGAGGGAGCTCGGCCCTTCTTTTTGGATGAAAATGATGAGCCTACCTTCCCTTTGTGCTGGCAGAAGAATGTAATAGTAGCTAGGTATTCCTGGGAGAGTCTTGATGAGGTCGAGCAGGCCTTTGTAAATGTGTTGGAGGAAATTTGGGGAGAGCCTCCCCATCTTGATACAAAGAAGTTTTTGGGAGATCCCTCCCTTCTTCGGATTGAATTGGGTAGTCGCCGACTTTATTTGTAGCTTTTCTTTGTTTGTTTGTTTGCCAATCTATCCCTTTCTTAATTGTAACTTGATTTTTCCTGTCTTCCTATTTTAGAAATGGTGAAGTCTGTAGATTCCATGAAGGCTTATCGCTGGGCTAAGAAGGGGACAGCTGCCTCCAATATCTCGGCCAAGACTGCAGAGGGAGAGTCTTCTCAGGTTCCTCCACAAAAACCAACATCGAGTGCTTCCGGGATGAGGAAGGTTATTCCTACCCCTCAAGTCCGAATTATCCCTTCTGACCCAGTTCGACCATCTACTGGTGCTGTCTCTTCTCCTACTATTGGCCCTCCTCCTAAAAAACAAAAAACTGTTGAACCTTTTGATTGGATGCCCCAGATTTTGATGCTGTGGGGTTTGTGGATAATCAGATTGCTCCCTTTGGTCGACTTCCAATAGATGATGTGTCCATCCTACATCACTTGAATTTTATTACCAATAACAGTATCCGAATAGCCCATATGGGAGTGGCTTTGTTTCGTACTGTCCAAGGTTCCCCAGTTCATGCAACGAAAGCTTTCCTGGAGGATGCTAAGTTGGAATTTGATAGGGTCAAAGGTTTGAAGGAAGAGCTGGATGCCAGGGTGATCAAGCTGGAGTTGGACTTGGAGAAGGAGAAGTCGCGTGCTATCAGGGCTGAGGCGGCTGCAAATTTGGTGGAGGAGATGGCGAAAAAGCACAAAGAGAGTTATACCCGCACTTATGCCGAGGTGTTGGAGTTAAGGGGGAGGCTTGAAACTGCCCAAATGGATTATGCCGACTGATATGTGGAAAACGATCCAACACAAAACTCACCGGCAAGTGTACCGGGTCGCATCAAGTAATAATAACTCACGTGAGTGAGGTCGATCCCACAGGGATTGAAGGATTGAGCAATTTTAGTTTAGTGGTTGATTTAGTCAAGCGAACAAGAGTTGATTTGAGTGATTTGTATTTGACAGAAGCTAAATTGCATGAATTGTAAAAGGAGAGGGGTAATTGACTGTAAATTAAAGGACAAAGAAAGTAAAGAAGCTGAATCTTAAAGTGCAAGTAATATAAATTACAGAAACTTAGATTGCAAGAAATATAAATGACTGAAACTTAAAGTGCAAGAAATATAAATTGCTTGAATTATAAAAGGAATTGGGAATTGGGAGTGCAGAAATTAAATAAAGAAAAGTAAATTGTAATGAACAGGAGAATAAAGGATGAATTAATTTGAGATTGATTTCAAACAAAAAAGTAAATCAGCTTCAAGAAACATCAGCAGATAAATAGAAAGAAAAATGCAGGATCTCAAGGGTCAAGAGATTAGAAAACTAAGTCTAGATCTCACTACCTTCCTTGATCCAATTCAAAGATCAATCGCAAGAGAATTAAAGATCAAACAATAGAAAAAGTAAATTCAAATTTCAATTTCTCAAATGGTGCAGTGAAACGAAAATAGAGAGAGATCTCAAGGTGAGATTGAGATAGAATTTCCTCAATTCTTAACACCCAAGACTCAAGTAAAGCTCTGTAGAAAATGAAAACAGAAAACCTAGAGGGGGAGAGAATTCAATTCCCTCCCAATTCTCCAAGATCTAAAAATGAAAGTTCCAAATTACAAGTCAAAAATTCTAAAAGAGGTGAAAGTTCAAAAGTAAAAGTTGCCGTCCTTTCTAAATCAAACTAACTTCTATTTATACACTTCCTTCTATTGATCATTAAGCCTTGAATTTGGGCCTTGGCCTTGATGGAATTGGATTGAAGATAGCCTCAGTTGATTGCTCTTGGACTTGAGAAGAAATCCGTTTGCAATTTGGACTTTGGAGCATTTACGTTTTGAGTTAACGTTTGAGGCAAACTTTAACTCAAACGTTTGCATGTTAAAAATTATGCAGAACGGTACTTTTCTGTCACTCACATTTGAGTTCACGTTTGAGGTCAAATGTGAGCTCAAACGTGCTCCCTTCAAGGCCATTTTTCAGCCAACGTTTAACCTCAAGTTTGAGGCAAACGTCGGCGCAAACGTTAGTCCTCCTGGGTGTGTAATTGTGCCAACGTTTGCCTCAACAACGTTTGACCTCAAGTTTGAGGCAAACGTTGGTGTAAATGTTGCTTCCTCTAGGGCTTGTTTTTGAGCCAACGTTTGACCTCAAGTTTGAGGCAAACGTTGGCGCAAACGTTGGCTTCTCCAGGGCTTGCTTTTGAACCAACGTTTGACCTTAAGTTTGAGGCAAATATTGGGGCAAACTTTGGCTTCTCCAGGGCTTGTTTTTGAACCAACGTTTGACCTCAAGTTTGAGGCAAACGTTGGTGCAAATGTTGGCATCTCCTGGGCATATTTTTGAACCAACGTTTGACCTCAAGTTTGAGGCAAACGTTGGCACAAACGTGAGCTCTTCCCAGGGTGGTTTTGCTGCCTTCATTTCAATTGCTGCCATCCCCTTTCTTCAACCTTCCTCCAAGCCTTTTGGTCACCTGTCATCAATCAACAAATGCATCAAAGCTATGCTAAAATTATGAGACTTCTTCTCATCCTTGATCTATAAGCAATTAAGCATAAAACCTCAAGAAAATGCATCAATTTACTCATGGTTCATTGAATCTAAATACATATGAATTTCTACCCAAATGGCTTACTTGTAATTCAAGAAAATGTATAAAATATATTAAAAACAAAGCAAAAAGACTAGTAAAACTAGGCTAAGATGCCTTGGTATCACAACACCAAACTTAAATCTTGCTTGTCCCCAAGAAAGCATCAAACATAAGGGAGAATGACATGAAACAGAGAAGTGTGCATATCCTTATTGAGCATATAGTTGAATTCAGTTCATGGGATTTTTATGCAGACAATTGTGGTTCATTTATTTCTTGCTGTTACATAAGAGATATTTCCTCAAAGATTTACTAACTTTGCTGCTATAAGGCTTTACTTTGGCTTGTTCCCTTGCTAACTTTTCCTTCTTTGTTTTGCTCAGAGAGCTTATTATTCTTTGAAGGCTTGATGGCAAATGTTGCAGCAGCCTTTGGCTTAATTTTTGCTCCACATTCCTTCACCACAGACACATGGCTCACCCTTTTCTTCCTAGGATCATTGATGCCCAGAATCTCTTTGGATAACTAAGTGTTTTGTAGCTAGGTTGCTCTTTATTGTGGACTTTCAGTTGGCAATCCCAAATCAGTTGATCTAAGTGGCCAAGTTTTGAAATACTCCTCAGAACTTACTTGTCCAAACATATCCTAATACAAAACACCACAGGCATGTGTCCTAAGGTCCAAGCTATTGGTGCCTAGCCTTATTGTTTATTTTCTTTGCCACTTTTGGCTTTTTCTCTTCCTTTTTTTTTCTGTTATTTCATTCTCAAGGGATTCTAAATGGTACAAGCCTTCATAACAACAAACCAGTTCACACTTCTAGAAAAATGTCATTATACAGCTTTTATTTTATGAGCTATGCATTAAATCAACAAATACCACCACTAACTTTTATTCTTACTTTTGCAACATTGGATATTCACTTTCTAATTCAAACATTTCTCTTTTATTCAGGCACATGGGAAACAAAACAAAATTCAAGCTAATGATGGATGGCAAAAATTATGCAGATCCAAGTATTTCTCAGCAAACATTTTCACTTGCATTTAATTAAATACTTCAACAAGACATATAGGGTTTTCCAACTTGAAATACTTCAAAGCAACAAGGATTAAGTGTCAATACAACCTGTGGGGAATGTCCCTCAGCTTTTCCTCCTGTCATCATTATTTCTCCTTGTTGCATCTCCTTTGGACAATGATGCAGGCTCCTTCCACAGATTGAATGTTTTCCTGCATAATCCTTAGAAGTTGCTTGTTTCTCAAGCCCTTAGGCAACTGGTTAGTGTGCAAGAATTATTTGTGGGCTTTTGAACTTACTTTGGTGTGTGAACACCAAAATTAATCCCTTGCCAATGTTTCTCATGCATCAAATTAACCATATGTGAAACCCTTTTTGTCTCTGCTAAAGGCAATAAAACTAAAAAAAACTAGAAAATAGACACTGGTTAAGTAGTTTCTCTGATTGCTTGGAGCTAGCTACCCTTTATGCAGAAGGTGAAAATGTGTTTTTCAATGAAATTTTTTGGTGGAACACCAAACTTAGCATCTTTCATTCTCCCTTAGATTGTTTTGGTGTGCAACACCAAACTTAGCTCCTTGCAATACAGGTAAACTTACTCAGCCTTGTTTATTGAAATAGTTGGGAAAAGAAAACTACCTTTGGTTGGGTTGCCTCCCAACAAGCGCTCTTTTAATGTCACTAGCTTGACATATTGTTCTTTGATCATGGAGGCTGAAAATCATAGTGCCTCAGCTTTTCTCCTCTTACTGTGAACTTCCTTCCGGTCTCCTCTTTGATGATCTCTAGGTATTCATGTGAAAGGATCCGGTTCACAGCATAGCACTCAGATAATTGTAGAGACACCTTCATTGGTTGGGTGTTTAACATCACTTTATCCCCTGGTGAGAAGCCTTCAGTGGGGATATTCTTGTTTCTCCACCCTTTTGGCCTCTTCTTCTTTTCTTTCTCAGAAGATAATTCATGCCTTGGTGGCTCTTTATCTGGGGTGTTGAGTTTCTCATCTGGGGGTTTTGGATCTAGTTCCTCCTTGATTTCTTTGGTCTGTTGCACCATTTCTACTTCTTTCAAGCATGGATTTAGAAGCCTTGGAGTTAACTCATTGACTGCCTCCTTCAGGCTTTGATCTCTGGCCTTATCCTTCATAAAACCTTCTTCCTGAATGGGCTCATGCAAGGTTTTAAAAACATGGAATGCTAGGTGCTCATCATGCACTCTCAGCAACAATTCCCCTTTTTCAACATCTATCAGTGCTCTGCCCGTACCCAGGAAAGGCCTCCCTAGGATGATGGGAGTGTTAGGGTCTTCCTCCATATCCAGGATGACAAAATCATCTCGGAGAAGGAATTTTTCCACTTTTACCAGCACATTCTCTACAACTCCAAGTGCTTGTTGAATGGACTTGTCAGCCATTTGAAGAGCTATTCGAGTGGGTTGCAGTTCAAAAAATTGAAGCTTCCTCATAAGAGATAGAGGCATCAAGTTTATGCTTGCACCAAGGTCACAGAATGATTTCTCAATAGTTATGTCTCCTATGGTACAAGGTATATAAAACCTTCCAGAATCATCCTTCTTCTCTGGTAGACCTCTTTGGAGAATAGCACTACACTCCATTGTCATTTCAACAATCTGTCCTTCCTTCAAGGGTATTTTCTTTGTTAGCACTTCTTTCATAAATTTGGCATATAATGGCATCTGTTCAAGTGCTTCTAAGAAAGGAATATTGATGCTTCCTCGTTTTCTTTTTTGAACCTCTGAGGGTACGAAAGTTTGGGGATATATGGCTTCACCCCTTCCTTCTTCTCTTGTAGTTGTGGCTCAAGGATGTTCTTGTCTCTCTTTGAGCTTTTTGCATTCTTAGTTTTTCTATCCTCTTCTCTTCTCTTTTCTGTCTCTTCTTGTGGAACTTCTCTGTTGTGTTCTTCTTGATTGATGGCTTCCTTCTCCCCAGTCTTCTCACTTCCCACTATGATTGCCTTGCACTCCTCCCACTTTGTAGCTTTTTCTTTGTCCTTTGGGTGGTCTTGAGTGGCATTAGGGGATGCATTTGATTGCTTCTCACCCATCTCTGCAATTCGTTTAGCCATTTGTTCCATATTCCTATCAAGATTTATGATTGAAGCCTCTTGGTTTTTGATTGAAGCTTCTTAGATTTTTGTTGTCATCTCTTGGTGCTTCATCATTTTCTCCATTAAGAGCTCCAAATTGGTGATCCTTTGAGAGTCTTGTGAGATTGGTTGGTTGTGGGGTGTTGAGGATTGATGGTAAGTGTTTTGGTTGGTGGTTTGATTATTGGATGGATAATGGTTAGAGTTGGGGTACGTGTTTTGTGGTTTTCTGTATGTATTTTGGTTATTATTCTGCTGGTTGTTGTGGTTTGTGTTTTTCCAACTGTTTTGGGTTGAATTCCTTTGCTATGGCTGTTGAGTATGAGTGTGATTGTCTCCCCATTTGAGATTTGGATGGTTCTTCCAGGATGGATTGTAGGTGTCACCATAAACTTCATTTTGGCCTGAGCCTTGGTTGTGCACATATTAAGGTTGTTCCTGCTGCTGATCTTCTTGGTTTTCTTCATTTTGCCCCCATGTGGTTGATGGTTGTCTTGTATTCACTGCTGCAACTTGCAAGCTATCAATCTTTTTAGCCATCTGCTCAAGTTGTTGTTGAATCTGCTGCTGCATTATCTTGTTTTGAGCTAGGATGGTGTCCACTCCTTCCAATTCTAGCACTTCTTTCCTTTGTGATGGTTGGCGTTGTCTTTGATGAGCAAAGAAGTATTGATTGTTTGCCACCATATCAATGAGGTTCTGAGCTTCTTCAGCTGTCTTCATGAGTTGCATTGAGCCTCCGGCTGAATAGTCAAGTGCCTCTTGAGCTTTCATTGTCAGTCCTTCATAGAAATTTTGGAGTTTATTCCATTCATTAAACATCTCTGGTGGACACTTCCTGAGTAAAGCTTTGTATCTCTCCCATGCTTCATACAATGACTCTCCATCCATCTGAGTAAATGTTTGGACCTCTGTTTTGAGCCTGATGATCCTTTGAGGAGGATAAAACTTGGCTAAGAACTTGCTTACTAGATCCTCCCAATTGTTGACGCTTTCTCTTGGAAATGACTACAACCATTGAGTAGCTTTGTCCCTCAGGGAAAATGGAAACAACAACAATTTGTAACTGTCAGGATGCACACCATTGGTCTTCACTGTGTCACATATCCTCAGGAAGGTAGATAGGTGCTGGTTTGGATCTTCCAAGGGGCCTCCTCCATAAAAACAGTTGTTCTGCACCAAGGTGATGAGTTGGAACTTCAATTCAAAGTTATTTGCATCAACATTTGGGGTAAGGATGCTACACCCACAATGCCTTGGATTAGCGAATGTATATGAAGCCAATACTCTCATTTGGGGCTGACTATTGTCGTTGGCCACTCCCACTTGTGGATTTGTTGGATTTTCCTCTATTTCTTGATTCTCTTCTCAACCTCCAAAGTGTTTCAGGATCAAAAGGTGTGGATTCATCGCTTCTTCCTCTTGACATAAACACAGAACTAGGAACCAAAATTAAGCACTCTATTGCTAGAGTGAAGTTAGTGTTAGCTTAAGCAAAAATTCAAACAGTTAGTATGCTTAGTAAAAAGAAAAAGAAAAAGTGCTTAATCTAGACCACCACCTTACTTAATCATTGTCAATCTAATCAATCCCAGCAACGGTGCCAAAAACTTGATGTGTGGAAAACAATCCAACACAAAACTCACCGGCAAGTTGGTGCACGAAATTGTGATCTCAGGCAACGGCGCCAAACACTATGTACGCATGTCTTAATAAATTGTTTTTCATTCACAACTTCGATACAACTAACCAGCAAGTACACTGGGTCATCCAAGTAATAAACCTTACGTGAGTAAAGGTCAATCCCACAGAGATTGTTGGTATGAAGCAAGCTATGGTCACCTTGTAGATCTCAGTCAGGCGGATATAAAATAGTTATGGAGTTTTCGAACATAAATAATAAAATAAGGATAGAAACACTTATGTAATTCATTGGTGAGAATTTCAGATAAGCGTATAGAGATGCTTTCGTTCCTCTGAATCTCTGCTTTCCCGCTGTCTTCATCCAATCAGTCTTACTCCTTTCCATGGCTGGCTTTTTGTAAGGACATCACCTTTGTCAATGGCTACTTTTGATCCTCTCTGAAAAATGGTCTGATGCGCTGTCACTGCATGGCTAATCGTCTGGAGGCATCACCCTTGTCAATGGCTGCATCCTATCCTCTTGTGAAAATGGTCCAAATGCTCTGTCACAGCACGGCTAATCATCTGAGGTTCTCGATCATACTGGAATAGGATTCACCCTCCTTTTGCGTCTGTCACTACGCCCAGCACTCGCGAGTTTGAAGTACGTCACAGTCATTCAATCCCAGAGTCCTACTTGGAATACCACAGACAAGGTTTAGACTTTCCGGACTCTCATGAATGCCGCCATCAATCTAGCCTATACCACGAAGATTCTGATTAAGAGATCCAAGAGATAATCATTCAATCGAAGGTAGAACGGAAGTGGTTGTCAGACACGCGTTCATAGGGGAATGATGATGATTGTCACGTTCATCACATTCACATTGAAGTGAGAATGAATATTTTAGAAGCGGAATAAGTTGAATTAAATAGAAAAAAGTAGTACTTTGCATTAATCTTTGAGGAACAGCAGAGCTCCACACCTTAATCTATGGAGTGTAGAAACTCTACCATTAAAAATACATAAGTGAAAGATTCAGGCATGGCCAAATGGCCAGCCCCCATGATCTAAGAACCAGACATCCCAAGATGTCTAATACAATAGTAAAAAGTCCTATTTATAATAAACTAGCTACTAGGGTTTACAGAAGTAAGTAATTGATGCATAAATCCACTTCTGGGGCCCACTTGGTGTGTGCTTGGGCTGAGCTTGAATGTTACACGTGCAGAGGCTCTTTCTGGAGTTGAACGCCAGGTTGTAACGTATTTCTGACGTTCAACTCTGGTTTGTGACGTGTTTCTGGCGTTTAACTCCAGATAGCAGCATAGAACTGGCGTTCAACGCCCTTTTACGTCATCTAAACTTGGCCAAAGTATGGACTATTATATATTTCTGGAAATCCCTGGATGTCTACTTTCCAACGCAATTGGAAGCGCGCCATTTTGAGTTCTGTAGCTCCAGAAAATCCACTTTGAGTACAGGGAGGTCAGAATCCAACAGCATCAGCAGTCCTTCTTCAACCTCTGAATCTGATTTTTGCTCAAGTCCCTCAATTTTAGGATTTTATTCCTTTAGGCCCTCCTATCCACTGATGCTCAAAGTCTTGGGATCCTTTTTATTACCCTTGCCTTTTGGTTTTAAGGGTTATTGGCTTTTTGCTCTTGCCTCTTGGTTTTAAGAGCTTTTGGCTTTTTCTGCTTGCTTTTTCTTTTTATTATTTTTTTTCGCCTTTCTACAAGTTTTTTTTTTCGCAAGCTTTCTGTATTCACTGCTTTTTCTTGCTTCAAGAATCAATTTTATGATTTTTCAGATTATCAAATAACATTTCTCCTTGT
>NC_029788.2:106611598-106616213 GCF_000816755.2 Arachis ipaensis
ATAATTAAACTAAGTTCAAGGATAAATTTGAAACTCATGTACTTCTTGTTCTTTTGAATTAAAACATTTTTCATTTAAGAGAGGTGATGTATTCATAGGACATTCATAACTTTAAGACAAAGTTACTAACTACTAATGATCATGTAATAAGGCACAAACATAGATAAGCACTTATCATAGAGAAAACGAAAAACAGAGAATGTAAGAACAAAGAATGAGTCCACCTTAGTGATGGTGGCGTTTTCTTCTTGAGGAACCAATGATGTCCTTGAGCTCTTCTATGTCTCTTCCTTGTCTTTGTTGCTCCTCCCTCATTGCTTTTTGATCTTCTCTAATTTCATGAAGGATGATGGAGTGCTCTTGATGTTTCACCCTTAATTGTCCCATGTTGGAACTTAATTCTCCTAGGGAGGTGTTGATTTGCTCCCAAAAATTCTGTGGAGGAAAGTGCATCGCTTGAGGTATCTCAGGAATTTCTTGATGATGAGCTTCTTCATGTGCCTGTTGAGATCCATGAATGTGCTCTCTTGTTTGCTCCATCCTTTTCTTAGTGATGGGCTTGTGAGATGAATCTTTCCATCTCCCATGGCTCAGAGGTGGAAGCAATTGCCTTCCCTTTCCTCTTTCTTGAGGTTTCTCTGGCCTTAGGTGCCATTAATGGTTATGGAAAAAACAAAAAAGCTATGCTTTTACCACACCAAACTTAGAATGTTGCTCGTCCTCGAGCAAAAGAAGAAAGAATAGATGAAGAAGAAGAAGAAAATATGGAGGAGAGGAGGGAGAGGTGTATTCGGCCAAGAAGAGAAGAGAAGGTTGTGTGGTGTGAAAATGAGGAAGAATGGAGGGCTATATATAGGGAAGGGAAGGGGGTAGGGTTCGGCCATAAGGGTGGGTTTTGGGTGGGAAATTGATTTTGAATTTTGAAGGTAGGTGGAGTTTATGAGGTAGGTTTATGGGGAAGAGTGGATGAATGTGTGAAAGAGGGGTGATAAGAAGTGAGTGGAGGTAGGTGGGGATCCTGTGGGGTCCACAGATCCTGAGGTGATCCTGTGGGGTCCACAGATCCTGAGGTGTTCAAGGATTTACAACCTTGCACCAAATTAGGCATGCAAAATGCCCTTGCACATAACTTTGGGCGTTCAGCGCCAGATTGGTGCTTGTTCTGGGCGTTGAACGCCCATTTGTTGCCCATTTCTGGCGTTAAACGCCAGAACCATGCTTGTTCTGGGCGTTCAGCGCCAGCTCTTCTCCAGGGTGCAATTCTGGCATTCAAACGCCCAGATGCTGCCCATTTTGGGCGTTCAGTGCCAGAACCATGCTCTGTTCTGGCGTTGAACGCCAGCCAGATGCTTCTTACTGGCGTTTAAACGCCAGTGAGCTCCTCCTCCAGGGTGTGATTTTTCTTCTGCTGTTTTTGATTCCGTTTTCAATTTTTATATTTATTTTGGGACTCCACATGATCATGAACTTAATAAAACATGAAAAACAATAAAAAATAAAATTAGATAAATAAAAATTGGGTTGCCTCCTGGTACACGAATTGTGAATCACACTTTTCACCTCGTACCACTAACCAGCAAGTGCACTGGGTCGTCCAAGTAATACCTTACGTGAGTAAGGGTCGAATCCCACGGAGATTGTTGGTTTGAAGCAATCTATGGTTATCTTGTAATTCTTAGTCAGGAAGTCAATTATATTTATCAGTTGAATTGCGAATGAACAAGAGAGCATGGGTTAAAGGTTACTTGTTATGCAGTAATGGAGAATAAGTTGGAGTTTTGGAGATGCTTTGCCTTCAGAATCTCTGCCTTCCTCTGTCTTCTGATTCACGCATGCACGTCCTCCTATGGCAAGCTGTGTGTAGGTGGATCACCGTTGTCAATGGCTACCATCCATCCTTCAAGTGAAAAGGGTCCAGGAATGCTGTCACCACACGACTAATCATCTGCAGGTTCTCAAGCATACCGGAATAGGATTTACTATCCTTTTGCGTCTGTCACTACGCCCAACACTCACGAGTTTGAAGCACGTCACAGTCATTCAATCCCAGAGTCCTACTCGGAATACCACAGACAAGGTTTAGACTTTCCGGACTCTCATGAATGCCGCCATCAATCTAGCTTATACCACGAAGATTCTGATTAAGAGATCTAAGAGATACTCATTCAATCTAAAGTAAAACAGAAGTGGTTGTCAGGTACGCGTTCATAGGGAATGATGATGATTGTCACGTTCATCACATTCAGGTTGAAGTGCGAATGAATATCTTAGATAGGAACACACATGTTGAATAGAAAACAGAAATACTTGCATTAATTCATCAAGACACAGCAGAGCTCCTCACCCCCAACAATGGAGTTTAGAGACTCATGCCGTCAAAGAGTATAAAATTCAGATCTAAAATGTCATGAGATACAAAATAAGTCTCTAAAAGTTGTTTAAATACTAAACTAGTAGCCTAGGTTTACAAAAAAATGAGTAAACTATGATGGATGGTGCAAAGATCCACTTATGGGGCCCACTTGGTGTGTGCTGGGGCTGAGACTTAGGCAATTCACGTGCATAAGGCTGTTTTGGGCGTTCAACGCCAGGTTTGGATCCATTTCTGGCGTTGAACTCCAACTTTTAATCCTTTTCTGGCGCTGGACGCCAGAATTGGGCAGAGAACTGGTGTTGAACGCCAGTTTACGTCATCTATCCTTGAGCAAAGTATAGACTATTATATATTGCTAGAAAGCCCTGGATGTCTACTTTCCAACGCAATTGGAAGCGCGCAATTTCGAGTTCTGTAGCTCCAGAAAATTCATTTTGAGTGTAGGGAGGTCAGAATCCAACAGCATCAGTAGTCCTTTTTCAGCCTGAATCAGATTTTTTCTCAGCTCCCTCAATTTTAGCCAGAAAAATACCTGAAATTACAGAAAAACACACAACTCATAGTAAAGTCCAGAAATATGAATTTTTCCTAAAAACTAATGGAAATAAACTAAAAACTAACTAGAATATACTAAAAACTATATGAAATTAACCCCAAAAAGCGTATAAAATATCTGCTCATCACAACACCAAACTTAAACTGTTGCTTGTTCTCAAGCAACTAGACAAATAAAATAGGAGACTAATAGGTTGAGAAGCAATAATATCTCAGAGTTTTCGAGTGAAGCTCAGATTCTAATTAGATGAGCGGGACTAGTAGCTTTTTGCTTCCGAACAGTTTTGGCATCTCACTTTATCCATTGAAGCTCAGAGTGATTGGCATCTATAGGAACTTAGAATGCAGATAGTGTTATTGATTCTCCTATTTCAGTATGATGATTCTTGAACACAGCTATTTCATGAGTCTTGGCCGTGGCCCTAAGCACTTTGTTTTCCAGTATTACCACCGGATACATAAATGCCACAGACACATAATTAGGTGAACCTTTTAGATTGTGACTCAACTTTGCTAAAGCCCCAATTAGAGGTGTCCAGAGTTCTTAAGCACACTCTTCTTTTTGCTTTGGACCTTGACTTTAGCCCCGCTCAGTCTCAAGTTTTCACTTGACACCTTCACGCCACAAGCACATGGTTAGGGACAGCTTGATTTAGCCGCTTAGGCCAGGCTTTTATTCCCTTAGGCCCTCCTATCCACTGATGCTCAAAGCCTTGAGATCCTTTTTATTACCCTCGCCTTTTGGTTTTAAGGGTTATTGGCTTTTTCTGCTTGCTTTTTTTTTTTTGCAAGCTTTGTTCTTTGCTGCTTTTTCTTGCTTCAAGAATCATTTTTATGATTTTTCAGATTGTCAATAACATGTCTCATGTTCATCATTCTTTCAAGAGCCCACATATTTAACAGTCTTAAACAACAAATTCAAAAGACATATGCACTGTTCAAGCATTCATTCAGAAGACAGAAAGCATTGCCACCACATGTAACTAATTAGAATTTCTCTTATTAAAAACTCGAAATTTTATTGCCTCTTATTCAAAAGATCTACTATTTTATTCATGTTTGCTGATGATGAGAAAAATAAATTATAACTTAATTGGAGAAAAAATCAAAATAGATACTAATTACTACTATATGATTCCTAAGGTAAACTTCTATAATGACACTATCACAGAGTTAAAGCAGAAATTGGAAATTAACAACCTTAGTTCTGGGAAACGGGTGTTCCTCGTATCTTTGGAGTGCTTGGTCCTTCAAGAGATAACTTCTGGCGCTTCAAGTCCCTCAAGTCACGCCCTTGCTCCTCTTGTTCTTTAAACATATAGGTAAGAATTTGACTGTGTTTCTTTTGTTCTTTTATTATTTGTTCCATAGCTTCCCGTATCTTGGTAACAGATGTCTCGAGATACTCCCAGTATTCAGATTGAGGGATTTCTGGGAGAAATTCCAGTGTTTTCTTCTTGATGGGATCATCCTGTGCTTGTTGTTTTTCCATTGATGCTTTGGTGATTGGTTTCTCAACTGAGATATACTCAGTTATTCCCATCCTTACTCCAGCGTCCTTGCAGAGCAGAGAGATCACGCTTGGATAAGCCAACCTGGCCTCTTTAGAATTTTTGTTAGCAATTTTGTAGAGTTCAGCTGAGATTAGCTGATGAACTTCCACTTCTTTTCCCATCATGATGCAAT
>NC_029788.2:106616446-106618905 GCF_000816755.2 Arachis ipaensis
CTCCTATTGAAGGAGTCTGGATCATCCTTTAGCTGAGGTAGCTTTAAGATCTCCCTGATCCTGTCAGGGTGGGTATGAACAATCTTTCCTCTGACCACGGTCCGATAGTCATAGAAAGCAGTCCCAGATAGTTTCTGCTTGTCTGTTTGCCACATATTAGCATAGAACTCCTGGACCATGTTCCTCCCCACTTTTGTTTCAGGATTAGCTAGGACTTCCCAATTCCTGATTCGAATTTGCTCCTGGATCTCCGGATATTCATCTTCTTTCAGATCGAATCTAACTTCCGGGATCATTGATCTCAGACCCATTATTTTGTTATAATGGTCTGAATGTTCTTTAGATAAGAACTTCCCTTGATTCCAAAGTGGTTTTGGAACGCTCTCTTTCTTGCCTCTTGGAGTGGGTTGTTTTCCTTTAGGAGCCATGATCTTGGTGATCGCGGATAAACACACCAAACTTAGAGGTTTGCTTGTCCTCAAGCAAAAGAAAAGAAAGGAGAGGAATAGAAGGAGAGCTAGGTGCAATTGTTGATGGAAGGGGGGGAGGCCGAACCCAAATTTAAAGGGAGGGAGGGTGGGTTTTCGAAAAAAAGAGATAAAGATATGATAAAAAAGATTGATTTGGAAAAGATAAGATAGAAGATATGATAAGAGAGGATATAGTTTGAAATTGAAAAGATATGAAAGATTTTTGAAAAAGATAGATTTGTTTTTAAAAAGATTTGAAAAGAGTTGGATTGAATTTGCAAAGAGGGTTTATGCTGATGGATTAAGATATATTTGATATTTTTAAAGTAGGATTTTTAGAGATTGGGGATTTTAAAAATCAGGGTTCTAAACATGTTTATGTAAAAAAATCATGCATTGAAACATAAAATTTAAAATTGGAATGAAAAAAATATGTAGAAAAACGAATTTGGCTCCTCCCTACCATCTTGGCGTTTGAACGCCCAAACACTGCCTGTTTTGGGCGTTCAACGCCCAAATGCTGTTCTCCTGGGCGTTCAACGCCCAGTTGTTGCCCTTTTCTGGCGTTGAACGCCAGATTGCTATCCTTACTGGCGTTCAGCGCCTACTGGCTGCCCCTTTTGGGCGCTGAACGCCCAAAATAGGCTCTTACTGGCGTTTTCTTGCCAGTGAGCTCTTTTTCTCTGTTTTGTGTGCAGATTCCTTCTGTAACCCTGTGAACTTATGCAATTGATTCTTTACCTTGTTATCAATGAACTCTATATAAACAAATAAAAATAAAAATAGGGCAAAATGCTTAGAGGATTGATGCCCCATGGCTGGGTTGCCTCCCAGCAAGCGCTTCTTTATTGTCTTTAGCTGGACCTTGCTGAGCTTTTTAATCTAGCTTCAGCCTTGAGCACTCTTGCTCAACGTTGCCTTCAAGATAGTGCTTGACTCTCTGTCCATTGACAATGAACCTTTTATCAGAATCAATATCTTGAAGCTCCACATAACCATATGGTGATACACTTGTAATCACGTATGGTCCCCTCCACCGGGATTTCAATTTCCCGGGGAATAGCCTGAGTCTAGAGTTAAACAGCAGAACCTTCTGTCCTGGTTCAAAGATTCTAGATGACAGCTTTCTATCATGCCACTTTTTTTATTTTTCTTTATAAAGCTTGGCATTTTCGAAAGCTGTGAATCTGAATTCCTCTAGCTCATTTAGCTGGAGCAATCTTTTTTCTCCTGCAAATTTGGCATCAAAATTTAGGAATCTGGTTGCCCAGTAGGCCTTATGTTCCAGTTTCACGGGCAGGTGACATGCCTTACCATAGACCAGTTGGTATAGAGAGGTCCCTATCGGAGTCTTGAATGCTATTCTGTATGCCCACAGAGCATCATCCAAGCTTCTTGCCCAATCCTTTCTACGGGTATTTACAGTCCGTTCTAGGATTCTTTTTAGTTCTCTGTTAGAGACTTCACCTTGTCCATTAGTCTGTGGATGATATGGGGTCGCCACCTTGTGGCGAATCCCATACCGGACCATGGCAGAGTAAAGCTGTTTGTTGCAGAAGTGAGTGCCCCCATCACTGATTAGTACTCTAGGGACCCCAAACCTGCTGAAGATATATTTCTAGAGGAACTTTAGAACTGTTTTAGTATCATTGGTGGGTGTGGCAATGACCTCAACCCATTTTGATACATAGTCAACTGCCACCAGAATATAAGTGTTTGAGAATGAAGGTGGGAAAGGTCCCATGAAGTCAATTCCCCATACGTCAAACAACTCAATCTCCAAGATTCCTTGTTGAGGCATGGCGTAACCATGAGGCAGATTACCAGCTCTTTGGCAACTGTCACAGTTACGTACAAACTCTCAGAAATCTCTATAGAGTGTGGGCCAATAGAAGCCACATTAGAGGACCTTGGTGGCTGTTTGCTCACCTCCGAAATGGCCTCCATATTGTGATCCATGGCAATGCCATAGGATCCTCTGTGCTTCTT
>NC_029788.2:106619016-106623727 GCF_000816755.2 Arachis ipaensis
TCTTAAAGAGATAGGGTTCATCCCACAAGTAGTACTTTGCATCAGTGACTAATTTCTTCTTTTGTATTCTGTTGTACTCCTTGGGTATGAACCTTGCAGCTTTATAGTTTGCAATATCGGCAAACCATGGTGTTTCCTGAATGGCAAATAAATGCTCATCCGAAAAAGTCTCAGAGATCTCAAGAGTGGGGAGGGGCGTCCCTTCTGCTGGCTCTATCCGGGATAGATGATCAGCCACTTGGTTCTCTGTCCCTTTTCTGTCTCTTATCTCTATATCAAACTCTTGCAGAAGCAACACCCATCTGTTGAGCCTGGGTTTTGAATCCTGCTTTGTGAGTAGATATTTAAGAGCAGCATGGTCAGTATACACAATCACTTTTGATCCTACTAAGTAGGATCTGAACTTGTCAATGGCGTAAACCACTGCAAGTAATTCTTTTTCTGTGGTTGTGTAATTTTTCTGAGCGTCATTTAAAACGCGGCTAGCATAATAAATGGCATGCAAAAGCTTGTCATGCCACTGTCCCAATACTGCACCAATGACGTGATCACTGGCATCACACATTAGCTCAAATGGTAATGCCAGTTTGGTGCAGAGATAACTGGTGCTATGACCAGCTTAGCTTTCAGCATTTCAAACGCCTGTAGGCACTCTGTGTCAAACACAAATGGCGTGTCAGCAGCTAGCAGATTGCTTAGAGGTTTTGCGATTTTTGAAAAGTCCTTTATAAACCTTCTATAGAATCCTGCATGCCCCAGAAAGCTTCTGATTGCCTTAACATTGGCAGGTGGTGGTAATTTTTCAATTACCTCTATTTTTGCTTGATCCACCTCTATTCCTTTGTTTGAGATTTTATGCCCAAGGACAATCCCCTCAGTCACCATAAAGTGACATTTTTCCCAGTTTAAAACTAGGTTGGTCTCTTGGCATCTCTTCAAAACAAGTTTGAGGTGATCAAGACAGGAGCTAAATGAGTCTCCATATACTGAGAAGTCATCCATGAAGACTTCCAGAAATTTTTCTACCATATCAGAGAAAATAGAGAGCATGCATCTCTGGAAGGTTGCAGGCGCATTACACAGCCCAAATGGCATCCTTCTATAAGCAAACACTCCAGATGGACATGTGAATGCTGTTTTCTCTTGATCCTGGGGATCTACTGCAATCTGGTTATAGCCTGAGTAGCCATCCAAAAAGCAGTAATAATCATGACCTGCTAGTCTTTCTAGCATCTGGTCTATGAATGGTAAAGGAAAATGATCCTTCCTGGTGGCTGTATTGAGCCTTCTGTAATCAATACACATGCGCCACCCTGTAACTGTTCTTGTAGGAACCAGTTTATTTTTTTCATTATGAATCACTGTCATACCTCCCTTTTTTGGGACGACTTGGACAGGGCTCACCCAAGGGCTATCGGAAATAGGATAAATAATCCCAGCCTCTAGTAATTTGGTGACCTCTTTCTGCACTACTTCTTTCATGGCTGGATTTAGCCGCCTCTGTGGTTGAACCACTGGTTTAGCATTATCCTCCAATAAGATTTTGTGCATGCATCTAGCCGAGCTTATGCCCTTAAGGTCACCTATGGACCACCCAAGAGCTGTCTTGTGTGTCCTTAGCACTTGAATAAGTGCTTCCTCTTCCTGTGAATTTAAAGCAGAGCTTATGATCACTGGAAAAGTGTCACCTTCTCCCAGAAATACATATTTCAAGGATGGTGGTAATGGCTTGAGCTCGGATTTAGGAGGTTTTTCCTCTTCCAGAAGAAATTTTAGAGGCTCTTTCATGTCCTCTGAATCCTCCAAATCAGGCTGAACATCTTTAAAGATGTCTTCCAACTCCGATTCGAGACTCTCAGCCATGTTGATCTCTTCTACCAAGGAGTCAATAAGATCAACTTTCATGCAGTCTGTTGATGTGTCTGGATGCTGCATGGCTTTTACAGCGTTCAACTTGAACTTTGCCCCAAGATCGCATAAAGTTGTCTTGGTGCAATTACCTTCTAATATGCATGGTATCAGAAAACTCCCAGGGTCTTTAAGCTTTTCAGGAAAGCTCTTCAGAATGACTGCACTGCATTCTTCACTGAGGAGAACTCTTTCTGTTTCTCTCCAATCCTTTTTATGACTCAAGATCTCTTTCATGAACTTGGCATAAGAAGGTATTTGCTCAAGTGCTTCTGCAAATGGAATCTTTATTTCAAGAGTCCTGAGATAATCTGCAAAGCGAGCAAATTGCTTATCCTGCTCCTCTTTTCGGAGTTTTTTGAGGATAAGGTATCTTGGCTTTATATTCTTTAACCTTAGTTGCTGTAGGGTTATTGCCTACAGAAGTAGTTGAAAAAGCCTTTTTAGAGGGGTTGTTATCAGCATTTGTGTGTGTCTGATCCCTCACTGGCAATTGAGTGCCAGGGTTAGAAGCTGGAGTGAAATTGGACGCCAGCTCCTTGTCTGTTCCTAGCGTCTGAACGCCAGAACTATGCCCATTTTGGGCGTTCAGCACCAGATCTTGCCCATTTTGGGCATTCAATGCCAGATCCTTGCCTATTTCTGGCGTTGAACGCCAGTTCTTGCTTGTTTCTGGCGTTGAACGCCAGTCTTGGGCATGGTCTGGGCGTTCAGCGCCAGCCTTCCACCAAATTTCTGGCGTTTTAGCACCAGAGTTATTTTTCCCTGGGCTCTTACTGTCCTCAAGTGAATTTTGGGTGGTTTGCTCATTTCTTGGCTTTTTGCTGCCTTGAGGTGGGGTATTTAATGTTTTCCCGCTTCTTAATTGAACTGCTTGGCATTCTTCTGTTATTTGTCTTGACAGCTGCTGCTTTGTTTGCCTAAACTGTTCTTCCATACGCATATTAGCCATTCTTGTCTCTTGTAGCCTATCTTTAAATTCGGCTAGCTGCTTAGTTAGAAAGTCCAATTACTGATTGAATTCAACAGCTTGTTTTACAGGACTGAGTTCAGCAGTTACTGTTTTAACCTCTTCTTTCATGGAAGGGTCACTGCTTAGGTACAGATGCTGATTCCTGGCAACTGTATCAATGAGCTCTTGAGCCTCTTCAATTGTCTTTCTCATGTGGATAGATCCACCAGCTGAGTAATCTAGAAATATCTGAGCTCCTTCAGTAAGCCTATAATAGAAGATGTCTAACTGAACCCACTCTGAAAACATTTCAGAGGGGCATTTTCTTAGCATCTCTCTGTATCTCTCCCAGGCATCATAAAGAGATTCATTATCTCCTTGTTTAAAGCCTTGGATGTCCAGCCTTAGCTGTGTCATCCGTTTTGGGGGAAAATATTGATTCAGAAATTTTTCTGTCAGCTGTTTCCATGTCCTTATGCTGGCCTTAGGTTGGTTATTCAACCACCTCTTAGCTTGATCTTTTACAGCAAATGAAAATAGTAATAGTCTGTAGACATCCTGATCTATTTCCTTATCATGTACTGTGTCAGTAATTTGTAAAAATTGTGCCAGAAACTCTGTAGGTTCTTCCTGTAGAAGACCGGAATACTGGCAACTTTGCTGCACCATGATAATGAGCTGAGGATTCAACTCAAAGCTACTGACTCCAATGGAGGGTATGCAGATACTACTCCCATATAAAGCCGTAGAGGGGTTAGCATATGACCCCAAAGTCCTCTTGGACTGTTTATTTCCACTTAGATCCATGATGGAGAAAGGGAGATGATGTAAAATAAAATTTTTATTTATTTATTTATTTATTTATTTATTTATTTCAAAAATGAAATAAATTAAAATAAAATAAATAAAAATGGTTAAAAATTTTCGAAAAAAATTGAGGGGAGAGAGAAGGTGGTTAGGAAGTTTTGAAAAGGATATGATGATTTTTGAAAAAGGTTTTAAATTTTGAAATAAAAATCTGAATTTTAAAGGTGATTTTCGAAAATCTGCCTTAAAGTAGAGAGAAAATATGTTTTTGAATCTAAAGAGGAGAGAGAAAAACAATAAGATATCATAAGATTTAAAATTTTTAGATCTAATACTCCTTATTTTTTGAAAATTTTGATGGAAAACACCAAGGAACACCAAACTTAAAAATTTTAAGATCAAGACACAAGGAAAACTCAAGAATACTTTGAAGACTCACAAGAACACCAAACTTAAAATTTTTAGAAAACCAAACTAAAATTATTATTTTTGAAAAAAAATTTGAAAAGAAAATAAAAGACTCTGACTCACAAAGACAAAAATTTCCTAATCTAAGCAACAAGATTCACCGTCAGTTGTTCAAACTCAAACAATCCCCGTCAACGGCGCCAAAAACTTGGTGCACGAATTGTGAATCACACTTTTCACCTCGTACCACTAACCAGCAAGTGCACTGGGTCGTCCAAGTAATACCTTACGTGAGTAAGGGTCGATCCCACGAAGATTGTTGGCTTGAAGCAATCTATGGTTGTCTTGTAACTCTTAGTCAGGAAAACAATGAAATAATTCACTTATCAAATTTGATTGCAAGGAATAAAAGGGCAGAACACAAATTATACTTGTATGCACTGATGGAGAATATGTTGGAGTTTTGGAGATGCTTTGTCTTCTGAAATTCTGCTTTCCCCCTGTCTTCTTCTTCACGCACGCAAGGTTCCTCCAATGGCAAGCTGTGTGTTAGTGGATCACCGTTGTCAATGGCTACCATCCGTCCTCTTAGTGAAAATGGTCCAAATGCGCTGTCACCGCATGGCTAATCATCTG
>NC_029788.2:106624352-106666842 GCF_000816755.2 Arachis ipaensis
CATGTTGAATAGAAAACAGAAATACTTGCATTAATTCATCGAGACACAGCAGAGCTCCTCACCCCCAACAATGGAGTCTAGAGACTCATGCCGTCAAAGAGTATAAAATTCAGATCTAAAATGTCATGAGATACAAAATAAGTCTCTAAAAGTTGTTTAAATACTAAACTAGTAGCCTAGGTTTACAAAAAAATGAGTAAACTATGATGGATGGTGCAGAGATCCACTTCTGGGGCTCACTTGGTGTGTGCTGGGGCTGAGACTTAGGCAATTCACGTGCATAAGGCTGTTTTGGGCGTTCAACGCCAGGTTTGGATCCATTTCTGGTGTTGAATTCCAACTTTTAATCCTTTTCTGGCGCTGGACGCCAGAATTGGGCAGAGAACTGGTGTTGAACGCCAGTTTACATCGTCTATCCTTGAGCAAAGTATGGACTATTATATATTGCTGGAAAGCCCTGGATGTCTACTTTCCAACGCAATTGGAAGCGCGCCATTTCGAGTTCTGTAGCTCCATAAAATCCACTTTGAGTGCAGGGAGGTCAGAATCCAACAACATCAGCAGTCCTTTTTCAGCCTGAATCAGATTTTTACTCAGCTCCCTCAATTTCAGCCAGAAAAATACCTGAAATTACAGAAAAACACACAACTCATAGTAAAGTCCAGAAATATGAATTTTTCCTGAAAACTAATGGAAATAAACTAAAAACTAACTAGAATATACTAAAAACTATATGAAATTAACCCCAAAAAGCGTATAAAATATCCGCTCATCACCTCCCAACAAACGCTTCTTTAATATCAATAGCTTGACAGTGGGCTCTCATGGAGCCTCACAGATGTTTAGAGCATTGTTGAGACTTCCCATCACCAAACTTAGAGTTTGGATATGGGAGTTCAACACCAAACTTAGAGTTTGGTTGTGGCCTCCCAACACCAAACTTAGAGTTTGACTGTAGGGGCTCTAGTTGACTCTATTTTGAGAGAAGCTTACTGTGCTTCCTCTCCATGTTTACAGAAGGATGACCTTGAGCTTTCAACACAAGGGAGTCCTCATTCAATTGAAGGACTAGTTTGCCTCTGTCAACATCAATCACAGCTCTTGTTGTGGCTAGGAAAGGTCTTCCAAGGATGATGGATTCATCATCATTCTTCCCAGTCTCCAGGACTATGAAATCAGCAGGGATGTAAAGGCCTTCAACCTTTACTAACACGTCCTCTACTTGTCCATAAGCTTGTTTTCTTGAATTGTCTGCCATCTCTAATGAGATTTTAGCAGCTTGCACCCCATAGATTCTCAGTTTCTCTATTACAGAGAGGGGCATGAGGTTTATCCTTGAACCAAGGTCACACAGAGCTTTTTCAAAGATCATGGTGCCTATGGTACAAGGTATTAGGAACTTTCCAGGATCCTGTTTCTTCTGAGGCAATCTCAGTTGATCCAGATCACTTAGTTCATTGGTGAACAAGGGAGGTTCATCTTCCCAAGTCTCAATACTAAATAATTTGGCATTCAGCTTCATGATTGCACCAAGGTACTTGGTAACTTGCTCTTCAGTAACCTCCTCATTCTCTTCAGAAGAGGAATACTCATCAGAGTTGATGAAGGGCATAAGGAGGTTCAATGGAATCTCTATAGTCTCTAGATGAGTCTCAGATTCCTTTGGTTCCCCAGAGGGAAGCTCCTTATTGATCACTGGACGTCTCAGGAGGTCTTCCTCCTTGGGATTCACGTCCTCCTCCTCTTTTGTGGTTTCGGCCATGATGGTCATTTCAATGGCCTTGCACTCTCCTTTTGGATTTTCTTCTGTATTGCTTGGGAGAGTACTAGGAGGGATTTCAGTGATCCTTTTACTCAGCTGGTCCACTTGTGCTTCCAAATTTCTAATGGAGGACCTTGTTTCATTCATGAAACTTACAGTGGCCTTAGATAGATCAGAGACTAAGTTTGCTAAATTAGAGGTATTTTGTTCATAGTTCTCTGTCTATTGCTGAGTGGATGATGGAAAAGGTTTACTATTGTTAAACCTATTTCTTCCACCATTATTAAAGCCTTGTTGAGGCTTTTGTTGATCCTTCCATGAGAGATTTGGGTGATTTCTCTATGAGGGGTTATAGGTGTTTCCATATGGTTCACCCATGTAATTCACCTCTGCTATTGTAGGGTTCTCAGGATCATAAGCTTCTTCTTCAGAAGATGCCTCTTGAGTACTGTTGGATGCAGCTTGCATTCCATTCAGACTCTGAGAAATCATATTGACTTTCTGAGTCAATATTTTATTCTGAGCCAATATGGCATTCAGAGTATCAATTTCAAGAACTCCCTTCTTCATAGGCGTCCCATTACTCACAGGATTCCTCTCAGAAGTGTACATGAATTGGTTATTAGCAACCATGTCAATGAGTTCTTGAGCTTCTGCAAGAGTTTTCTTTAGGTGAGTGGATCCACCTGCAGAAGTATCCAATGACATCTTAGCTAATTCAGACAGACCATCATAGAATATGTCCAGGATGGTCTATTCTGAAAGCATGTCAGAAGGACACTTTTTGGTCAGTTCTTTGTATCTCTCCCAAGCTTCATAGAGGGATTCACCTTCTTTCTGTCTGAAGGTTTGAACATCCACTCTAAGCTTGCTCAGCTTTTGAGGAGGAAAGAACTTGGCTAAGAAAGCCGTGACCAGCTTATCCCAAGAGTTCAGGCTATCTTTGGGTTGAGGGTCCAACCACACTCTAGCTCTGTCTCTTACAGCAAACGGGAAAAGCATAAGCCTATAGACCTCGGGATTTACTCCATTAGTCTTAACAGTATCACAGATCTACAAGAATTCAGTTAAGAACTGAAAAGGATCTTCAGATGGAAGTCCATTAAACTTGCAGTTCTGCTGCATCAGAGAAACTAATTGAGGTTTCAGCTCAAAATTGTTTGCTCCAATGGCAGGAATGGGGATGCTTCTTCCATGTAAATTGGAATTAGGTGCAGTAAAGTCACCAAGCATCCTCCTTGCATTATTATTATTTTCGGCTGCCATCTCCTCTTCTTGTTCGAAAATTTCTGAAAGGTGCTTGCTGGATTGTTGTAATTTAGCTTCTCTTAGTTTCCTCTTCAGAGTCCTTTCAGGTTCTGGATCTGCTTCAACAAGAATGTTCTTGTCCTTGCTCCTACTCATATGAAAAAGAGGGACAGAAAATTAATAATAATAGGGATCCTTTTTGCCCAAGTATAGAGGTTCCCTTATGTGAGTAGAAGAAAAGAAGAAGAGAAAATTCGAACACAGATGGAAGAGGGGGTTCGAATTTGGGTGAGATGAAGTGTTAGTAGATGAATAAATAATTAGAAGGAGATGAGAGAGAAGGAGAATTTTCAAAAGTTATTTTTGAAAAAGAGTTAGTGATTTTCGAAAATAGTTTTTGAAAAAGGTTAGTAATTTTCGAAAATTAAAATAAAAAATTAAAATAATTAGTAAATTAAAATGAAATTTTGAAAAAGAAGGAAGATATTTTTGAAAATTAGAGAAAGTTAGTTAGGTAGTTTTGAAAAAGATAAGAAACAAACAAAAAGTTAGTTAGTTAGAGATAAAATCAAATTTTGAAAAAGATAAGATAAGGAGATATTTTTGAAAAGATATGATTGAAATTAGTTTTGAAAAAGATTTGATTTTTAAAATCACAATTAATGACTTGATTCACAAGAAATCACAAGATATGATTCTAGAACTTAAAGTTTGAATCTTTCTTAACAAGTAAGTTACAAACTTGAAATTTTTGAATCAAAACATTAATTGATGATGATATTTTCGAAAATTATGAGATAAAATTAAGAAAAGATTTTTGAAAAATATTTTTATAATTTTCGAAAATAAATAAGAAAAATGAAAAAGATTTGATTTTTGAAAAAGATTTTGAAAAAGATAAGATTTTCAAATTGAAAATTTGATTTGACTCATAAGAAACAATTGAATTTTTAAAAAATTTTTGAAAAAGTCAACTCAAATTTTCGAATTTGATGAGAGGAAAAAGGAAAGATATTTTTTTGATTTTTTTTTTGAATTTTTAATGATGAAAGAGGAAAACATGAAAAAGACTCAATGCATGAAAATTTTGGATCAAAACAATGAATGCATGCAAGAATGCTATGAATGTCAAGATGAACACCAAGAACACTTTGAAGATCAAGATGAACACCAAGAACTTATTTTTGAAAATTTTATATGCAAAGAAAACATGCAAGACACCAAACTTAGAAATCTTTCATGTTCAGACACTATGAATGCAAAAATGCACATGAAAAACAAGAAAAGACACAAAACAAGAAAACATCAAGATCAAACAAGAAGATTTACCAAGAACAACTTGAAGATCATGAAGAACATTATGAATGCATGAGTTTTTCGAAAATTTTATGCAAATTTTAAAACATGCAATTGACACCAAACTTATAACATGACACATGACTCAAACAAGAAACATGAAAAATATTTTTTGATTTTTATGATTTTCTAATTTTTTTGGTATTTTTCGAAAATTAATTTGAAAAAGAAAAATAAGGATTCCAAAATTTTTAATATGAATTCCAGGAATCTTATGCTCTTTAGTCTAAAGCTCCAATCAAAGGGTTAGGCATGGCTTAATAGCCAGCCAAGCTTTAGTATGCTATTACATGCATCAGCTAATTTGCTAAGAAAGACAAAGAAGCTCTTCTCTTGAGTATAAGTGAAACCTCAGTCCAAAAGAATTTAGACATGGCTTTACAGCCAGCCAGGCTTCAACATGCTTTATGAAACACTAGAATTCATTCTTAAAAATTCTGAAGAAAAATATATTTTTGAAAACATTTTTTTTCGAAAATAAAGGAAAAATTTTTTTGAAAGATTTTTGAAAACTTTTTGAAAACAAAATAAGAAGAAAATTACCTAATCTGAACAATAGGATGAACCGTCAGTTGTCCAAACTCGAACAATCCCCGGCAACGGCGCCAAACTGTATGTACGCACGTCTTAATAAATTGTTTTTCATTCACAACTTCGATACAACTAACCAGCAAGTGCACTGGGTTGTCCAAGTAATAAACCTTACGTGAGTAAGGGTCGATCCCACGGAGATTGTTGGTATGAAGCAAGCTATGGTCACCTTGTAGATCTCAGTCAGGCGGATATAAAATAGTTATGGAGTTCTCGAACATAAATAATAAAATAAGGATAGAAACACTTATGTAATTCATTGGTGAGAATTTCAGATAAGCGTAGAGAGATGCTTTCGTTCCTCTGAATCTCTGCTTTCCCGCTGTCTTCATCCAATCAGTCTTACTCCTTTCCATGGCTGGCTTTTTGTAAGGACATCACCTTTGTCAATGGCTACTTTTGATCCTCTCTGGAAAATGGTCCGATGCGCTGTCACTGCATGGCTAATCGTCTGGAGGCATCACCCTTGTCAATGGCTGCATCCTATCCTCTTGTGAAAATGGTCCAAATGCTCTGTCACAACACGGCTAATCATCTGAGGTTCTCGATCATACTGGAATAGGATTCACCCTCCTTTTGCGTCTGTCACTACGCCCAGCACTCGCGAGTTTGAAGTAGGTCACAGTCATTCAATCCCAGAGTCCTACTCGGAATACCATAGACAAGGTTTAGACTTTTTGGACTCTCATGAATGCCGCCATCAATCTAGCTTATACCACGAAGATTCTGATTAAGAGATCCAAGAGATAATCATTCAATCGAAAGTAGAACGGAAGTGGTTGTCAGGCACGCGTTCATAGGGGAATGATGATGATTGTCACGTTCATCACATTCACATTGAAGTGCGAATGAATATCTTAGAAGCGGAATAAGTTGAATTGAATAGAAAAAAAGTAGTACTTTGCATTAATCTTTGAGGAACAGCAGAGCTCCACACCTTAATCTATGGAGTGTAGAAACTCTACCGTTAAAAATACATAAGTGAAAGATTCAGGCATGGCCGAATAGCCAGCCCCCATGATCTAAGAACCAGACGTCCCAAGATGTCTAATACAATAGTAAAAAGTCCTATTTATAATAAACTAGCTACTAGGGTTTACAGAAGTAAGTAATTGATGTATAAATCCACTTCCGGGGCCCAATTGGTGTGTGCTTGGGCTTAGCTTGAATGTTACACGTGTAGAGGCTCTTTCTAGAGTTGAACGCCAGGTTGTAACGTATTTCTGGCGTTCAACTCTGGTTTGTGACGTGTTTCTGGTGTTTAACTCCAGACAGCAGCGTAGAACTGGAGTTCAACGCCCTTTTACGTCATCTAAACTTGGCCAAAGTATAGACTATTATATATTGCTGGAAATCCCTGGATGTCTACTTTCCAACGCAATTGGAAGCGCGCCATTTTGAGTTCTGTAGCTCTAGAAAATCCACTTTGAGTGCAGGGAGGTCAGAATCCAACAGCATCAGCAGTCCTTCTTCACCCTCTGAATCTGATTTTTCTCAAGTCCCTCAATTTCAGCCAGAAAATACCTGAAATCACAGAAAAATACACAAACTCATAGTAAAGTCCAGAAATGTGAATTTAACATAAAAACTAATGAAAACATCCCTAAAAGTAACTAGATTCTACTAAAAACATACTAAAAACAATGCCAAAAAGCGTATAAATTATCCGCTCATCACAAGTGTACCGGGTCGCATCAAGTAATAATAACTCACTTGAGTGAGGTCGATCCCACAAAGATTGAAGGATTGAGCAATTTTAGTTTAGTGGTTGATTTAGTCAAGCGAACAAGAGTTGATTTGAGTGATTTGTATTTGACAGAAGCTAAATTGCATGAATTGTAAAAGGAGAGGGGTAATTGACTGTAAATTAAAGGACAAAGAAAGTAAAGAAGCTGAATCTTAAAGTGCAAGTAATATAAATTGCAGAAACTTAGATTGCAAGAAATGTAAATGACTGAAACTTAAAGTGCAAGAAATGTAAATTGCTTGAATTATAAAAGGAATTGGGAATTGGGAGTGCAGAAATTAAACAAAGAAAAGTAAATTGTAATGAACAGGAGAATAAAGGATGAATTAATTTGAGATTGATTTCAAACAGAAAAGTAAATCAGCTTCAAGAAACATCAGTAGATAAACAGAAAGAAAAATGCAGGATCTCAGGGGTCAAGAGACTAGAAAACCAAGTCTAGATCTCACTACCTTCCTTGATCCAATTAAAAGATCAATTGCAAGAGAATTAAAGATCAAACAGTAGAAAAAGTAAATTCAAATTTCAATTTCTCAAATGGTGCAGTGAAACGAAAACAGAGAGAGATCTCAAGGTGAATTTGAGACAGAATTTTCTCAATTCTCAACACCCAAGACTCAAGTAAAGCTCTGTAGGAAATGAAAACAAAAAACCCAGAGGGGAAGAGAATTCAATTCCCTCCCAATTCTCCAAGATCTAAAAATGAAAGTTCCAGTTTACAAGTCAAAAATTCTAAAAGAGGTGAAAGTTCAAAAGTAAAAGTTGCCGTCCTTTCTAAATCAAACTAATTTCTATTTATACACTTCCTTCTATTGATCATTAAGCCTTGAATTTGGGCCTTGGCCTTGATGGAATTAGATTGAAGATAGCCTCAGTTGATTGCTCTTGGACTTGAGAAGAAATCTGTTTGCAATTTGGACTTTGGAGCATTTACGTTTGAGTTAACGTTTGAGACAAACTTTAACTCAAACATTTGCGTGTTAAAAATTATGCAGAACGGTGCTTTTCTGTCACTCACATTTGAGTTCACGTTTGAGGTCAAACGTGAGCTCAAACGTGCTCCCTCCAAGGCCATTTTGCAGCCAACATTTGACCTCAAGTTTGAGGCAAACGTTGGCGCAAACATTAGTCCTCCTGTGTGTGTAATTGTGCCAACGTTTGACCTCAAGTTTGAGGCAAACGTTGGTGTAAACGTTGCTTCCTCCAGGGCTTGTTTTTGAGCCAACGTTTGACCTCAAGTCATTGGCGCAAACGTTGGCTTCTCCAGGGCTTGCTTTTGAACCAACGTTTGACCTCAAGTTTTAGGCAAACATTGGCACAAACTTTGGCTTCTCCAGGGCTCGTTTTTGAACCAAAGTTTGGCCTCAAGTTTGAGGCAAACGTTGGTGCAAACGTTGGCATCTCCTGGGCATATTTTTGAGCCAACGTTTGACCTCAAGTTTGAGGCAAACGTTGGCACAAACGTGAGCTCTTCCCAGGGTGGTTTTGCTGCCATCATTTCAATTGCTGCCATCCCCTTTCTTCAACCTTTCTCTAAGCCTTTTGGTCACCTGTCATCAATCAACAAATGCATCAAAGCTATGCTAAAATCATGAGACTTCTTCTCATCCTTGATCTATAAGCAATTAAGCATAAAACGTCATGAAAATGCATCAATTTACTCATGGTTGATTGAATCCAAATACATATGAATTTCTACCCAAATGGCTTACTTGTAACTCAAGAAAGTGTATAAAACCTATTAAAAACAAAGGAAAAAGACTAGTAAAACTAGGCTAAGATGCCTTGGCATCACCGACCTCCAGAGTCATCTGGTAGATAATGTGACGGGTGCTTATGACAATTTGAGGGCCCAGGTCCGAGTTCTTGCTCCTGAACTCGACCTGACTCTCTTTAGCTTAGATAATGTAGTGGAGGATAGCAGAATTGTGCCTGCTCCAGATGATGAAGATGATGGGCCTCCTCCTGCACCGCCAGCCAAAGCTTCTGCGGCCACGACTTCTTCAAATCCTTCTGCTGAGGTCGACCATTCCCAACCTGATCTGAATTGTGAGATTCTTAATTGTGAGGATGAGATCGTGGACGCTGTACCTGTGAATATCATTCCTCCTCCTTCTGCCACTGACGCTGCTACTGGGGAAACTTTGCGCCCCTTATAATTTATGTGTTTTTATCTCCACAGCCCGACTTGTGGGCTTTTGAACTCTAATTTTTGTAACTTTTTTTATGACTTGGTTCTCTTTGACTGTTAGTTGCTTCTATGCAACTTAGTAGAAAAAACAAGATGCGCTTGAACTCTTGAGGCCCTCTTTCAGGTCACCTTCTGAGTCTTTTTAATGATTGCCATGTTTCTTTTGATACGTTGGTCGTTCCTTTGCAAATTTTGTAGATCTTTATAGAGTGTTGGTACTCTGCCGTCCGACCTCTTTTAGATCATTGTTTTGTCTGTCTTTTGGTTGGGCGAGATGACCCTTGGGGCTAACCTGTTCGACAACTTTTTAGTGTTCTGGTAGAACCCTTTTAGTTGGTCTTTGAACAATTTTGATAGCTTTGTTGTGGAGCCGTGGCTCTTCGGGGAAAGCCACACATGCTTTGGATGGTCGAATTTGTTGGTTTGAGGTACCGCTTTCATTGGTCGACTTCTCTTTGCCGGTTCTTCTTGAGTTATTTTTAGTAATCCATTAGGCCTCTTTCTATGGATTTACTTTTTATAACTTTGTCGCTTCGCTCGGTTCAGCCCGACTTCTTCTTGTTGAACCCTCTTAAGTTATTTTTAGTAATCCATTTTTATTAAGACCTCGTCAGGCCACTTTTTATGGATTACTTTTTATAACTTTTTTGATTGGATTGATCCGACTTCTTCTTGTCGAATCTACTTAAGTTATTTTTAGTAAGACCTCGTCAGGCCACTTTTTATGGATTTACTTTTTATAACTTTTTGCGTTGATTGCCTTGCCTGACTTCTGTGTCGGTACTTCTTAAGTTATTTCTAGCAGTCCATTTTTAGCTAGGCCTCGTCAGGCAGCTTTTTATGGATTACTTTTTATAACTTCTTGCATTAATCTGTTTTTGTTGCTTTCACCTTGCCGACTTCTTTGTGATCGGGTGACGAATTTGATTCTCATCTTGCCGACCTTGTCATATTCGAGTGGTGAATTCTTGCACTCAGATTAATACGTCTTGGTAGATAACCTTTTTATGGAATCTGAAAAAACTATATTCAAGTAGGAAACACAAAATATACAAGAATCTATACATATAAGTGCTTACCCTTCAAAATTGGGCAATTCTGTAGATCTTGGCTTAGTGCCTCATTAAAAAACCTTTTCAGGAAAAAGAATGAACCTTGACCTAAGATCTTTATCACTTTCTAACTATAGTACCTTCTCAGGTTACATGCATGCCATGACCTTGGTAGCTCTCTGACGTGGCGAAAATTGGCAAGTTAAGAAATTATTATAAGAGATACGTTGCAAGTATAGTTCTTAACCAACCAAAAATCCGCTTATCAATTTAAAAGGGTTGTCACAAAATTAGAATTAAAATACTGGGAGTATGAATCCCAGGTCGTCTCCCAACGAGTTACAGAAAGATGTGCTATTTTATTAATCAGATGTTTTCAAAAATGGTTTTGAGTTGATAAACAGGAAATTAAATCAGAGAATTTGTATAATTTAAATAAAAACCTTGACCGGGAGTAGATTAGTTGGAAGCCCTATCCTTGTTGGAGTTCTTCCAAGATTAATTGATAATTGAAGGTTGTTCTGCTCAGTTATCCTTTACCAGATAAAGGAAAGTCAAGCAAGTTAGAAGTCAGTTTCTATTCACAAGTTCTAATCCTCTCCCTTGGGAAGGACTAGTGTCAGTGACTAGAGGGCGACCCAACGATAAACCCAATTACAATTTTACTCTTGAGCATTCCAACTCAAGCTCCTCCTTTCAACCAACTCCCAATCAAGTTATGGAACTACTCACTCATTATGAATGTAAAATTCGTGAAATAAGAAAGGGAAGTCATGATAGATAATATTAATAATACTCAAAGAGACCAATTAAAAATAAAAATAGTTCTTGTATTAATAAATTCTAAAAATAATCCAATAGTAACTCTGAACAAATTAAGGATATGAAATAGTAAGTGACAAGTAGGAAAATAAACTAGAATGATGAAGTCTTGGCGGAGATAATGACTCTTCTCAATATCCCAATCCAAAAACCACAAAAACAAAATCCTAAGAACTATGAATGTGTAGAGAGAAAACCTAGAGGAGGAGTAAAGTCAGATCTCAAAACTAAAAATTATGCGGAATGAATGTCTCTCTGGTCTCTACATGTTCCCTGGCTCTAATATGCTTTTCTGGGCCGAAAACTGGGTCAAAACATGGCCCAAAATTGCCCCCAGCGAATTCTGCAGATCGCGCATGTCACGCGATCGCGTCATCCACGCGTTCGCGTCATTCAGCGTTTTGCCTTGCCACGCGTCCGCGTCGTCCACTTATTCGCGTCACTTGTGCAGTTTCCAATCCATGCGTTCGCGTCAGGCACGCGAGCGCGTCACTGCAATTTCCTCTATTTCGCGCGGTCGCGTGAGCCATGCGCCCGCGTCACTTCTCGCTGGTCATCTCTTCAATTTCTTGTGTTTCTTCCATTTTTGCAAGCCTCCTCTCCAATTTCCAAGTCATTCATGCCCTATAAAGCCTGAAACACTCAATGCACGGATCACAGCATTGAATGGAATAAAGGAGAATTAAAATACATAATTAAAAGTCTCTAGGAAGCAAGTTTTTAACCATGGAGTAATTTTTGGAAGGAGTTGTAAATACATGCTAATCATATGAATAAGTGGGTAAAGATTTGATAAAACCACACAATTAAACACAATATAGACCATAAAATAATGGTTTATCACTCTCGCCCTTCCAGATTGGACACCTTATAGTAACCTTTTTCCAGTAGCTCTACAACTCAGTAAGGTCCTTTTCAGTTAGCTGCGAGCTTCCATTCTCCTGATCAACCTGCTCCGATGTCATTTTGGATTAAGATGAGGTCATTGTTGGTGAAGATTCACTGGACTACTCTCTGGCTATACCTTGAAGCCATTCAACGCTTTACTGCTTCCTCTCTAATCCGAACTCTTTCTCGGATTTCTGGAAGTAGGTCGAGCTCTTCCCTTTGATTTTGGGAATTAGTATCTTCATTGTAGAGGATTATCCTGGGGGATCCTTCCTCTATCTCTACTGGGATCGTTGCCTCCATTCCATAAGCAAGTCAGAAGGGTGATTCTTCTGTGGTGGAGTGTGGAGTTGTCCGATATGCCCATAGGACTTGTGGGAGCCCTTCGGCCCAAGCTCCCTTTGCACCCTGTAGTCTTCGTTTTAACCCGTCTAGTATGACTTTGTTGGCAGCTTTTGCCTGTCCATTAGCTTGTGGGTGTTCTACGGATGTGAATTGGTGCTTTATTTTTAAGTCGGCTACCAAGTTTCTAAAACCTGTATCAGTAAATTGAGTGACATTATCTGTGGTGATGGAGTAAGAAACTCTAAACCTTGTAATAATGTTTCTGTATAGAAATTTTTGACTTCTTTGGGTGGTGGCATTGGCTAGGGGCTCTGCCTCAATCCATTTTGTAAAATAGTCTATCCGTACAATGAGAAATTTGACTTGTCCCGATCCTTGGGGAAAAGGTCCGACGAGGTCTAGTCCCCATTTTGCGAATGGCCAGGGTGATCTTACACTGATGAGCTCTTCTGGTGGAGCGATATGGAAGTTAGCATGCTTCTGACATGGTTGGCATGTCTTGACGAATTCTGCCGCTTCTTTGCGTAAGGTTGGCCAGAAAAATCCAGCTCGGAGTACCTTCTTGGAAAGAGCTCGTGCCCCCAAGTGGTTGCCACACATGCCACTGTGTACTTCTTCCAGGACTTCCCTTGTGTTAGAAGTCGGTACACACTTTAGGAGAGGTGTTGAGATCCCTCTCCTATATAAGATGTCGCCCACCATAGTATAGTACTGTGATTCTCATATTAACCTCTTTGCCTCTTTCTTATATGTGGGGAGTGTTTCTGTCTTGAGGTATTTGATAATGTGGGTCATCCATATTTGATCCTGACCATATATGGTTAGGACCTTTTCTTCCTCTGAGATTGATGGGCTTTGTAGTGTTTCCTGGATGATGCTTCTATTATTGCCCCCTGGTTTGGTGCTAGCTAGTTTTGAGAGTGCGTCAGCTCGAGCATTCTGCTCCCAGGGTATATGTCGGACCTCATATTCCCCGAGTTGTCCGAGCTATTCTTTGGTTTTGTCCAGATACTTCTTCATGGTGTGATCTTTTGCTTGGTAAGTCCCTTCTATTTATGAGATAACTATTTGGGAATCACTGAAGATGGTGAGCTTTTAAACTCCTACCTCCTTAGCCAGCCTCAAACCAGCCAGTAATGCTTCATATTTGGCTTGATTATTTGATGCAGGGAATTCAAACTTTAGTGAGAGTTCGATTTGGGTTCCCTGATCGCTTTCTATTATCACACCTGCCCCACTCCCGGTTTTGTTTGAGGATCCGTCCACGTAGAGATTCCACTTTGTGGGAGTTCCTAGGGTATCAGTGTACTCAGCAATGAAGTTGGCTAGATACTGTGATTTGATTACTGTTCGAGCTTCATATTGCAAATCAAATTTGGACAACTCGACTGTCCACTACAGTATTTTTCCAACTAAGTCTGTCTTCTGTAGAATGCCTTTTATGGGCTGGCTGGTCCAAACCTTGATAGTGTGTGCTTGAAAGTAGGGGCGAAGTCGTCGGGAAGTGAGTATGAGAGCATAGGCGAACTTCTCTATTTTTTGATAGTTTTGCTCGGCCCCTTATAGGGCTTTGCTGATGAAGTAGATGGATTGTTGCCCGCTTTCGTCCTCTCTAACTAGTGCTGATGCTATTGTCCGATTTTCTACTGCCAGGTATAGTATGAGTGCTTCTCCCTCCCGTGGCCGGGTAAGAATGGGTGGTTGCCCCAAGAAATTTTTGAAATCTTGGAAGGCTTTCTCACACTCTGGGTATAGTATGAGTGCTTCTCCCTCCCGTGGTCGGGTAAGAATGGGTGGTTGCCCCAAGAAACTTTTGAAATCTTGGAAGGCTTTCTCGCACTCTTCAGTCCATTCAAACCACTTTCCCTTCCTTAATGTGGCGTAAAAGGGGAGGGATCTTATAGCTGAACCGGCTAAGAACCGGGACAGAGCTGCCAGTCTTCCGTTGAGCTGTTGTACTTCTTTGACGCAGGTTGGACTTTTCATGTTGAGTATAGCCCGACATTTATCTGGGTTCGCATCAATTCCTCTTTGTGTGAGCATGAAGCCCAGGAATTTGCCAGCTTCTACCACGAAGGTACATTTTGCAGGATTAAGTCGTATACCATGCTTTCTGATGGTGTCGGACACTTTTGCAAGGTCGGGTAATATGGATTTCTCAGTTTGTGTTTTTACCAGCATATCGTCGACGTAGACCTCCATCAGTTTCCCGATGTGTTTGATAAACCACTATTTTATGGTTTATCTTGTGCTCAATTGAGTGGATTTTATCAATCTTTCATACACTTATTCATATGATTTGCATGAGTTTACGTTTTCCTTCCTGATTTTGTGCTATGATTGAAAACATGCTTCTTTGGTCTTAATTTTGATATGTTTAATCTTCTCTTATTACCATTCGATGCCTTGATATGTGTGTTAAGTGTTTTCAGAGATTACAGGGCACGAATGGCTTAGAGGATGGAAAGGAAGCATTCAAAAGTGGAAGGAATACAAGAAGTTGAAGGAACTGCAAAGCTGTCAGCCTGACCCTCTCGCACTAAAACGACCATAACTTGAGCTACAGTGGTCCAAATGATGCGGTTCTAGTTGCGTTGGAAAGATAACGTCTGGGGCTTCGATTTGATATATAATTTGCCATAGTGGCCATATAGCTAGGCGACGCAAACGCGTGCTCCACGCGGACATGTCGCAGTGACAAAAATCAGCGTGGCAGATTTTGCAATCAGCGATTTTTGGGCTATTTCCGGCCCGGTTTCAATCCCAGAAAACACAGATTAAAGGCTGCAAAGTGGAGGAATGAAGGGAGATGACGGAATTTTCACTTTTCATAATTTAGATGTAGTTTTAGAGAGAGAGAGAGAGATGCTCTCTCCTCTCTCTTAGGATTTAGGATTAGTATTCCTCTTAAAGGAATTAGAATTTCTTATTATTTCAACTTACAATTTCTTCTGAGTTCCAGGTTCGATGTTCCTTTTATTTATTTTTCTAATTTAATTTATGAACTTTTCCATGTTAAATTTGAATATTCTATTTAATATAATTTGAGGTATTTTCAGATCTATTATTTGTTTCTCTTATTTATGATATAAATAATTTAGAATTTTCCCTTTTGGCTTTGGTTAAGTGATTGGTGACGCTTGAGTTATCAAACTCGAGGTGTTGACTGAAAATTGGAATTCTTTGCTGATTAATTTGGATTCCACTAACTCTAGTCTTTCCAAGGAAAAGACTAGGACTTGAGGATTCATATTGATTTATCCACCTGACTTACCTTCGTAGTTAGAGTGGGAGCAAAATCCAATTCTCATCACATTGATAAGGATAACTAGGATAGGACTTCCAGTTCTCATACCTCGTCAAGAGCTTTTCTAGTTATTAGTTTATTCCTTTTTCTATTTACTATTATTGCTTTTTATCTTATACATTAAAAAAAAACCCCAAAAACATATCATTTTCCATAACCAATAATAAATCATACCTCCCTGCAATTTCTTGAGAAGACAACCCGAGGTTTGAATACTTCAGTTATAAATTTTATCAAGGGTTTGTTACTTGTGACACCCAAAACTTTTGTAAGAAAGGAATTCTTGTTGGTTTAGAAACTATACTACCAACGCAATTATTTTTATAAAATTCTAAATTAGCAGAAATCCGTTCTTCAGTGTTCTACGAAGATTTTGTTCATTAATCTTTGGTAGGTAGCTCCTGCATTTTTGAGTCCGAACGGCATGACGATATAGCAGTAATTTGCTTTGGGAGTTAGGAACGAGGTCTTTTCTTGGTCAGGTGGATACATCGGGATTTGATTGTATCCTGAATAAGCATCCATGAAGGAGAGGTACTTGTATCCCGAAGAGACATCCACTAGAGCGTCTATGTTTGTAGTGGGTAGGGGTCTTTTGGGCAGGCTTTATTGAGGTCGGTGTAGTCAGTGCACATCTGCCACTTCCCATTTGACTTTTTCACCAAGACAACATTGGCTAGCCATAGTAGGTATTTGAC
The DNA here is from genome assembly GCF_000816755.2 of Arachis ipaensis. Taxonomy (NCBI): domain Eukaryota; kingdom Viridiplantae; phylum Streptophyta; class Magnoliopsida; order Fabales; family Fabaceae; genus Arachis; species Arachis ipaensis. The sequence continues at coordinate 106,640,360 of NC_029788.2, forward strand.
TTCCCTTATGAATCCTGCCTCCAGTAAGGCTTGCACTTGCTCATCCACAGCTTAGGACTTTTCCAGTCCGAGCTTCCTACGCTTCTGCTGCACTGGCCGAGATCCTGGGTATACCACCAGTTTGTGGCACATTAGTTTGGGATCTATGCCTGGCATGTCTGCGGCCTTCCATGCAAAGAGATCGGCGTTATCCTTTAGGAACTATATTAGAGACTCCTTCATGTCTCCTTTCAAGGTTTCCCCTACGTTTGTCGTTTTATCACGGGCATCACCGATTTGGACCTCTTCAGTCTCGCCTTCATGTTGTGGGCGGAATTCCTCGCGAGCTTGAATACCCCCGAGTTTAATGGTGTTGACTTCCTCTCCTTTGAGGTTGCCTTTGAGGTTCAGACTTTCATTGTAACAGCGTCGCCCAGTTTTTTGGTCTCCTTTTATTATGGCGATCCCTTCTGGAGTTGGGAACTTCATGCACAGATGTGGAGTTGAAACTACTGTGGCGAGCTGGTTCAACGTTGTCCGACCTATTAGGGCATTGTAGGCTGAGCTCACGTTAAATACTATGTAGTCTATATTGAGTGTCCTTGACTGGGTTCCCTTTCCGAAAGTTGTGTGAAGTGAGATATATCCAAGTGGTTGGATTGGAGTGTCTCCCAGCCCAAATAAGCTATTCGGATATGCTCTGAGCTCTTTTTCTTGTAAGCCGAGTTTGTCGAAGGCGGATTTGAACAAGATATCCGCGGAGCTTCCTTGGTCTATTAGTGTACTGTGAAGATTAGCGTTGGCCAATATGATGGTAATGACCATGGGATCATCATGTCCCGTGATTACACCTATTGCATCTTCTTTAGTAAAGGTAATTGTGGGGAGGTCGGTTGACCTCTCTCCTTCCCTGACATGATATACTTATTTAAGGTGTCTTTTGCGAGATGATTTAGAGATCCCTCCTCCTGCGAATCCTCCATTTATCATATGTACATGTCTCTCAGGGGTACGGGGTGGTCGTTCAGCCTGTCCGACCTCTTGGTCTAGTCTTCTATTCCTCGGCTTGTCGGTCTTGTTGGCCAAGAACCTATCTAGTCTTCCTTCCCGGGCTAGCTTTTCTATGACGTCTTTTAAGTCGTAGCATTCGTTGGTGGAGTGTCCGTAGATTCGATAATATTCGCAGTACTCTGTCCGACATTCCCCTCCTTTTTTGCTTTTGATTGGGCGAGGTGGTGGGACTTTCTCAGTGTTGCATATTTCTCGGTAAACATCCACAAGAAATACCCGAAGAGGGGTGTAGTTGTGGTATATTTTAGGCTTTTTATTGGATTGATATTCTCTTTTCTTGGACTCTTTATCCTTGTCCTGAGATGGGTAGGAGAGTCCAGATTTCGAGGTTTCTCCCAATCGAGAGTTCTCCTCCATGTTGATGTACTTTTCTGCTCTTTCTTGTACCTTGTTCAGAGATGTTGGTTGCTTTTTTGATATGGAATGACTAAAAGGTCCTTCCCGTAGGCCATTGATGAGACCCATGATGGCTGCTTCTATTGGCAGACTTTGTATGTCGAGACACACTTTGTTGAATCTTTCCATGTAATTGCGAAGGCTTTTCCGATCTCCTTGCTTGATCCCTAACAGGCTCGGGGCGTGTTTAGCTTTGTCCTTCTGGATGGAGAATCGGGTCAGGAATCTTTTAGCTAAGTCGTCAAAACTGGTGATGGACCTAGGAGGCAAACTATTGAACCACTTAATTGCTGTCTTTGTCAGGGTGGTCGGGAAGGCTTTGCATCGAACAGCGTCCGAGGTGTCAGTGAGATACATTCTGCTCCTGAAGTTGCTGAGATGATGGCTTGGATCCGAGGTGCCATCGTATGAAGTCATGTCGGGGGCTTTAAAATCTTTTGGCACTTTGGCTTTCATGATCTCTTTGGTGAAGGGATCTTGGTCTTTGTGGGAGTTATCTTCTTTGTTGAGGCGAGCAGTTCTGGTCTGGAGGTCGGCTTTCAGTTTCGTGAGCTTATCTTCTAGTTCTCGGCAATGTCTAGTTTCTCTTCGGAGGTCTCTTTCAGCCTCTCGTTGATGTTCAGCCTCCTGTTCGAGCTATTTGAGGCGATCTTGTTGCTCTCTGATGGCTTCCAAGATTTCTGTGTTTGTGTTGGAAGGTTGTTTATCCCCCTTGTTTTGGGGTGCTTCTTTGGATGTGACCTCCGTATTTTTAAGCGGAGTTCTTTCTTCCAAACCAGAGTTGTGGTCATTGTCACGGTTGTCCGCCATGATGATGGGATGACTTTCAGGTCCCCGGCAACAGCGCCAATGTTCCGTGGGTTACCTGAAACTGAAGGTCGATCTCATATGAGATATGCTGTGGTGGCCGGAGCTGTCGTGTCCAACTCATCGGACTTGGTGGTGCTGTTGATCCTTCGTCACCGGAGGATGGTGGTACCTGCAAGAGACTCCGATGCTGAAGTTAGCATGGGCTTTAAGCAGGTTTTTAGTAGAATCAGAGTATGAGTTATACCTGAGTGCTCTAGTATATTTATAGTAGTGTGGGTTGACCTTTCTAGATAAGATAAGTTAGTTATCATATCTTATCTTTTAAGTGAGGTCATCTTATCTCTAAGGGGAACCGCCTCTATCTTTCTAGGCTTTGGTTACCTTTAGATTAGGCTATGTCCCTTAATTTGGGCCTACTTGGGCCCATGTAGCGATTTGGCCGAGCTCTTTTAGAGAAGAGATCGGGGAAGCTAACCTGAAGAGGTCGGTTGCTTTGTCTTCGATCTCCCTAGGTCGGATAGCTTGACCCAGTGTATGAACAGAGGCCATGCAAATTGTTATGCTTGAGTGCATGAGAAACCTGCAACGAGAGCAGAGAGAGGCATATCTTATGGCGAAGGATTCCAACAAATTCATAGAGGAGCACGTCGTCAAGATTACCATTCTAAATTAGACCATGATGACAAGCTCATCCTCAAGGGTGCAGGAATTAATCAAAGATCGATTAGCCAGTCGGGGAGTTCTCTGGATATCGATATGTTAGGCTCATTTGAAAATCCAAATAGTGATGGGTCCCTTTTCCTTTATCTTTCTTTATAAATATATTTAGTTGGCATTATAGAGGTGCTAATAAGAGATTGTTTCCAATTTTGTTATCTTGTTCGAAACCCATATTAGTTGGGTTCGAGGCAGGGACATTAGGGATAAGCTTGGTTTTGATGGTTGTTTCATTGAAGTTGCTATTGGTCATTCTGGAGGTATTTGGGCCTTGTGTGACTCTTGGATTTGGAAAGTGGACATTCTGAGACATGCAACCAATTTATTCATATGCTAGTCTCTTGCAAAAATTCTGCTCCATGGGTCCTTTTGTTATTTATGGAATCCCCAAAATTTTAGTAGAAAGAGTTTATGGGATAATTTAAGGTAGCTCTTTAATAGTATCAACCTTTCTTGGTGCCTCATGAGGGACTTTAATGCTATTCTTAATGACCACAAAAGGAAGGAAGGTGCTATTAGAATTGGTTCTGATCAAGGTTGTCAAACTCGCGAGTCTAGGTAAACTCGTGGAGCTGACCTAGACTCGACTCGTAGACTCGTACAAGTTTACCTGTTATACATTTTAAAAATATATATATATATATATATATATATATATATATCATGTATAATATATATATTTACTCAGATATAAACATTCAAACCTAACAATTTCAACATCAAAACACATAATAAATTAACCTAATACTAAAATTACAAGTTACAACAAGTACTTTGGATCACACATTTAAATCCTTCACAAGTATTTATCTAGTTCAACATAAAACACACAATTACACAATCAAAAGTTCATAAGACATAACCAAAACACAAAAGAAAACAACAAAGCAATAATTAAATTTCTAATAAACTCTAAAACTCAAATCCTCCAATATCTTCATCTTCCATGGCATCAACATCATCATCTTCACCATCTTCATCAGAAACATCATTTCTTTCAGCCTCAGGTTCAACACGGCCAACAAAATCTTCATCATCATTCACATGTTCATCTTCTTCCTCTATTAAATTTTATTGTGGATCCCCAATAAACTCATTCTCACCTCCCTCACCCATGTTAAATTCATTACTATTCATACTTGGAATAGCAAATTCATTACTATTTGGATCATCATTAGTATTGTCATTCGTTGGCAAGTGAGAATGCTCAACACTTTCAGCAATATTTTCATTAACATCCTCAGTTATCCACTCATCATCAGAATGCACTGCATCAAATTCAAGTTCTTGAGTTTTTCTAATTTGCTTGCCCTTTAACTTCAAATTATACATCACATACACTAAATCATTCATTTTCTTTTGATGCAACCGATTTCTTCTCTTTGTATGAACCTACAAACATATAGTTCCAATAGTTAATAAAAATACAAAAATTAAAATTAAAATAAATAATGAATAGTTCTAAGGAAGTAAGGAATAAGGAATTACCATTTTAAATGCACTCCAATTATGCTCACAACCAGATGAACTACAAGTTAAGCTTAGAACTCGGATAGTAAACTTCTTTAGTTCTGGACAACTATCTCCATAGAAGTCCCACCACTCAGCAGGTAGCATGGTCTTCCTACTACTCTTTGCAGTTTCATTACCAAAGAGGCCTCTAGCATAATGAAAGTCAGGAAGCTGTAGACCAACCTTTTTCCTTTCTTCCTGGTTAGGAACCAGTTTTTTCAAACAACTATATAGGTCAATCTTAATGTCAGCATCATCAACCATGAAATTTGGTTCATAGTGATAATGAGGATTAAGATAATACGCAGCTGCATGCAATGGTCTATGCAATTGACTTTCCCACCTTCCATCAATAATTTCCCATATAGGTTCGTAACTAAAAATAACAATACAAATGAATAAAAATAAGAAAATTAAATAAATAACTGAATATAAGAAGAAAATATGGTAACATGATACATTGATAATCAAATATTAAAGCTTTCAATTAGTCAAGACTCAAGATTACCTCTTTTTAACACAACCGAAGTTAGTCCTGATTGTTTCTTTGGCGTTTCTCATGCCTTCAAAGATGAAACCCATGGCTGGTTTTTCATTCGAATCAACCAAGCGAAGGACTATAATGAGAGGAGCAGCAGTCTTGAGGCATATGACAATATTCTTCCATAGCCTACTATCCAAGGCCATGTTTTGGACTCTTATTCCTTCAGGCGTTGATGCAACCTTAGTTGTCTTCCAATCAGCAGAAGTAAACATAGTCATCAATGGTCCTTTATTATCATGAAGACAAGTGAGAGTCAAATAGGCAGTGGCGAATCTTGTGGCACCTGGCCGAACCAAGTCCTTTCCCTTTGTAAAAATTCCTCAACATGCTAATGAGCATACTCCGAGAGTAGATAAAAGTGGTGATTTTCCTTTCCTTTTTTATGGTTGTTTCATGCACCTTTAGCTTCTTTTCAAAATCCTCTAATATCAAATCTATGCAGTGTGCAGCACATGGTGTCCAATACAAACTTTTTCTAGTCTCCATCATTCTTTCTCCAGCAGCCTTATAATTAGCAGCATTATCTGTAACAATTTGGACTACATTCTCTTCACCAACAAATTCTACGGCATCTTCTAGCATTTTGACAACTTTATCCATTGTTTCGAGATGTCAGAAGTGTCCAATGAATAAAGAAAAACTGTTCCTTTAGGGCTGTTCACCAAGAAATTACAAATACTACGCCTTTTTTTATCAGTCCATCCATCCGACATGATTGAACAACCAGTTCTCTTCCACTCTACTTTAAATTCAGTAAGCATTTCATCAACATTGTTCACTGTTTTCTTTAATTGGGTTTCTCTTAACTCATGGTAAGAAGGGGGTTTGTAGCCAATATCTTTAGTACCGGCAAGGTTATGCTTGAACCTATAAATTTCTCTGCTTATAGTCTTTGAGCAATAATTACACTTCACTTTTTTACCATTGCCTTGAACATCAATCCCATGTTTCCATCCTATATCACTTCTATTTCCAGTTGCATTTTTTCTCCTAGAAACAGCAGGTGTAGGTCTAGGAATACTAGGAAGTGAAGACCCTGTCCCTGAACCAACATTCTCAGACATTTTATATTTTTATCCCTAAAAATCAACAACCCAAATAACAAATTCAGATTCAGATTATCCACTAACTAAATTCAGATTCAAATTATCCACTAACTAAATTCATAACTAACACTAGTTTCAGCTACACTTACAACAATAATGTTTAAAAGATGAAAAATTTTCAGCATCATAAGACTTAATCAATAATCATCACTCCAAATGCAGTACAGCAAGCAATACTTTTGTGATTCGGAATAATATACCACCCAGTTATGAGTTAACCCAAAAGTCCATTCTCATTGTCATATGAACCCCCTTTGAGGTCATTAATATGATCAAGCACAAACAAATTAAAACAATGGCAACCAGAGTCAACCACCAATACTCCAATACTCACTTTATCACACAACAGATACATTTTCATTTAAACTAACAATTCAGATTTCAGACTTTCAATTAAACTAACACAGTAAGTCAGTAATACTAACTAACAATTCAGACTTGAGAGTTTCAATTCACTAATTCAGACTTCAGAATTTCAGTAAACTAAAGACTAAACATAACTACATAACAGAAGCAGAAAACAAAAGAAAAAAATATATAGCAGAAGCACTATCCACACATTTTAACCATGATTGAAGCATGAAGCATGAAGCATGAAGTACAGATTACAGAAGCAGGCAAGCAGCATCAGTTTTTTTTCACATATTAATTTTTTTTTCAACAGATCAAACGCAGATCAGGGCCTTAATAACTTTGCAGAATTGAATAATTGCAACCAAAATTGTTAGCATTTGAATTAGTTTAACAAAATTACCTTGGAGATGGGCAGACTTTATCACTTGAAGCAGATCGGCAGTGCTTCAGTGAAGAAAAACAGAACAAGGCCGACGTGGGCAGAACAAGGGAGGGGAGGCAAACGGCGTGGTGGACTGGTGGTGGGCTCTGGCGCTGTGCGACTCTGCGTGGTGGTGGCCTGATGGGCTCTACGAGACTGCGACTCTGCGTGGTGGTCCTTCACTGGGCTCTGCGACGCTGTGTGGGTGAGCGGTGGGGGACGAGGGATGAGGCGAGGGGAGGTGAGAAGGCAAGGGGTCCGTCTGGACTCTGGCGTCCGGCCTCTGCGTGGCGGCGCAGACAACTTCACCGTTAGATGGTGGAGGGTGTGACGAGTGAGGCTGGCCGTGAGGGTTTGGTTGAGGGAGTCACTAGGGTTTCGAACTTTAGTTCACTCCTTCATTAGTGGGTGTGGGTTTAAGTTGCGGGTTTGGGTTAGCCGCTTCTGTAGGGTTTTTTTTTCTGGGCCAAAACGACGCCGTTTTGGCGAAAATGGGCAACGAAATTAAACTCGCTGACTCGCTAGCAAACTCGCGAGTTTGCACAATTTTATCCGAGTCTAGCCGAGTCAACCCGAGTCTACCCAGAAACGATTTTATGTCCGAGTCAACTCGATTCCACTACCTAAACTCGTAAACTCGTACGAGTTTACGAGTTAACTCGCGAGTTTGACAACCATGGTTCTGATGCGTGCTCAGAGTTTCAATAATGTGTGTCTGATTGTTGCTTGATAGATCTGGGGTTTAGTGACTAACCATTTACCTAGAAAAGAGAGAATCTTATGGTAAAGCTTGACCAAGCCCTTGGAAACTTAAATTGACAAATTAATTTTCTAGAGGCCTGTGTTAAGCATCTCCCCATGCTTAAGTTTGATCATACTCCTCTTTGTCTCTAACTATTTTCTAGGCCTATTGTAAAAAGAGGGAGGAAACCATTCCACTTTGTTGCTACTTGGTTGACACATCCAGAGTTTGTTAATTTGGTGAGAAATCATTGGAAAGTTGATAGCTCTTAGTCTAATGACATTAGAAATTTTTAAAAGTTCCTAAAAGATTGGAATGCCTCAATTTTTGATATCTTGAAAAGAAAAGGAAAATTTTGTGCAAATTTTAGGTTATAACTAATTGTCTGTCTAATGGCAGCAACTACTATCTTAAAGACCTTTTGTTCCAATTGTGTAAGGATTATAAGGAGGTCCTTGTGATGAGCAAAAAACTAATTTGCTCAAATATTGGCAAGTGCACCAAATCGTTCAAGTTATACGGTGAGTGGATATCATTTTCACGAAAATTAATGGATTGAAGCAAGCAATGTCTAAATGAATCTCTAATTAGATCAATCAAATATTGGCAAGAGGATTGTGGATCTTGAAGAAAATAAAGAATAGATAAAAGGAGAATTGGGAGAGAGCTTAGAAAATTAAGTAATCAATGAATGAGAATGAGAATGTTAAGGCTTCAGAGATGTTTGATTCTTAGAAAGAATAGTGCTTGTGTTTTCTTAATTTAACTCATGTAAAAATCTTTTCACAGCAAATCATTTATAATCAAATTCCAATCTCTTAGTAATTTAATTTCTCCTAACCCAATTAATTACCAATCCCTTGGTCAACTAATTAGGAGAAGACACGAAGAACGGTTTCGATTTTAAGCCACACAAATATTCAAAAACTATCCCTAGTTGAATTATATGTCACATATTCAAGAATAGTTCTAAATAATTCAAGATTATGAGATGAGTTTCAAGATAAATGCGAAATTAATTTTTCCAAAGTAATAATAGAATCTAGGACAGACTTAGAATATTTTTCAATACTTCTAACCATTAATAATGAATAACAAAACTCAATCTTGAAAAAGTAGAGAAGCATGAATTAAAATAAAGAAAATACTCACACTATAAATCCATAAAATAAACAAAGCTCCTAACCTTCAACAATGGAGGTTTAGTTACTGATGATAATGAAGAAAACTAAAAAGATGAGAAAGAGGTATGTATGGTGATTCTGGATCCCCCGAATGTCCCTCTCTTGTGAGCCTTGTTAACTTATTTATATGCTAAGTTCTGCGTAAAATTCAAATTAAAAAACCAACTCTAATCTTATCTTTAGGAATGATAAGATTACTAACTACTTAAATTCAAATCAAGTCTTAACAATAATTCAAATTTAATTCTAGAAATAAATCCTAACAACTAAATCTTTTTCTTTCTAAAAAAAATTAATGCTAACTAATCTCTTAAATCTTGAATCTTCAGATGAGATTAAGGCTTCCCATGAATGCATATTGAAATTGGGCCTTGGCAGGTGTTGCATCCAGAGAGTTTGAAGCTTTGGAGCGCCAGGCATGCTTCTTTAAGTTTGGGTCTTGGCCCATTTGTGCCTCCAGGGGCCAAGGAGTGTTGGGCATTGGTGCGGGGCCGTTGGGTGCTGGTGGTTAGGCATTGGACGCTGACGAACGGATTTTCTGTCGGTAAAAAATTTTCACAAATAAAGTCTCGTTGCAAGTATAGCTTCTAGACCGACAAGAAATCCTTTCGTACAAAATTTTGGTTGTCACAAGTAACAAACCCCTAATAAAATTGATAACTGAAGTATTTAAACCTTGGGTCGTCTCTCATGGAATTGCAGGGAAGTGTATTTATTATTGGTATGGAAGGTTATCTTTTTTGGGTTTTTGAATAAGGAACAAGAAAAGTAAATTGCAAGAATTAAAGTAATAACTAATAATGCTCTTAGCAAGGTATGAGAAATGGAAATCCTATCCTAGTTATCCTTATCAATTGTGATGAGAATTGTTCACTACTCCTACTTAGTTAACCCTTACTAAATAAAGGAAAGTCAAGTGGACTAATCAATTTGATTCCTCAAGTCCTAGTCAACTCCCAAGGAAAGACTAGCTTTAGAGGGATCCAAACCAACCAGCAAATTCCAATTATCAATCAACAAAGGAGTTTGATAACTCAAGTGTCACCAATTACTCAGCCAAAGCCAAAAGGAGAGAAATCTAAATATGCAAAGCATCAATCACATAAATTGAAGAAAGCAACCATAAATCTGAAATACCTCAAATTGCATTAAATAAAGAAACCAATTCTAACATGGAGTTCATAAACTAAATTGGGAAAATAAACAAACTAAAGTAATAGAATAAATAAAGGTAGAAGAGAAATTAAATTAAAGGAACATTGAACCTGGAATTGAGAAGAAGCAAATCTAACCTAAGAGAAATCCTAAATCCTAAAACCTAGAGAGAGGAGAGAGCCTCTCTCTCTAGAAACTACATCTAAAACCTAAAATTGTGAATTATGAGAAGTTGTATGAATGTCTCCTTGATTCCCCCACTTTGTAGCCTCTAATATGTGTTTTCTGGGCCGAAAACTAGGTCAAAAACAGCCCAGAAATCGCCCCCATTGATTTTTGATACGTCCAGCACGTGGCACTGTCACGCATACGCGTTGTCTACGCGTACACGTGGATTGAGTTTTTTCCAGGTCACGCGTACGTGTGATCCACGCGTGCGCGTCACCTAACAGCGTGGCAACTAATTAAGAAGGAACAAATACCTTCTTATGTGATTATATTGACTTAAAAACCATGACGAAGAAGTAATTCAATTCAAATCACTAAATTCTATGTGCACTCATAAAATTTTCACCTAATATGCAACAAAATATAAATGTGCAAATCCAATTAAGTGCTAGTAATTTAAGGCAAAAAATAAGTGCATTGATAAATTTCAATCAAGAAGCAACCCAATCAACATCAAACAACACTTGCAATTTATTTAATTAACAAACAACTTAAAGCAAAACGAATATAATTACTAAAACAAAAATGAAATGCAATAAAAACTAAGTAAAACAAGTAGAAAATAAGGTAAAAGGGAGAGAAGAGAGGGATTAAGGGGTGGTGGAAGTGCGTTGGGGCTTAAAGAAAAGTGCAAACAAAATTTGCCAAAATGTCTTCTTCATGCTCGAAATCTGCTCCCTGGGCGCTAAACGCTGGTTCTGGCATTTAGCGCCAGCTGGGGATAAAACTTTTTTGTTGTTTTGGGATGAGCACCCTTGGCGCTAAACGCCGGGGCTGGCGTTTATCGCCCCAAGGGGGTGCCAAAATATGAAATGAACACCCAATTAAGGTGTTTAACGCCCATCCTTGCTCCCTCTATGGCGCTAAACGCCCTTCCTGGTGTTTAGCGCCCTAAGCATGTTTTCTCTAGGGCGTTCTATTCTTCTATCTAAACCTTCCTATCTCTGTTCTAAGTGCTGTACATGATTACAAACATTAGAAAACCTAGGAAAACTCTAAAGATCAATGAAACATAAAATGAAATCAAACTAAAATAAAACTAAAATAAAAAAAATAAACTAAAGGATATTTATGGTTGGGTTGCCTCCCAACAAGCGCTTCTTTACCATCACTAGCTTGACGGTCAGCTCCTCTAAGGAGGAGGATCATAGGGGCTCAGATCTTCTCCCCTCATTGTGAATTTCTTTCCTGTACTCTCATGAATCAGCTCAACATGTTCTAGAGACAGGATCTTATTCACAGTGTGTGGTATTACTGGACTTCTAGTGAATACTACTCTCATCCCAGGTGAGAAGTCCTCAGTTGGAACCTTCTTGTTCCTCTAGCCTTTGGGCACCTTCTTCTTGTGGTCTCCTTCCTTGGTGGACAAAGCACACCCAACACTAAACTTAAGTTTGATGTCAGGGAAAATAGTATTAATTCCAAACAAGGGAGGAAGTTTCAGCAGTGCACTCTGTATACAGGTACCTCCTTTGTTAGAGGGTGATGGAGGTTTGAAAATCTTGAAAACCATCTAATTTTCATGTAACCTCAGCACAAATTCACCTCTCGTTACATCAATTAGGGCTCTCCTAGTTGCTGATGGGTGAAAATTAGATTCCACACAAACTCACCGGCAAGTGTACCAGTTCGCATCAAGTAGTAATAACTCACAAGAGTGAGGTCGATCCCACAGGGATTGATGGATTGAGCAACTTTAGTTAGGTGATGAATTTAGTTAAGCGAATATTTGATGATTTGAGTGAAACTTGATTAACAGAAGTAAAATTACAAGAAAATAAAAAGGAGAAGGTAAATTGACAAAATCTTAAAGTGCAGAAGAAGTAAATTGCAGAAACTTAAAGTGCAAGTAAGTAAACAAGCTGAAACTTAAAGTGCAAGAAAGGTAAATAACTGAAACTTAAGGTGCAAGAAATTTAAATTGCTGAATCTAAATTGACAGGAAACTTAAATTGCATCAAGAATAAAGGGATTTGGGTATTGGGATTCAAATTGAACTAGTAACTAGAAGTGCAGTGGATTAAAGAAGTATGAGATGAAGAGAAATTGCAGAAGAACTAAAGCAGAAATGAAAAATTTGCAGAAGAATCAAAATAGCAAGAAATCTTAGCTCAATTATGAAATCCTAAGAGAAAATTTGACAATTGCAGGAGAGTAACAAGAACAGTAAGCAGATCTAGATCTCAATTACTCTCTTGACCAAAAAGTAAAGAAGAAATTGCAGAAGAAATAAAATGAAAACAGAAAAGAAGATTGAGATCCAATTTCCAATTCTTAGAACTATAAAAAGGAAAAGTAAAAGATGATTCTCAGATGAAGAATTTCAGTGGAGTTTCAATCTGAATTCAAAACCCAAAACAGAAAAAAGAAGTTGCTGAAGAAAGAACAAACAGAAAGAAAACTTAGATCTAATCCCCAATTTCCCAAATTCTAAAATGGAAAATTAAAAGAGAGAAAGCTAAAAAAATAAGAAAAAGGGTCCTCTTCAAATCAAACTTGCTCCTATTTATACACTTTCTATTTCCATCATTTAACACTTGAAGTGGGCTTTTTGGTTTGGCCTTGAATGAGAGTGGGTCAGGGGTGTTTGGTGAAGCTCCCAGTGGAGCGTTCAGTTATGATAATGAGCGATGTGCTCACTCCTTAGGCATGCTTCCCTCGTGCGCAAGTTTTCCTCTAGCGCTCCCTTACTGAGTGCTACGCTCCTTTAGTGAGCGCTGGCTCTTTGAGAACTAAGCGTGCTTCCCTTCATTGAGCACTTCTCCTAGCGCTCCCTTAGTGAACGCTACGTTCACTCACCAAGCGCTGCACCATTTGGTGCGTGAGTTTTCTTCATGGGCGCTCTCCTAGTGAGCGCTACGTTGAGTATTTGAACGCTGCTTAGTGTACGGATGGCACAAGACTTGCCTCCAAAGCTGAAAAACATGAAAAAGGTGACAAAGTGAGCGTGGCACTCACTTGGGAAATGAACGCTAGCAAAAAAGGTGTTCTTTGAGCGTGGCGTTGCTTCTTTGAACGCAACGCTTCCCTGATTCTTCATTTTTTTCATTTCTTTTGCCTACAAGCCATCAAACAAGCAATCAAAGTCTCACCAAATTTATAATGTCTTTGCATCATTTATAAAAATCAGTTAATTCTAGCATAAACCTTAAGATTTGGTGTAAAATAAATGATGTTTGATTGATTCACAATAATCATGAAAATCCATTCCAATCACTTACTTATTGTGCAAGAAAGTGCATAAAACCTAATGAAACAAGTGAAAAATGCTTGTAAAACTAGCATAAGATGACTTGTCATCACAACACCAGACTTAAACCTTACTTGTCCTCAAGTAAGCACTAAACATAAGAAAAAATGAGATAAAACAGAGAAGCATTTATGTCCTTATTTAGTAGGTAATTGAATTTGGGATATGGGGTTTTATGCAGACAAGGTGCAGCTCAATTATTCTTTACTGATAGATATGAAATGTCTCTTTGAGGATTCACTAGAGTTGCTGCTATAATCCTTTATTCTTTGATTGATCCCGGTTAGCTTTTTCCTTCTTTCTTTTGCCTAGAAACTTATTTCTCAATGATAGCTCAGTGTCAAGTGTTGCAGCAGCCTTTTGGCTTAATTTTTCTCAACACCTCTTCACTACAGACACTTGGCTCACAATTCTTCTTAGGAACATTGATGTCCAGCACCTCTTTGGGTTACTAAATGCTTTGTAACTAGGTTGCTCTTGATAATGGACTTTCGGTTGGTAATCCCGGATTAGTTAATCCAAGTTACCAAGTTTTAAAAGACTCCTCAGAACCTAATTGTCCAAGCATATCCTAGTACAAGAAGCACCAGGCATATATCCTAAGTTCCAAGCTATTGGTGTCTAGCCTTATTATTTGTTTCTTTCATTCTTATTGCCAATCCTTGGCTTTTCTTTTCTTTTTCTTTCTTTCTTTTCTTCATTTTCTAGGGATTTTCATTAATTGGAGGTTTTATAACAACAACTAAGTTCACACTACAAAAGACATTCTATTCTGCAGCTTTTATTATTGAGCTTATCATTTAATCAAGCAATTACCACCACAAGTCTTTATTCTAATTCTTACTACATTGGACAATCACTTTCTATTTCAAACATTTTCTCTTATTAATGCAAAAGGAAAACAAGACAGAATTTAATGCAGACGAGTGATAACAAGCATAATGCAGATCCTAATAAAAAAAAATCTACTCAAGATATGAAAGTGCAGAATATAAAATATTTGGAGGCATATCATGTTTCAGATATGCATTATCCTTATTTAATTAAAACTATAAAAGGGACTCCACCGCCTCTAGTTATTGTGCTCTTTTCCTCTGTTGGATTCTCTTTTCTTCTTCTGCTTCTTGCTTGTTTCTTGGGGTTCCTCAATAGGGCATCTACGATCCCAAATGTGGTCTACCTGATCCCAGAGCCCAGCATCCTTCAATCCTTGTTGCATGTGTGCTGCATTTTTCTTGGCTTTTACTCTCTGATGGTCTACCAATTCTTGGCATTGAACATATGGCTTGATCTCTTGGTTCAATATTGGCATGCCACTGACTACATAGTCTAACTTTGCTTGAGTTTCTATATCATACTCCATCCTGTCCAAATTCCTATGCTCTCTAATTGTATGATATATATTCTTTCATTGGTAAAGATTTTGGATGTACTCTCCTTGCTTGGCTTGTTGTAGGGACAATCTATTAAATGATTCTTGAGAGTGTGCCGAGTGTTCCCTTTGCCAATCAAGAGTTCTTGCTTAAAACTCTCTCTGTTGATCCAACATCTTGAGCTGGAAGTTTTCTTGTTGTTCCATCATTTGCTGCTGCCAATGCTCTTGTTGCTCTTGGGCTTTCAAGTACTGCTCTTGTTGCTTCAAATATTGCTCCTATTATTGCTCCTGTGCCCTCATATATTGTTGAGACATTTCTTCAATGGCTCTTTGCATTTGGCTTAAGTCCATTGTACCAGAAGCTTGTTCCCCCTCCATTTGTGGTCTTCTCCTTCTTCCTTGAGCTCTTCTCTCCTCTTCGGTTTCAGTGATACCGTCCATTTTTTTCTTGGTGATTCCTCTGCCTCCCTTTACCCGATCTATATCTGCATTCTCAAAGAGAACCCCTGCTCTATTGCACAGCCTCAGAATGGTACTTGGGTGACTAAGTCTGCTTGATTTGCCAGTATCCTCAGCCATCTCTTGAATGCTATCTACTATGAGCTGTGGGATATTGACTTCTCCTCCCCTAAGTATGCAATATGTCAGAATTGCTCTCTTTATTGTGACTTCAGATGTATTTCCAGTTGGGAGTATAGATATTCTCACTATCTCATACCACCCTTTGGCCTCAGGTATGAGATTCATTCTCTTCAAGCAGCTTGGAGCCCCCTCTGAGTCCCTTTCCCAGTCTTTGCCTTCAAAGCATAAACCATGTAGTATCTCATCAGGATCACCCTCACCCGTCATTCTTTCATCAAATCTGGGTTCTCCATAGGGTATCACTCTTATCTGTAAGACTCTCATGATGGATGATGGGCTAAAATCTACCTCAACCCCCTAACATAGCTCTTGTAAGGAGGGCTGGTCTTGCTTAACCTCACAGTATTTGCATAGAACTCCCTTATCATGGTTGCACTTATGTTTGTGAGAGGTTCACATAGAAGTTCCCATCTCCTCTCTACGGTTATTCTTCTCATGATGGGGTATTCTCCATCTTTCAATCTGAAACCCATCTCTGGAATGACTTTTTTTTATTCCATTAACCTGTGATATCTTGATTCATGAAATTGAGACTTAAATCTCTTGGTATCATAGGTTGGTGGTTCGGCTTCAGCTGGTTCCTTTCCTTTCCTTCTTCTGGAACTTGATGAAGCCATGAATTAGGAAGGAAGGAATGGAGAAGAAAGGATGAACTTTGGTTAAGGCACGATTTAGGATAGAGGGGAGAAGAAGTTGGGTATTGTGTGATGTCTTTGGGTAAGAGAAGAATGTAAATATTATGGAGGACTTTTATGAAGAAAGCAATGGTATGTGGGCTTAAGAAGTGTTACTGCCAATTTATAGAAGGGACATGAACTATTGAAACAGCACAATGGGTTGGAGGATTCGGTTAAGTTGCAATGAAGGGTGAGGATTGAGCATGCCTTTATTGAAATTTCATGGAATGAATGGCTTGCATGTAGAGCTAGATGAAGACAAGGATCACTCCTTTATTGGGCACATGGTTCGGCCTCCTAGGTGCTGATTCCTGCAGCGTTGTGCTTTCCAAACATGCACATGTGACTTGCTTCTCTCCTTGGGACAACCGTTCATGCATGAGTTTTGTCCTTTTTTCAAATTTCATTATTCCTATCCACGTGAATCAAGGCAATAGTGAGCTCAAACTTTAAATTCAATATGGTGGTGGTTATCAAGTGAAGAGTAATAAAGAAAAACAAAATTTGCTATATGTTCCTTATTTATGAAAAAACAACTATGCCCCTCAGGAATTGAACAAAATTTTGGTGAACACCAAACTTGTTTTCTGCTAAGTGCTTCACGTGAAACCTAATGAATGTCTGTCATAATTAGTATATTCATCATAAGGAATATTTTATTTTCTACTATACTACCATAAACTTATAAAATGATGCAATGTATGGTTTATCTATTCATGAATTTGAAGCTTTGAGCAAAAGTGATTTTCTTGAAATTCATAGCATATGTAGACACCAAACTTAATGTTTGGCTATATACTTCATTGGAATGAATGTGTATATATCCTAAAATGGTTATATGATCAGCATGCTTGAAAAGCTATTTTAAAGTGCCTTTAGGCACACCAAACTTAGGAATCAAACATATGCTTCAAAATGATGTGTGCAATTATCAAATCTGCTCATGAGAGCTCAAATTTATGCTAGGAGAACCATTAATTATTGAAATTAAAACAAAAGCAAGAATATTAAATCATGGGCTGCCTCCCATGGAGCGCTCTTTTATTGTCTCTAGCTTGACATTGGGTCTTTGTTAGGGTAGCTGATGATTATGGTGCCTCAGCTTGTCCCCTCTCACTGTGAGCCTTCTTCATGTGCCTTGATGATCAATCTCTATATGCTCCAACAAGAGTATCTTATTGATAGTGTAGTAATCATCAGTTTATGGGCTTGTCTCCAACTGTTGGTATATCAATTGCACTTTATCTCCTTTAGAGAACTCTTCAGTTGGGATTCTTTTGTTTCTCCACCCTTTTGGAATCCTTGTCTTGCTCTTCTTTCCTTTCTTTGGTGGCTCTTCTATCTTTACAGTAGGCTTTATATTAGGATCTGTCTTCCTTATGATCAACTCCTCACTTTTTTCCTGCTTCTCTTCTCATTCTTTACATCTTTTTTCCCTTTTTTCTTCTCCACTATCCATCTCTTGCTTCACAGGTGAGCTGATGAGTGCTTCATGGGATTTTTCTTTCCAAAGCAAGTCTTCTTCTACAACCTTCATGCAGCTTTTCTCTTCAACAGTATGTTGTATTTCCTGAAAGACATTTAGAGTGATCTTCTCATCATTTACCCTCAAAGTCATTTCTCCTTGTTTCACATCAATGATGGCCCTTGCTGTTGCTAAGAAAGGTCTTCCCAATATAATAGAGTCATTCCCCTCTTCACCTAAGTCCAGGATTACAAAATCTACTGGAAATATGAATTTCCCTACTCTGACCAAGAGATTTTCAATCACCCCCTTGGGAATTACCAGAGATCTATCCACTAGCTTCAATGACATCTGCGTAGGCTTCACTTCTTCTATAGATAGCCTTCTCATCATAGACAAAGGCATCAGGTTGATACTGGATCCTAAATCACACAGTGCCTTGTCAATGATTATGTTACCAATGGTACAAGGCAAGAAGAAGCTCCCAGGGTCCTTGAGTTTTGGTGGGAGGCCTTCTTGGATCACTGCACTGCATTCTTGTGTCAAGATCACTGTCTCCTTTTCATTCCAGCTCCTCTTCTTGTTGATGAGCTCTTTGAGAAACTTAGCATATAGAGGCATCTGCTCCAATGCTTCAACGAGCGGGATGTTGATCTCCAGTTTCTTGAAAACTTCCAGGAATTCAGGAAACTGTTGATCATTGAGCTCCTTTTACAATCTTTAAGGGTATGGTAAAGGAGGAGTGTAAGGCTTCACTTCTTTCCTCTGTTCTTGTGAATGCTCCTCCATGACTTGCTTTCCCTTCTTTGAAGCTTGTGGCTGTTCCTCTTTCTCCTTGAGCTTCTCTTGTTCTTGCTTGTCTTTAAGTGTCACTTTTTCCTTGCTGCTAGTATCATTCTCCATAGGCTTCTTGTTAGCTTCTTTGCCATTCTCCAAGGTTCTTCCACTCCTTAATTGGATTGCTTTGCATTCTTCTTTGGGGTTGGGAATGGTGTCACTTGGCAGTGCATTGGTTGGTCTCTCAGCTGTTGTTTGCTTGGACAATTGTCCAATTTGCCTTTTCAAGTTCCTCAGTGAAGCTTCATGGTTCTTATGGGCCAATTCTTGATGCTTGATCATCTTTTCCATCATTATCTCCAAGTTAGAGATCCTTTGAGATTCTTGGGGTGGTTGTGATTGATCCTGGGATGTTGAGGGTGGAAGATAGTTATTTTGGTTAGTGGATGGGTTGTTGGGTGGATAGTAGTTGAGTTGGGATTGATTATTTTGTGGTTTTCTGTATTGGTTTTGGTTAGTATTTTGATGGTTTTGATAGTTTATGTTTCTGGAATTGTTATGGTTTGAGTTTCTCTGCCAAGGCTGCTGGTTTTGGTTCTCTCCCCATTTCAGATTGGGGTAGTTTCTCCAAGATGAGTTATATGTATCTCCATAGAAATCATTTGATCCAGAACTTGGATTGTGCATGTACTGCACTTGTTCAGGCTGCTGCTCTTCATAGTTTTTCTCATTTTGCCCCCACACCACTGGTGGTTGGTTAGTCATGCTCACTGCTGCAAGTTGTAACCCATCCATCCTCTTTGTCATTGATTCAATTTGCTGTTGGAGCTGCTGGTGCATGAGTTTTTTCTGAGCTAATATGGTATCAACTCCTTCAAGTTCAAACACACCTTTCTTTGGAGCTACTTGCCTTTCAGAGGAGTAGAAGTACTCATTGTTGGCCACCATGTCTATAAGATCATGTGCCTCTTGAGCAGTTTTCATCATTTGCAAAGATCCTCCTGATGAATAATCCAAAGCTTTCCTCGAGGGTAAGGACAAGCCTTCATAGAAATTCTGCAACTCCACCCATTCACTGAACATTTTTTCCGAACACCTTCTGATTAGAGCTTTATACCTCTCCCAAGCTTCATACAATGATTCTCCTTCTAACTGCCTGAAGGTTTGCACATTAGTTTTTAGCTTAATGACTCTCTGTGGTGGATAGAATTTGGCTAGAAATTTGCTAACCAAATCATCCCAATTGGTGATGCTCTCTTTAGGGAAGGTTTCTAACCAATGTGAGGCTTTGTCTCTCAGTGAAAATGGGAATAACAAGAGTTTGTATATGTCAGGGTGGACTCTATTGGTTTTGACAGTGTCACAAATTCTCAAAAATACAAAGAGGTGTTGGTTTGGATCTTCAGCAACACTTCCTCTGTACTGACAATTATTCTGAACCAGGGTAATCAATTGAGGCTTGAGTTCGAAGTTATTGGCATGGACATTATGGGTTAGGATACTGCTCCCACAATTCCTTGGGTTGGGGATAGTGTAGGAAGCTAAGACTCTTCTCTGAGGCTGGCCATTGTTGTTGACCACACCATCAAGGTGATTTGGGATGTTATCCTCCATCTCTTGATCTTCTTCTTCTGATTCCTCTTCTCCAATAACTCCCTTCCCTCTTGCCTCTCTTCTTCTCCTTAAAAGTGTCCTCTCTGGGTTCAGAATCGAAAGATATGGATTCACCTCTTCTTCCTCCTGACATAAAACACACACAAAACCAGAAAACTAAAATAGAACTCTCTACTGATAGAGTGTGGTTAAGGTTAGCTTAAACAAAAACTCAAATAGTTAGTGTGCTTGACAAAAAATAAAGAAAAATGCTTAATCTAGATTATCACCCTACTTAATCATTGTCAATCTATATCAATCCCCGGCAACGGTGGCAAAAACTTGATGGGTGAAAATTAGATTTCACACAAACTCACCGCAAGTGTACTGGGTCGTATCAAGTAGTAATAACTCACAAGAGTGAGGTAGATCCCACAGGGATTGATGGATTGAGCAGCTTTAGTTAGGTGATGAATTTAGTTAAGCGAATATTTGATGATTTGAGTGAAACTTAATTAACAGAAGTAAAATTGCAAGAAAATAAAAAGGAGAAGGTAAATTGACAAAATCTTAAAGTGCAGAAGAAGTAAATTGCAGAAACTTAAAGTGCAAGTAAGTAAACAAGCTGAAACTTAAAGTGCAAGAAAGGTAAATAACTGAAACTTAAGGTGCAAGAAATTTAAATTGCTGAATCTAAATTGACAGGAAACTTAAATTGCATCAAGAATAAAAGGATTTGGGTATTGGGATTCAAATTGAACTAGTAACTAGAAGTGCAGTGGATTAAAGAAGTATGAGATGAAGAGAAATTGCAGAAGAACTAAAACAGAAATGAAAAATTTGCAGAAGAATCAAAACAGCAAGAAAGCTTAGCTCAATTATGAAATCCTAAAAGAAAATTTGACAATTGCAGGAGAGTAACAAGAACAGCAAGCAAATCTAGATCTCAATTACTCTCTTTACCAAAAAGTAAAGAAGAAATTGCAGAAGAAATAAAATGAAAACAGAAAAGAAGATTGAGATCCAATTTCCAATTCTTAGAACTATAAAAAGGAAAAGTAAAAGATGATTCTCAGATGAAGAATTTCAGTGGAGTTCTTCAATCTGAATTCAAAACCTAAAACAGAAAAAAGAAGTTGCTGAAGAAAGAACAAACAGAAAGAAAACTTAGATCTAATCCCTAATTCCCCAAATTCTAAAATGGAAAATTAAAAGAGAGAAAGCTAAAAAAATAAGAAAAAGGGTCCTCTTCAAATCAAAATTGCTCCTATTTATACACTTTCTATTTCCATCATTTAACACTTGAAGTGGGCTTTTTGGTTTGGCCTTGAATGAGAGTGGGTCAGGGGTGTTTGGTGAAGCTCCCAGTGGAGTGTTCAGTTATGATAATGAGCGCTGTGCTCACTCCTTAGGCATGCTTCCCTCGTGCGCAAGTTTTCCTTTAGTGAGCGCTGGCTCTTTGAGCACTAAGCGTGCTTCCCTTGGTTGATCGCTTCTCCTAGCACTCCCTTAGTGAACGCTACGTTCACTCACCAAGCTCTGCACCATTTGGTGCGCGAGTTTTCTTCATGGGCGCTCTCCTAGTGAGCGCTATGTTGAGTATTTGAACACTGCTTGGTGTACAAATGGCACAAGGCTTGCCTCCAAAGCTAAAAAACACGAAAAAGGTGACAAAGTGAGTGTGGCGCTCACTTGGGAAGTGAACGCTAGCCAAAAGTGTGTTCTTTGAGCGTGGCGTTGCTTATTTGAACGCAACGCTTCCTTGATTCTTCATTTTTTTCATTTCTTCACCTACAAGCAATTAAACAAGCAATCAAAGTCTCACCAAATTTATAAGGTCTTTGCATCATTTATAAAATCAATTAATTCTAGCATAAACCTTATGATTTTGTGTAAAATAAATGATGTTTGATTGATTCAAAATAATCATGAAAATCTATTCCAATCACTTACTTATTGTGCAAGAAAGTGCATAAAACCTGATAAAACAAGTGAAAAATGCTTGTAAAACTAGCATAAGATGACTTGTCATCAGTTGCTAGGAATGCCCTTCCTATGATGATGGAGTCATCTGTATCCTCTCCCTTGTCAAGTATCACAAAATATGTCGAGAGGAATAGCTCTCTAACCTTGACCAGTACGTTCTTCACTAGCCCATATGCTTACCTTAGAAACTTGTCAGCCATTTGCAGGGTTATCCTTGTTGCCTGTGCTTCTTGGATTTTCAGCTTCTTCATTACGGACAGAGGCATCAGATTTATGTTTGAACCAAGGTCACACAGTGCTTTCTCAAAAGTAATATTCCCAATGGTACAGGGAATCAGGAAGCTTCTAGGGTCTGTCACCTTTTTGGGTAGCTTCCTCTAAATCAGTGCACTACACTCTTTGGTTAAGACCACAGTTTTATCTCCCTTTAAGGCCTTCTTCTCAGAGAGTAGGCTTTTTATGAAGGTCTTATAGGGAGGCATCTTCTTGAACACCTCAGCAAAAGAAATATTAATGTGCAACTTTTTAAATATTTCTAAGAACTGAGCGAACTACTCATCCTTGGTCCCCTCTAGAAACTTCTAAGGGTGTTGTACTTCAGGCTCCTGTGCCACCAATGAGGCATGTAACAATGTGTTTTCAGCCTCTTCTTGAGCCTTTTCTTCCTTCAATTCCTCAGCAGCATGCACCTCCTTAGACTCGGCCCCCTTGGCCATGGTAAGGGCCTTGCAATCTTCCCTTGGATTTATCTCTGTGTTATTGGGAAGAGTGTTAGGAGGTCTCTCAGGTATCCTCTTACTCAACTGACCTACTTGCACTTCTAAATTCCGAATTGAAGCTCTTGTCTCTTGTATAAAGTTGTGAGTGGTCTTGGAAAGAGTAGCAACTAGTGTGTCTAAGTCAGGAGTGTCTTGACTCTGAGAGGGTCTTTGTTACTGCTGAGAGGGGTGAAACTGCCGGTTGTTAAACCTATTCTGATTGGAGCCACCCTGGTTGTTGTTGAAGCTTTGTTGGGGTTTCTGTGGCTGCTCCCTCCACCTAAAGTTAGGGTGATTCCTCCATCCCTGATTGAAAAAATTCAAATATGGATCATTGTTGGGATTTCTGGAAAAGTTGCCCATGTAATTTACTTGTTCAGTGATGGGTTGAGCAAATCCATAAGCATCCCCTTGGTTGTAGCTTCCATTCATGTCATAGGATACAACTCTAGTGTTGACAGCTGAGACTTGCATCCTCGTTAAGTGCTGAGAGATCATACTAATCTGCTGGGACATAATCTTGTTTTGAGTCAAGATGGCATCCAATGTGTCTACCTTCTGACTCCTTTTTTCTGAGTAGTCCCAGTGTTCGCAGGATTCCTCTCAGAAGTTTATAGATACTGGTTGTTGGCAACCATCTCAATAAGCTCATTTGTCTCTTCAGGCGTCTTCTTCATGTGCAAGGAACCACCAATAGAGTTGTCCAGTGACATCTTGGCCATCTCAGAGAGGCCATCATAAAAGATCTACAACCTGGTCCATTCAAAAAACATGTCAGGAGGACACCTCCTGATCATCAGCTTGTATCTCTCAGGCCTCATAGAAGGACTTTCCATCTTTCTGTCTGAAGGTACTCTCCATCTTTCTGTCTGAAGGTCTGGACATCCACCCTAAGCTTAGTAAGCTTCTAAGGTGGAAAAATTTTGGTCAGAAATCCAGTGCCCACCTTGTCCCACATGTCCAAACTCTCCTTGGGTTGAGAATCAAGCCACTGCTTTGCTCTGTCCCTTACAGCAAATGGGAAGAGCATGAGCTTGTAGACCTCAAGATTTACTCCATTCCTCTTTACAGTGTCATACATCTGTAGGAAGTTAGAGATGAATAAGTTTGGATCTTCCTGTGGGAGTCCATAAAATTGGCAATTTTGCTGCACCAGAGTGATGAGTTGAGGCTTAAGCTCAAAATTATTTGCACCAATAGCAGGTACACCTATACTACGCCCATAGAAGTCATGCATGGGTGCAGTGTACGAGCCAAGCGACCTCCTTGCATGCTCATTAGCGTTCAAGTTTCCACAATTAGCATCCATGGTGGGCTTTTCAACTTCCTTCTCAAAAGTTTCCTTGAGGTTCTCTCTGGCTTTGTAAGCTCTAGCTTATTGCAAATGCCGCCTCAAGGTCCTCTCAAGTTCAGAATCAAACTCAAGAAAGAGTTCTTTATCCCTGTTCCTACTCATAAACAAACAAGAGACAAAGAAAAGTGGGAGTCTCTATGTCAAAGTATAGAGAACTCCTAGTGAGATATTCTGTGTAAAAAGCAATAAAAAATAATTAAAGTAAGCAATTAAACTAAAAATTTCGAAAATAAGAATGAGAAAGTAAACTAAAATTTTCGAAAACTAAAAAGAAAAAGACACTAAAAATTTTAAAAAAATAAAAAGAGAAAAATACTAAAGGGAAACCAAACTTAAAATCAGAAATAAAAGGAAAAATAAATAAAACTAAAATTGAAAAAAATTAAAAGAAAAATTAAATAAACAAAACTAAGAAAAAGACCTAATCTAAGCAACTAGACAACTAGTAGTTATCAATCACAAACAATCACCGGCAACGGCGCCAAAAACTTGGTGCGCGAATTAGGATTTAGCACAGCTTAACCGGCAAGTACACTGGGTCATCCAAGTAATACCTCAGGTGAATGAGGATCGATCCCACAAGCATTGTCGGGCTGAGCAACAATGGTTATCCAATTGAACTTAGTTAGGCGAATAGAAAAGGGTTTTGAAGGTTGTGATTCGCATGAAACAGTAAATAAGAAAGTAAATAAAGCAAATAAAAAGGTTTGGTGTAAAACAGTGAGAGAAAATAGTTAAAGCTTCGGAGATGTTTACTTTTTCGGATTAAAAGTTCTTACCAACTATTTTAACAATGCATGATTCATTCCATAGCAAAATGCAAATGTCTAAACCCTAATCTCTTAGTGATTTAGCCTCCTCTAGCCTTCGTTAACCCCCACTCTCATGGTCACTTAATTCCGATTAGCGGTTAAGTTCAGAAACTAGTTTATAGCCACAAAAACCCTAATTACCCAAAGCTAATAGGATTATATGTCACGTATCCCAATTAGTTCATATAATTAGCAACTTAGGAGGAATTTATTTTCAAGCTGTTCTTCAAGCGAGATAACTCTCTCGAAAATCACAAGAACTCATGTAGAATAAGGGTCATACTCTCGTTCCACCCAGATTCATAAAATTAAAAACGAAAACAATCCTTTAAATTGAATCAATACAATAATTAAAATAAAAAAATAATAGTCTTAATCCATAGAAATAAACAAGGCTCCTAACCTTAACCAAGATGTTTAGTTGCTCATGACTTACAGAAAAACTAGGGTTCTGAGAAACGTGTGGAAGAAAGAAGGTCCAAGATCAAGATAGATCTTTTCACTTTTATACTAACCTAATTTAATATGGAAATAAAATAAAATAATAAATCCTAAAACCAAAAGATATTATTTGTAAATAAAAATTACAAAAAGAAAATAAATATAACTAATAATTGTTAAATCCACTTGAGATGTCAAAAGAAGAGGAATTCGGTCAGCACTGCTGGCGTTAAACGCCAGATGGGCGTTTAGTGCCCTAGAGGGGGTAATGGCATTTCTGGTTCGTGTCCCTTGTTCCCAGGGGGTGCTGCCAGCTTTTTTCCTTTTTGCTCCAAATCTCTGCCAAATTGCTCCGAATTTCTCTTAAAATCATAAAAACACTAAAACAACTCAAATTAGTATCCAAAGAGGATTTTGCTCTAAAATACTTATGAAATTAAATAAAATCTAATAAAAAACAACTAAAAGATGAAGAAAAAAATGGTACAAGATACTCACACATAAATCATTGAGCTGATTTACAATTGTATCTTAACTGCTAGAATAAGGGTGCTATGGAATGGGGAAGAACTTGATGAGTTCACACCATATAGGGTATTCATAAAGGTAATCCTATTTCATCTTAGGGTTTTATGCAATTTTGTTTGTCTACTTCATTTTATTTTATTTTATTCAAACCATTTATTTATTAATAAAATAATTTGTTGATTTCTGACAACTTTAAATTTCTACTAACAGGTTTGTTACAAAGAGTCTACTAATCGTGGCTTAAATGTACCAAAAAAATTTTAAAAAAATTAACAATACTGTAGGATTTACCGTTGGATGCAACCCAATCTTGCCAAATCCATTGAAAAGACCGACCAAAAATCCGCCGGTAATTAGCGTCGGACAAAATAAATCTGCCGGTAAGCAGTTTTCGGCAATGTTTATACCGTCAATCCAAGGATGACGGTAAATCCGAAGGTAATCATTTTAGCGATAGATTTATTTGATGAATCCTGACGATACTCAGCATTTTTCTTGTAGTGCAACAAGAGGTTTAAACATTTACAACAAAAGCAACAAACACGACAAAAAACAGATCAATCAGAACATAAATAATAACAAATATATCCTCATCCTATTCAATTC
>NC_029788.2:106666850-106671286 GCF_000816755.2 Arachis ipaensis
ATAAAAGGGGACAAAATGCCCCAAAGTAAATGGTGAAAGCAATGCATATGTACTGTACTCGAAATTAGGATGCATGAATATATGGAAAACATGGTTAATGGATAGTTAGGTTTTGTATTATGAATACATGGATTGTCTAAGTTAGGTGAAAAGTTTAAGTTAATTAAGGATTCAGATTTTAGTCCACTTGACCAAATACAATCCTACCTTGACCCTAACCCCATTACAACCCTTAAAAGATCTCTTGATATGTGTATTTGTGCATTACATTTCTGTTGATTGGGAAGAGCAAGTCTTAGAAAGCAAGATTAGTAGAGAATTGAGAGAATTGAACCTTAAACACTTGAGTAATTAGAGTGTATATACTTCCAATGAGGGTTCGATGCTCGATTCTTTGTTCCCGGCTTTCATGAGCTATTTTCTTCTGCAACTATACTTGTACTTTATTTTGTGATTTGAATTAGTGAAATCCAGTTCATATTTGTTCTTAAAAGATTTGTTTACTTTAACCAAGTATATGGAATCATTTTGCATGTAGTTTCATTCATATAGATAGGTTGCATTTCATACACTCTACCATTCCTCTTCACTCCTTTATAGCTTCTCTTGAGCTTAGCATGAGGACATGCTAATGCTTAAGTGTGGGGAGATTGATAAACCATTATTTTATGGTTTATCTCATGCTCAATTGAGTAGTTTTTATCAACTCTTTACTCACTTATTCATATAAATTGCATGGTTTTACATTTTCCTTCATAATTTTGTTCTATAATTGGAAACTTGCTTCCCAAGCCTTTAAACTACCAAAAATTAATTCTCCTTTATACCATTCGATGCCGTGATATGTGTGTTAAGTGTTTTCAGAGATTACAGGACAGGAATGGCTTGGAAGATGGGAAGGAAGCATGCAAAAGTGGAAGGAATACAAGAAGTTGAAGAAATTGCTAAACTGTCCAGCCTGACCTCTTCGCACTCAAATGATCATAACTTGAGCTACAGAGATCCAAATGAGGCGGTTCTAGTTGCGTTGGAAAGCTAACATCCAGGGCTTCGCAAAGATATATAATTTGCCATATGTGACCTGGAGAAAATTCAATCCACGCGTGCGCGTGGACGACGCGTACGTGTGACTTTGCCGCGTGCTGGACGTATCAGAAATCGCTGGGGGCGATTTCTAGGCTGTTTTTTGACCCAGTTTTTGGCCCAAAAAACACATATTAGAGGCTATAAACTGGGAGAATCAATTCATTCAATCAGACAACATTCATAATACACAATTTTAGGTTTTAGATGTAGTTTCTAGAGAGAGAGAAAGGCTCTCTCCTCTCCCTTAGGTTTTAGGATTTAGGATTTCTTCTTCATTCCAGGTTCAATGTTCCTTTAATTTAAATTCTCTTCTACTTTCAATTACTCTATTACTTTAGTTTGTTTATTTTCCAAGATTGGTTTATGGATTCCTATGTTTAATTTGATTTTCTATTTAATACACTTCGAGGTATTTTAGATTTATGGTTGTTTTCTTCTATTTATGATATAAATAATTTAGATTTTTTCTCTTTTGGCTTTGGTTGAGTAATTGGTGACACTTGAGTTGTCAAACTCAGCTGTTGATTGAAAATTGAAATTTGCTGATTGATTTGGATCCCTCTAAAGCTAGTCTTTCCATAGGAGTTGATTAGGATTTGAGGAATCAAATTGATTAGTCCACTTGATTTTCCTTTATTTAGTAAGGGTTAACTAAGTGGGAGCAATAACAATTCTCATCACACCTGATAAGGATAACTAGGATGGAATTTCCAATTCTCATACCTTGCTAAGAGCTTCATTAGTTATTATTTTAATTATTGCAATTTACTTTTCTTATTCCTTATTCAAAAACCCCAAAAAGATAATCTTCCATAACCAATAATAAATACACCTCCCTGCAATTCTTTGAGAGACGACCCGAGGTTTAAATACTTCGGTTATCAATTTTATTAGGGATTTGTTACTTGTGACAACCAAATTTTTGTACGAAAGGATTTTAGTTGGTTTAGAAACTATACTTGCAACGAGAACTTAATTGTGAAAATTCTAGACCATGCGAGAGTTCCGTTCATCACCCCCGTAATTTGGCAGGTATACTACGATTGTGATAGCAATCTAATGAACGCCAAGTAATTTAATGAACGCTTCATTAACATAGCGTGTTCTCCTCTCCTTTTTTGTGCGAGAAATCAATTGTGCAGGGGCGTAAAACACTTCTCTGGAATCCTTGCCACCATGGTGCTCCCATCCGTCAATTCCAGTAGTCTCATCCTTCCCATTGTGGTGTCCATCACTGAGCCCCTCCTCCTCCCTCCATCATTGCACAGACCACTTCATTAGGATTGGTAATCCCTCTTTCAATTGGGCTCAGATTGATGTTTTTCTTCTTGATTTGGGTATATATAATCAAGAATCATATTTGTACTTTGTTTTCTTCCTCGCGCAAACACAAAAAGGGGGAGGCAAGAAAAACAACTATGCACGCGAATCCTTACTGTCGTTCCCCTCTGCCCATTAGTATCAGCGGCATTGCGCTTCCCCTTGCCAGTGGGTCCATCGCGGCATCGCCTATCTGCTCCCTCCTTCCTCTGGTCCCGTTCTTAGGTCTGTTCAGCTTCTTGGCTCAAATTATTGGTATGTAAAAAATTCCTCTTTCAATTTTGTTCTGTTTTATTTTTTGTTTCAGAATTCAAATTGGTTCACATTAATCTTTTTCTTCTTATTTCGGTTTAAATTTACTCTTTTGTTTTATTTTTGTTTTAAATGTAATGTTACTGATCAGGTAAGATTTTATTGTTTAACTAAGAGTAGGATTTTTTTGTAGATCAAGATACTGGTAGTTGGATTCTATCTAGTGCATGAATTCTGTCTAAACAGATATCTATAATGTCTTAAGATTGGATAGAAAATTGATTACCGTGCTAAATTAGATTGGATTTAATTTGTAAGATTTTCCAAAATAATGATTTCCCTAATGGTTTGCCCAAAATATCTGTAGTGTGTATGTATAGAAAAGGCAAAGCTCAAAGTCAGAGATATAATATGTTCTGTTATGTTATTAAACTCGTACATTGTTGCTGAAGAAGTTTATCTCCATAAGCATCTGTTGAAGTGAATCCTAAATTTGGTTGTTTAATAATATGTATACCCTGTTGTACTTTTCATTGCAATGGCTGCTGCTACTATACTTGGACACTTGTTTCCTCAGGTAAACTATGAATTCGGTTTATGATTTGTAGTTGTTGTACCATAGTGATTGAAACTAATTGTTTGCTTAATTAGCACGGTTTACATGTCTAGTTTAAGCTGATAGTATCAAATACTAGCAAGAGTTCATATTTCAGTATTTCTCCATATTTATTTGGTATTGTGGTGAGTTAAGTCTTAAAGTGATTAACAAAATTAGAAAAATTAAATAGATCACCAAGAGCAATTTTGAGAAGTCTAATATGCAATTTTGAGAAACATAAACTGCATAATGCAAATGCTTGCAATTTGCATAAGTGATATTTATCTATCTTTAGTCTTTACAGTGTTACTTGATGTGAGCAATATACTCTACATTCCTCCTTTGATATTTCATGATTAAGCATTAATAAACCTATAGAATCTTTCTACAAGTTTTGTTATATTAGGATCTAGTTATTGAGGTTGTCACATCTTTTATATTTATAAAATGTATAAAAAATGGATGAATAACAAAGTCTATCCCAATTCTCCAAAATTTATTTATTAATATTTGAATGGTCTCATATTTATCTGAAGAAAAAATTTTTGTGGTATTTCCTTCCTCTTGTTTAAGGAGAATTGATGTTTTGTTTGTACTTGTATCCACTTCTGTTAGAAAAACTAGAATTTTCGAGAATGGCAACATAAAGTTACTAATGAGCAAGTGCCTAATGAATATGTTTATGCCTTGTAATTCATAAGATGGTCTTAAATCTTTGTTTATTTGTATTATGATTTCAAAATGTCACTTATATCCTTTATATTGGGATGTGGGAGTTTATTGCAATTAATTGCTTAAATCAAAGGTTATTTTACAGTTTATTATACATATACAATATGCTTATTATTCCTTTGAGCTATTTTTAGTTTTCACTTTGTAAACAAAATATTAACTTTATATGCTGGTCCCCACAATCATAGAACCAAATTATGAAATGACACAAATGCAATTTTGAGAAGATTAATCACAAATTTTTTTTCTTACAACTAGCATTAGTTATAAAATGGCGCTGTTATTATATTCACTTATTATTGAGTCTATCACTCTACTTATATGCTTTCGCTATTTTTCTTGTACTTTTTTACTAATTCATCAAATTCTACCATCACCCCGCCATCAAGATAATAGTCATGAATCAAAATAAAATAAAATATTATAAATGATTTCTGATCCAGGTTCT
>NC_029788.2:106671350-106679601 GCF_000816755.2 Arachis ipaensis
TATGAATCTTTATTTTTTTATTTTTATGTCTATTATATGCTTTATTATATAGAGCAAATTCTCTATATCTTCAATTATTATTGCGATTGTGCTAAGCATGAATAAATTATTATGTTTATTAGAGACACTAAGTTATTGTTATAAAATCTGTTTCAATTGTATATGATAAGAGTAAAAAATAAAAAAGCTTATCAAGTATCATGTGTTTTTTTAACATTACTCCTGTTTTCTTTTTTCTTATTTTTTCAAGGAAGCTTTTCCTTTTCTTTTCATTTTTTTGGCTTTGGAACCAGCAATTTTTTTTTCAGTAATTTTTTAGAACGCACAGAATTTTGTAATGAGTAAAGAACCTCTCCAATAACTTTCGTATGCTACATATTGGGTTGATTGGAAGTAACTTTGTTTCTGTTTATTTTTTAAGTTATTCTCTTGCTCTCTCTATGAATTACTTATAAGAAATTATTGAATTTAAATCTATTATTACTCTCCTATTATATAATTGTGATAAACTATAATTATTTTTTTTGACACATAGCCTAAATTTTTTTTTAATTTTTTTCTAGTTGTATGACTTTATTAATTATATATTCATTTTTTTTATATGATTTCATTAAAGCTGATACAGATAAGAGTTGGATTTTAAAGTCACGAGGTGGTGCAGAATATAGGGCTAGTTTAAATATATTTCTAGACTTCGCATTTGCTAATGCATCATCGATGGGATGATACATTGTCCATGTCTTTTGTGTGGGTTCCGATTTTTCTAAACTAGAGAGGATGTCTACGATCATCTGCTGATAAGACCTTTTTTTCTTAATTATACCTTTTGGTTACATCACCGTGAGAGAAGCATAGTAGAGAGCTCTAGCGATAGACAAGAAGTAGAACCTTGTAGAAACCTCATAGATCCAATTCGCGACCTGGTCCACGAGGCATTCAACTTCCTAGGATTGATCGACGATAAAGAAAACTCAAGAAATGAACATTTTGGAGGGGGTGCGGAAGAGTTGCCGTATCTATACAGCAAACCTAGTCGCGAGGCTCGTAATCTTCATGACCTGCTTGAAGACGGAAAGCAAGAATTGTATCTAGGATGATCAAAATTCCCGAAGCTATCTTTCTTGGTGAGGCTATATCATATAAAGTGCATGTGCGGAGTGAGCGACAAGGCCTTCGAAATGATACTAGAGCTAGTAGGGGACGCCTTTGAGCATACAAAGATTCTAACCTCATTGCACAATGCCAAGAGGAGCATATGAAAGCTCGGTATTACGTACAAGAAGATAGATGCATGTCCCAAATGACTACATGCTATACCAGGGCAGTGACCTCCAACAGGAGCTCCTGCATCTTTATCCTCCACTGATGATGACTGGCTCATTCCCCCGCCCGGTGATGGTGGTGTCCTGTGTAACATCCTACCATACAGAGCTTTACACCTAGGATGTAAAACAGAGGTGGCGAGGCGCCACGACCTCTAAAATAAAATATAAATATTTATAATAGTCGAAAGAATGTAGTATACGAGAAGACTTGAAGAATGGGTAAAAATAGAGTCGCAAAATTAAAAGCGCAACGCTCAGGAAAGAGGTTACTTGCGTGCGAAGAAAACTAAAGTTCACGAGTATGATTAAACAGAAAGTAGGAATAGAGGGTCAAGAATACAAAATAACAAGGCTCAAGACTTGGCTCGCGAAGATAAGCCGGCCTGAGCACATAAGTATATATACATAAATATAGGAGAACCCAAAATGCAAAATAAAACCCAAAGACAATGATCTC
The DNA here is from genome assembly GCF_000816755.2 of Arachis ipaensis. Classification (NCBI taxonomy): domain Eukaryota; kingdom Viridiplantae; phylum Streptophyta; class Magnoliopsida; order Fabales; family Fabaceae; genus Arachis; species Arachis ipaensis. The sequence goes on from NC_029788.2 coordinate 106,673,133, forward strand.
CGCTATCAGAAGCTTCCAGTATGCCTCAACGAGGTGTCACCTATACTGCATCTGAAAACCACAAATATCCGTATGAAATGAGAACTGGGGGTTCTCAACATGGTAAAGGTGCTACGTATATAAGATATAAGGTCTTGGAAATGCCAGAGGCAATCCGAGAACGCCGACACTTAGATTATAAAACTTAAAGAAATTAAAGCAGAAACCAAGAATCATGGTGGTTCTCTAAGGCTTTCTAAACTTAAACAATTCCTTAAATCCAATTAAAACTTGACTAATCCCCTAAATCTCTCCGCCTTCCCTCTGTTCCTCCATCTCCGGTAAAATTACAAAGACAAACAAATAGACAATGGCAAACACAGATAGGACACAAGTAATACATATAGCAAATATAACAGTTAGCATATTATAATCACTTAGGCAATCCCAATTAATGCACAAGCAAGAAATTAAAAAATATGCATATGATGCATGCCTGTCCTATGGCTGATGATATCATCCGTTGGTTATATAGCCAACCTGACACGTCTTGGTAGCTAACCATAGACTGAAACACCCATCGCGGAGCAAGTGGGTTTGAGCTACAACCCCTTTGCTACTACCCGCTCAACCTAGGGCCAGTGGAATAACCACTACTGCGGCTACTACCCAGGCGGGTGTTTAAAAGCTCAACTTGGAGCGAGTGGAATAACCACTACTGCTGCAACTACCTAGGGGTCACAATCTCTGACCTGGAGCAAGCAGGACGAACCACCATCCTTGCTACTATCCAGGGTCTCAAACATACATTCATTCAACTTAAATCAATCATCATTGTTATCAAGTCTCAAACATTAACCTAGAGCAAGCGGGACGAACCACCATCCTTGCTACTACCCAGGTATCTCATCCGAAATTCATAATTAACTCAATTTTTCATACTTCTTCCTCATCTCATAGCCGGAGCAAGTGGACCTCGCCACTGCCTACTACCCAAGGCCACAATCACATTTATTTACGAACCAGCCTTCCCGTTAAACTTTTCAAATTACATCACCCCTTTACAATATTTCTTCACTCACAAGTTATTATCATCAACTCATATCTTACTCAATTGAAATTCATTATTATCATCCTCATAATTATATTAGTTCAGTTATCACTTCTCTAGCTCAAAATCACCACGTCACAAATCATAATTCATTACTCCACAACTTGCTTCACTCCCAAGTTACTACCCTTTCCTAACTTCACCTCAATACTAAGTATCCAACTAAAATTTAGGGTCTAAAAGAGTAAAAATAGAAGTTTTATGGGTTCAAAATTACACTTTAAAACACAAAATTCGTGTTTGCTGAAACAGGGGTCACGCGTATGCGTGGGTCACGCGTATACGTGGGAGTGCAATACTGAGACGTCACGCGTACGCGTGGGCCATGCATACGCGTGGGCATACATTTTTCCATGCTCGCGTACGTGAGATGCCCAACTCAAAAAGGTTGGTCGCGTCGTGAATATTGGTGGCGTACGCAAAAATGCTGAATGCTGCAAAATTTTCAGTTTTGCACTCTGAACTTTCGACGCGTATAACTTTTTCGTTTTAAAATATTTTCCATCCGTTTTTCAAATAATATAAACTTCACGGACCCAATTTTCATATGAAATAAGTTTGAAACAATTTGGGGGTCCAGAAGTCGAGTTATGGCTCGCCGAAGTTTGGCAAAAAATTAGTTTTTTACAAAATCTTCCCAACCTCTATTTTCACATAACATAAATCACTAGCCATATTCACTCAACAATACCCTGTACCAAATCATACTAAAATCATAACAACACAGCCCCTCAACCCACATTCTTCCACAACCAACTTCACTTCAATGTAAATTACTTTAACTCAAGATTTTCAATTATACCTAATACAATTACCAATCATTCAATACTCATATGTATCCTTAATCAACATTGCCATTTATCATCAACCAAAACATCATTCATCAATCATTTTTCATCAAAAAATTCCACATCCACAATCATTAATCATTAATCCTTCAAACATCATCAAATATAAACATGTTTCAAAGTCATGATTCAACTTATCCTAGGTCATCTAACCTAAGTTTTCACAAAATATTATATATTAAATACGAGAAACCTAAACCATACATTGGCCGATTTCCTCGTATAACTCGAGACAACCCACTAGGCAAAATTGAAAGCCTCGATCACCAAAATTCAGCAACTAGATCTCACTTCAAGCTTCCAATTAAGCTTCCAACATACCCAAATGCCTCATATCACATATATACATACACCTAACAGATTCATCACAAATATATACCCAAAATTCAATACCCAACACATATAAATAAGGAATTGACTAAGGTTAATGATCCTTACCTTGTATGTGCCTTAATTTAGCAAAAGTTCACTAATCTCTCAAGTCAATTTGATCCTAAAACATCAAATTAACCAAAATCTCAATACCCCAAAACCTTGACATTTTTGAACTGAAGAAGAGATATTAGGAACTGGAATTATGATTCCCTCACCTTATAACTTACTGGGCTTTGTAGAGCTCGTCACTACGGATGCATGGCTGCAAACGGTGTGGCAATTGGAGCTCGGAGTGAAAAGTTATGGAGGATTGAATTGGAACCAAGGGTTTTGGAACTTTCCCCCTCTCTTCCCTTTTGTTCCTCCTCAGCAGCGTGTTGCATGTGAAATGGGCAAGAGAATGAACTGAGGCTCATTAAGTGTGATGGATTGGTTGGGCCCACGGGCCCAGTTTGGGTCCAGTTCGATCCGTTTGGCCCAATTTTGAGCCAAATTCTTTGAAATTAGTGTCAAAATTCTTGTTTTAATTAGTTCTATCGTATTAAACCATAAAATTTACAATCTTAATTTTTTTATTAAAAAATAATTTATTGACTAATTATTTACTAATTTTGTGGGGTTTACATCCCACAGTGGCATTTTTTCACCCATTCCGTCCGTCCCAGAGCGAACCAAGACTTGAGACACAAACTTGCACCAATGGTGTATAAACGTCAGAGCCATGCGATGAAGACTTGGGCCCAAAGGGGAACGAGGTAGATTCATTTGAACAATACATTGATAACATGTTTGTTGCTTCTGATGCTGAAAGGCGCAAAGGACGCAAGACTACCAAGTTTTAGAATGTTGATGTCAACGGTAACAAATCTTGAACCTAAGTTTATAAAAAATGATTAGACTCTGCTATTTTTATTTTTATTTTTATGAACTCAAACCAAACCAGTGTGTCTGGATTAATATAGTTTAGATTGAAGTGGAGCACAATTAAATAACTTAAAATAAAAACTTTGTTGTTCTGATAGATAATTTTGTAAAGGAGTGAAATAACTTAAAGGATTTGGAATATAAACAACACGGTATAAACTAATTACTTTCTTTTGAACTCCATTTCATGTTATCATGTAGTTTCTTTCTATATGATGTGGTTGGATGTAGTTATTAAATTAAAATTTCTTAACCAAAATAGAGAAAGTTTGTGTTTATAAAACTATGTACTTTATCGTAAGACTATATCAACAAAAATCTTAATCAAACATAGGTGTAAATGACATAACACTAACTTAAGTTTAGACCTATACTTATCAAATTAAGTGATTTAGGATGAGGCTAAACAAAATCAAAAATAGTAATAAATCAGCATGCTAGATAAACTCCTCCTTAAATGTCAGTGAGTCTTCCTTCTTGTCCCCAGTTCTTAGTTACAACCACTATTTCAATTTTCAACTACCTAAATGGTTCTTTTCATATTAATTTTCTGATCTATTAATGATGGAGATGTTAATGATATGATAGTTTCTCATGTAATTTAATTTCTTATATAAATATCTTTAAAGGAATGATTCATTATCCTAAATCATCCTTCTAATTATCTTCTTAATTTTTGTTGAGTATAAATTCTTAGTTTACTCTTTTATTTCTTGAACACCAACTAAATCATGGTCATAATTTTAATGACTAGAACAAACACTTACTTTATTTTTAACCTTTTTAAGATATTAAACACATTTTAATAAGGTTCTATTTTTATAGATTCTAATGGCATAATCAAACAAGCAAAATTAAATGTAAGGGAAGCTATGGAGCAGCCTCTTAATGGTAGAAAGATTATACTGAGGTTCAACGAGAAACTACAATCAATTGGAGATGGAGCTGGTCTATTGAGTGGCATTCTTGGAATGCTAGGTGCTAATTACAACAAATTTTCTATCCGTCAGAAAATTAGAAAAAGATTCCTAGCAAAGACAGGGTTTATAATGATTGCATAAAGGTAATAATTTTCAGCATTGTTGAGTTAAATCAATTTTTTATTATACATTTACTAACAACTTGAACTTATTGTTGTAGAAAATGTTCCACTTTGATGAAGATAGAGGTTAAAGAATCAAGAAAACAATTTTGCAAAGTATTGGGAAGTCCTGGAAGGATACAAAGGCTAGATTGTATGACAATTATTACAAACCAACAAAGACGCTTGAGCAAAATCTTGAGGAACGCCTAGCGGGAATTGATAAAGAGCATTTGAGATGGTTCCTTGATTATCGCAATGACCCTAACACAAATGTAACCTATTTTGAAATCGTTAAGAAATATTATTATTTATGGTACACTTCTATGGACAAGTTCCCTCTCTAATCAATCTTACTTTTGATGGCATAATAGGAGAAGTGCAAAAAAAATGTTTTGAATCGATCGAAGCAACTTTATACTCACACTGGCAGTTCTAAAAGCTGGGCGAGACGAAGGGAAAATTTAGGTTTGAATTCATTTTTTAACTGTATTTTGGACTGCATTTTCTTTATTTGGGTCTAATACGGTTATAGTATAAACTGTATTGTTACAGTCAAAACTACAAGGGAGGAGAGTTGGTAGAGGAGAATTATGGACTTTAGTGCACAAACGACATAATGGCTCCTATATAAATGACGAAGCTCAGAGGATTGGTGTAAGTGCTACGCGTTAATTCTTTATGTTCTTTCTCATTGGATTTATTTATAAAATTTATGTTGAGTATGCCCTAGCCCTTAATTGATTATGTATGCTTATTTATGTCTGTAGAAAAAAATTAAAGAGATTGAGCAGCGTGATGAATCCACTAGAATATTGTTTGAAAATTATTTCTTTGCCCAAGTTCTCGGAAAAGAGCACTCGGGTAGAGTGCGTGGTGTAGATTTTGGACCAACTCCAAGTCAACTCTTCCGCCTGAGTTCAGAGCCACCAGTGGATAGAGCTCAAACAGAGGATGCCCAAAGGATGCTGTTTGAACTACAGACGGAGGTGACGACCGAGAAATTGAGAAGAAAGGTAGTGGAAGATGAAGTAGCAACAGAAAAATTGAAAAGGAAGGCAGTGGAAGATAATGTAGCAGCAGAGAAGATGAAGAGGCAAGCAATAGAGAATGTTCTAAGTTATCTTATTCAACGGTAAGGTGGGGAGCTGCCACCAGACATCGTTGCACAAATGAATTCTTTGGATGGACATAGCGAAAAATAGAAATTAGGACTATATGTTATTTTATTTTAGGTATATGTTTTGTTTAAGTTGACTATGAAACACACTTAAATAGTGAAATACTCTATTGATATTAATATAAATATATTAGTTTATTTCACAGTTAAATTTTTATGAGTTCTCACCCTCAATTTAGATTTATAGAGAAAATTGATAACATTTTAAAATTAAAAAATAATCCCAAAAAAATATTCCCAGAATATTTAAAGAAAAACAAATTAATATATTCAATTTAAAAAAATAACAGTAACAAATAGCGGCAGTTTATAACTGACAAAAATAAATTTAAAAAATTGTACAGATTTTAATATAACAGTAGTTAATAACCGCCGAAAATAAAATTCTACAAAAATTTACAGCACCAAATAGCACCGATTAGTGACCATCACAAAAGAACAAGAAAATTGTGTTTGGGCATAAAGCCATAGTTCATAACCAACAAAAATCAATTCGACACAAAATATCTGAATAGCGGTAGTTATACCAATGGTTGTTAGAAATCACTGCAAAAACCAATTACCACGCCCTAAAGGACGGTGGTTTTTAAACCGCTGATATTCAAAAACAAAAATGTCCCTAGTATCCGCTTCTCTTGTAGTGCACACTCATGTAATTGATTGAACTAACTAATACAATCATCTCTTTCACTCTCGCATTGATTTTGAACTCAACTCTTTGGTTTTATATCTAATCTCAAGCTCTCTAGTGTGCAATCTGATAGCTTTCAATAAGAACCATAGCCACTCATCATAAAACCCCATAGGTTGCATAGATTTTTTTTAGAGAATATGGACCTATAAATATAGCATATTACAAGAAGAAATTAAAAAAAAAATAAAAAAATCTGTAAAGATCATATTAATGTCTTCATTTGTTCATCAACTAATTTTGCAAAATTGCAAAATAACATAATACAAAAACTTGGAGT
>NC_029788.2:106681102-106684241 GCF_000816755.2 Arachis ipaensis
ACCGTCAAAAATAATTTTGAAAAATTGGTAGGTTTAACATGGTTAAAACCGAAAACCGCCGCTAATAAAATTTAAAAAAATCGCAGCACCAAATAGCGGTAGTTAATCACCACCGCAAAAGAAGGGAGAAATCACCTTTAGCCATAAACGCGGCAATTTTGAATCGTCGCAAAGTGAATCGATATGTGAATTAAACCGTCAAAAATAATTTTGAAAAATTGGTAGGTTTAACATGGCGGCGGTTTAAAACCGCCGCTAATAAAATTTAAAAAAATCGCAGCACCAAATAGCGGTAGTTAATCACCACCGCAAAAGAAGGGAGAAATCACCTTTAGCCATAAACGCGGCAATTTTGAATCGTCGCAAAGTGAATCGATGCAAAATATGTGAATTGCAACGGTTGCTGGGAACCGCTGGGGACCGCTGGGAACCGTTACTTAATCAAATCCCAGCGCCCTTAAAGAGGGTGGTTCTTGCACCGCTGGCATTCTTTTTAGCGGCGATTAGAAACCACCGCAAATCCTAAAAACCGCTGCTAGTTTCTGTTCTCCTTGTAGTGGTAAGATATACATCTTTTCCCTCTTCCTCTACCTCTGCCTCTTGCATTGCCAGTCTCAAGTCTTGGACCTCCATTGTCAGTTCTTGAATTCATCATGAAAGCACTATTATCAACTAACTCATTCACATTCAGTTGTCTCTCTTATTGCAGCAAAGAAGAGAAAACAAACTCTATTCTTGGCAAAGGCTTCATTAGCATAATTTGTGATCGCACTGTTGAGTATTGATCACTCAGTCCTCTCAAGAATCTAACCACTCTTGATTCTTCACTATAGCCTCTCATGATGCTCACTTCACACCTACACTCAACAACACATCTCGAACATATTAGTATTAGATGATAGTTATCCAGTTCTTCCCAAATTGTCTTTAATTTGGTGTAGTAGGTTGTCACTGTTAAGTCACCTTGTCTGCTTGCAAATGCACCTTCTTCCATTTCAGCTATTCTGTATACATCTCCCAGGCAATATCTGTTTTTCAACTCTTTCCATAACTTTTCGACTGAGTCAATCCTCATGACACTTTGTACAATTTCAAAACTTAAGGAGTTATTGATCCAAGACACGATTCAAGTGTTGCACCTTTCCCAAGCCTCTGACATCGAGTCTTCCCTTGGTGGCTTCGGAATTGAACCATCAATGAATCCAATTTTATTCTTGGACTTTATGCTCTCTACATAGCTCTTTTCCAACCTTGATAGTTGTTTGCCCTAACACAACTAAAGTTAACATTGTTCCTGGATTTTCTCTTGGACGTAAAAGGTATGGATTGCTGTTTAGATCCAAATTCGAATTGGACTGATGTCAATTTGCTTGCATGAGGTTGAGTTAGTTGATCAAACTTGCCAATTATTGAATGTCGATTGTGGATGATACTGGTGGAGCCTTTGATGCCATTTCTATCTCTGATTCAAAAGAAAAAAAATGTTCTTCAAACATTTTTTCCGAAACTCGCCGATCAAAACACTATTTACCCGATTCTGAACTCACAAACCAAGTAATGCAGCTCTCATCGAACTCTATTGTGCGAGTCTCGAAAGAAGAGAATAAAAGAGTGAAAGAGAGAAGGATGATGGGAAATGATGATCTGATTCGGAGAATTGTGGTCAAGAACACCAAAGAAATCGATCAAGAGAATTACAAGAAAATGAAAGAAAGATCCAGATCTAGATTCTTTTGAAGTTCTTCGATTCTTTACTGTTTCTCTCTTCCACACTCACCGCGCCATATAGAAAGAGATGAGTTCAGAGAGAGTGCAGTAGGAAAGAAACTTTCATGAATATGAGGGAATGTAACCAAAGCATTCTAGACCGTGTGCTCTTAGTCTTTGGAAGCTTCACTTTCTAAACAACACTTACAAGTAAGCCATATGCTATATATATACTAACAACTAGCCAGCTAACTCCTATAATCACAATTAGTTCTAACTACTCAACTAACACAATTACAGCTATAATTAACTAATTATACTTCGCTATTAGACTTCAGCTCATTTAAATATCTTTTTTCAGATGTGATTTTAGTTGATGATATAATTTACTATTATTGAGTGTCAATCAATTTTATAACCAAAACTATATAGGATTTGTTTGGGTGAATTTTTAATAAAAAATATATTTTTTTCGAGTTATTTTTTCAAAAAGAACTTATATATAAAAAAGCATAAGTAATTTTATGGTTAGATATCTCATAAAAAAAGATCTTTAAAAAAAATAAATTATAACTTCTCAAAAAAATTATTTTTTATTTTTCTAGTTTTTTTAACTTTAATAACTAAAAATTTACCAAATATACTAAAAAATAAAAAAATTATTAAAAAAATATTTTTTTTATCAACTTAATGGCACCCAAACAAACAAATAATTATTTTCTATGCTCATCAAAATGAGATCATCAACAAGCCAATGGACTCTACTGTATGTTCTGACTTTCTATAAAGATAGATAATATTTATGTGTTATTTCTTATGGACTTTATAGATCAGAACATAAAATGTTTATCCTCAGTGATTGATAAATATTTGTAGCCAAAGAAGATTGGTCATACTCACATAAAATTTATCTTTTAGCTATTTTAAAAAAAAATTGTGAAAAATCTTCTCAAAATTTTGTATGAAAAAGATTTTACATGTGATTCTTTTAAAGAAGAAAAAATGAACCACAATTTCTTTTAAAAGTATCAATATTATGAATACTTTTAAGTCTCTTCAACTTCATCTTGATATATTTAATTAGTCCTACTCAAATAACTTGCTTGTATGATAAAAAAATATATCTTTATCATTGTTTAAATTATTTTCTTAGTTCATAAAACTTAGACTTTTGAACATTTTCAATTTACTAAAAAAGTTCGAAATAAAAAAGCGTTTATAATCTCTACTATTAAATCTAATCATGATGGTGGGTTTATGAATTCAGACGTTGAAAATTTTTGCACAAAAGTTGGCACTTCTCATCATCCCAATGTTCCCAGAACCTCTATTTTAATTAATTGTAGACCATTGAATATGCTGATGCACGTCTCTTAAAAATCATGGAAGTGGAACGACCATTTTAGAATCTGATTCTAGCTATATCATCTCT
>NC_029788.2:106684251-106695402 GCF_000816755.2 Arachis ipaensis
TAATTATATTCTATATTTAAAAAATATTATAAACTAATAAAAAAATTTTAAAATGTTACCTAATTAAGCATAACAACATTAAAAAAACACATTGCATATTAAAAAAATATTACACATATAAAACATTACATAAATAAAATAATGATTTTAGAATCTTATAAATAATTTAAAAAAGAATTTACGTTAAATTGATTTGGATATATTTTGTATTAAATTGATAAGAAGATAATAAAAAATAGAGTAATAAAATACAAAAGTATAATTGAGTACATCTAATTTATTTAAGTGAATTTTGATTGAGTCTGTGTTATCACTACAATAAAATAGCATTTGGTGACGGTTTTAACTGTCACTAAATGATTTTGCAACGGTTAAAAAAAGTCACAGATTTGAGCATTGCCAGCTGACATAGTGACGGTTTTGGACCACCATTGGTAAGGAGTGTCGCTAAATTATTTGTGACGATTTTTAAAGTATAAAACCGTCACTAATTTGTAACACTTGTAATTTTTATACTGTATTTCACAACGTTTTGAAACTGTCGTTAAATTACTAAATCCTGTGATAGTTTTTTTTTTTTATATTTCATGACTATTTAAACCGTCACAATATTTAGCGACAATTTAAAACCGTCGCTAAGTTACTAGTTCTTATGACATTTTTTAAGTATATTTAAACCGTCAAAATATTTTTAGTGACAGTTTTTTTATTTAAAATCGTTACTAAGTTACTTATTTTTGTGACATTTTTTTTCTGTATTTAATGACTGTTTTAAACTGTCATAATCTCTCCAACATCAAAGATTTCTATTATCAAAAGTTAAATTCTCCAGAAATGACATTATATTTCAACAAATCCAAATTCAATCCCTCAAGTTTTATAAAAATAGCAACAATGTATTTTAAAAGTTGAATTCTACAAGTTTTAATTACATAGTCATAATCCATATGTAAATTCAAAAAATTCCAACTTAATCCAAACATGTAAACCTAACAAGTCAATCATAAAACTCCTTTAAACGTTGGATGGCCTATGTTGTTGAGGTTCATAACTGGCAGAAGAATATAGTCTTGTATATGTCGGTGATTCAAAATTTGCAACCTACAAGTGAAAATAAAAAAAAATATTTTAGAAAATATTTTAGAAGGATACTTAACAAATCAACAAAGTGTTATACAGATCTTCGCCGTCTCTCAGACGAACCACAGCTCACTTCTGAGCACCTGGACCTGTATCTGAAAAACAAAAGATATATACGAAATGAGAACCCCGGGCCCATGGGTTCCCAGTACGGTAAAAGTGCCAAATAAATACAATGCACTGCAATAAAACTCACTAAGCATCCTAAGCTTCTTCACCAATTATTCATATTAGGTTCTCGCTAATCCATGAATAGGCAACTGCCATAAGGGAGTGCTAAATCTAATTTATGTTTCACATGTTTCCCAACTCGCTGACTCTTCCACGAATCAGACTCAGAATTATAAGCAAAACCATCACCATTTGTTCTGCCTCAGCAATTCTATATCAATACATCATACACTCGCCTGGAGCTAGTGAAACCACATCACTGCATCTACCCAGGGAGCTACAATTATCTCATTCAATAATCATCATCATCATGCAATCGCATCATCAATTCATCCCATCAAGAACAACCCTCAACACCCACCGACACCAGCATGAGGGGCCTCTCAGTTGTACAAACACAAGCAATACAGGCAAGTAATACACAAATATGGTACAAGTAGAACAAGTAACATATAGTCAGGTAACATGGCATATATGATGTAGAAATCCAAAACAAATGGCAAACCCAAACAATTCAAACATATGCAAATGATGAATGCCTGCCCTATGGCTGATGATAGCATCTGTCGGTTATCAAGCCAACCCGACATGTCCGGTAGCTAACCCGGGCACAGTCTCTCTGTTGCGTATTAATATCATTAGAGGGAATATGTGCCCTGTCACCATTAGAGGGTATCTGCGCCCTGTCGCCATTAGAGGGTATCTGCGCCCTGTCGCTATTACAACCAGAGAGAAAACACAAACATGCTTACATTCAACATTTTCCATCATTATTCATTTATCATATGCCTTTATACTCAGCCATAATCCATAATGGCTTTGCCGTAACTCGGCAATAACTCAGCCATTCGGCTCACAGTTCAATCCAGAACTAGCCAATTTATCAACATGGCTCCGCCGTATCCGGCAATAACTCAGCCATCCAGCTCATGGTCCAATCAAGAACCAACCATTTATCAATAAATATAGCCTTTCGGCTCATGGCATACACGGTACTTCCACCGCCATCCTCCATATCTCATATAATCATCTTTGATCATCATTGATCTTACCCTTTCCCCCTTGCTTCACTCGCAAGTTACCACATCCCCTAGCTCCTTTCTCATTGCTAGGCATATCATAATGATTTAATACATAAGGGGTGAGATCAGAGGCTTAGAAGTATGAGATTTGGCTTTTAAAACTCAAAAATCAACTTTAGCATGAAAGCAGGGCCACGCGTACGCGCACTCCACACGCACGCGTGGATGGCCAAAATCTCATCGACGCGCAAGCGCCATATGCGCGAACGCGCGGGTTGAAAATATCCAAACGGCGCGCAAGCGTCAGCCACGCGTACACGTGGGTGCTCTTACGCCCAGGCACAAAACTGGCACAACCCTGGCACAACTCTCTAGAAAATAGCTGGGCATTTGGTGCAGCGCATCGACGCGCCCGCGCACACCACGCGCACGCGTGGATGGTGCTTTCTAGAAGAACGGCGCGTACGCGCCAAGTGCGCTTACGCGCGGAGGGTCGTTCTGTTAAAAAATTTCTAAGTTAAAAGCTGCAGAATTTACAGATTCAACCCCCAATCTTCCGACGGACATAACTCTCTCATTTTAAATCGTTTTCCACCCGTTCTTCAAACGGCATGGACATCCCGGATCCAATTTCATTTCTAAATAAATTTGGCACAAAACAGAGATCCGTAGTCCAAGTTATGTCCCATCAAAATATGCCAAAAAACCATATTTTCATACAAAACCACAAGGTGCCATTTTCAAAACAAGCCATTTTCAACTATTTTCAAAATCGACCAAAACATGCCAATTTCAACCCTTTTTTAAAATCAATCAAAATGTACCAAAATCAACATCAAGCCATCCTCAACTCATATATTGACACTTTACCAAAATTCCCAAAACCACATCCAACCATTTCAACACTTCTCAATCAAATGCCTAAAGGATAAACACAATATCATGTCATACATCCTTCCTCATCCCAATTTCCAATAATACCATTTCCAAATCAACCATCATTATACCTAATCAACATCATACTCACTATCACGTGGTTTCACCCACAAATCAACCTTAATCATTCCTCAAGCATATATCACAATATACATATCTCTAATGCATCATCATACCATTAAGGCATCAATAATCATAATTACATATATGATCACATAATATATCTCAACCAAACCAAACATACCTTATCTACATAATTTTACCCAAAATTACCAAATTTCGCACTTCAACTCCTCATACCTTATTATTCAATAACCAACCTAATCATTCATATATTCATTATCTGAAATTCATCCAATCACTTGTGCCATCATACAATGCACACATCGACTTACCTTTCTTACCTCTTTCCGGCCTCCGGCCCAAAATTCACGGCCTCCGGCCCAATTTTCACAATTTAAATGCACGAACCACAAATCAATACTCATTACCCAGTACATCAAATTCTCAATATACCAAGCATACATGGCCATACAATTTTTAACCCAATCATTAAATCACGTTGCATACCAACTATGCATATTAGCACCAACCATTTACACAATCCAAACTTAATCCTAGGGGCATCTAGCCTAGGAATTCTCGTCACAACACACGGTACTTAAATGAAACTTAAACCGTACCTCTTGTAGCCAAACCAATTGAGCCTCTTCTTTGGAAGTCTTCACCAACCTTAGCTCCAAGCCTTACCAAAGCTCCTCAAGCAATACCAATCTCTCAATTGTGCACCAACATCACCAAATACACTAACATAACCAATATCACATACATCATCAACCTAGGGCTCATAAAAATGACAAATCACAAGGGTTTGAGCACTTCTTACCTCAGCCCATATAAAGTAGGGATGGAAACCACTTAGAATCCATGTTGGAGTATCCCTAAACACCCAAAACCACAAGATTTCAACACCAACTACCCAAAAACGTGTAACAGTAGAGAATTTCGAAAACTAGGCAGAGATGAATGGAATACTCACCACAAAACTTAGATAGAATTGTAAAGGATGAGAAGAGCGACGCGTGGCTGCAAACGGCTCGTCAATCGGAGCTCCGTAGCTCAAGTTATGGTGGTTTGAAGATCAAAGAGAGTTAGGTTTTCTCTCTTCTCTTTTCTCTTCCCAATTTCAGCGCCCAACACCCCTTCTTTAGGGCAAAATGAGCTGAAATGCTCATAACTAATGTTCATATATGTTGGGCCTTGGGTCCACTTAGGCCCGGTTCACTTATTTTTGTCCATTGGCCCAATTTTGGACCAAAACCTTTAAGATTAGCGCTCTAAGTCGCACTTCAAATATTTCTACCTCCCCTAATTATAATTCCTCATTTCTTAATCTTATTTACTCATAATCAATTTTCTCAGCTGCAGTACCAGACAGATCTCAGCCGGTACTTCCGGTCAAAATTCCACTGCGCGCTTTTACACAGAAAACTATGTTTTTCGACTCAGAAAAATTCACTGAATCCAAATATCATATTTAAATTATCAAATTCCAATTGCCAAATCTTTCAACCATATTCGCTCCTATTTAACTTATTATTTAATTAATTTTGGTTAGACAGGGTATTACATTCTACCCACCTAACAGAAATTTTCGCCCTCGAAAATTCCATCCATCACTATCCTCTCCCTCTGCCAAGCCAATTACCACTAATCACAGCTCAACTCCAAGCATAACCTCCAAACTTACTTTCTTATTCTCAAACTCTCGAATTTCTACATGACTTGCTGTTATAAAGTCTCTGACTCATCAATCAAAAACCCCTTTCATTTCTAGAAAGCAAATGAGTTTGAAATAACAATTTAACAAAAATCATAAGAATCCGCTTTCCTTTAATAATCTACAAAAACATTCGAGACACATCTATTTTGTTAAAGTTACTCATATCAAAAATCATCTTCAAAACCATAACCAACGATCTTTCAAATTCTTGGGGAAAAATTTTCAACAGTACCTCCCCAAAATTGGAGTTTACCACCCGTCACGGGTTCCCTCAAACCAATCTCCGTACCGCATCAGCATTTCAATTTAGTGGTTTCACATTCGTCTTTCAAAACCAATCATTATAAATCTCAATCTAAATCCAAGGTCACTATGACCCAACATCATGGTACTCATCTCTCAAACACGACAACTTGCACTCTCTCATCATCTAAATCCAATTGTGCATTAATGATAGATTCCTCATCCACTTTAGAACCATCAAAGCTCGCAGCCGCAAACATTTCCAACTATTTGGGGATCATTACTTGCAGTGACCCGCTTAACCCTTCTAGTATTCAAACATAAGATACTATAGTAAACTTTTACAGCTCTTATTCGTAGCTATCCTGCGTTTCTGCTTCCACAAGTTTCCGCTGCTTTATTCTGATCTCTCGTCTAGTACGAGTTCTATCACTTACTTCCTCAAGTACTCAACCACAACTTAGCATNNTCGCTCCATGGCCTGAAACCAGGTGTCAGCTTCAGTCGGATTAGTGGTTCCCTTGAACTTAGGTGGATTAACCTTTAAGAATGTTGCCAGTGTCATCGGGCCCTGAGCTTCCCTTCCGCCATAGCCATTATTGTTCATATGTTGCCCAAGAGCCTCCGCAGTGGCCTACATAGCAGCAGCCATATTCTCCAACGCCGCCATAAGGTTTACCGGGTTATTCGAGTTGATTTTCGGTTCCTGCGTATTAGTACGACCTCTTTCACGTCTTTCAATACATAATATAAACTTTCCAAAACAAAGGTGGAGAGATTCTAAGCAAAACACAAAGTAGAGAAAATAAATATCTTCGCCGTCTCTCAGACGAACCACAGCTCACTTCTGAGCACCTGGACCTGTATCTGAAAAACAAAAGATATATACGAAATGAGAATCCCGGGCCCATGGGTTCCCAGTACGGTAAAAGTGCCAAATAAATACAATGCACTGCAATAAAACTCACTAAGCATCCTAAGCTTCTTCACCAATTATTCATCTTAGGTTCTCGCTAATCCATGAATAGGCAACTGCCATAAGGGAGTGCTAAATCTAATTTATGTTTCACTTGTTTCCCAACTCGCTAACTCTTCCACGAATCAGAGTCAGAATTATAAGCAAAACCATCACCAGTTGTTCTGCCTCAGCAATTCTATATCAATACATCATACACTCGCCTGGAGCTAGTGAAACCACATCACTGCCTCTACCCAAGAAGCTACAATTATCTCATTCAATAATCATCATCATCATGCAATCGCATCATCAATTCATCCCATCAAGAACAACCCTCAACACACCCACCGACACCAGCATGAGGGGCCTCTCAGTTGTACAAACACAAACAATACAGGCAAGTAATACACAAATATGGTACAAGTAGAACAAGTAACATATAGTCAGGTAACATGGCATATATGATGTAGAAATCCAAAACAAATGGCAAACCCAAACAATTCAAACATATGCAAATGATGAATGCCTGCCCTATGGCTGATGATATCATCTGTCGGTTATCAAGCCAACCCGACATGTCTGGTAGCTAACCCGGGCACAGTCTCTCTGTTGCGTATTAATATCATTAGAGGGAATATGTGCCCTGTCGCTATTAGAGGGTATCTGCGCCCTGTCGCCATTAGAGGGTATCTGCGCCCTGTCGCCATTAGAGGGTATCTGCGCCCTGTCGCTATTAACACAAATATGCTTACATTCAACATTTTCCATCATTATTCATTTATCATATGCCTTTATACTCAGCCATAATCCATAATGGCTTTGCCGTAACTCGGCAATAACTCAGCCATCCGGCTTACAGTTCAATCCAGAACTAGCCAATTTATCAACATGGCTCCGCCGTATCCGGCAATAACTCAGCCATCCGGCTCATGGTCCAATCAAGAACCAACCATTTATCAATAAATATAGCCTTTCGGCTCATGGCATACACGGTACTTCCACCGCCATCCTCCATATCTCATATAATCATCTTTGATCATCATTGATCTTACCCTTTCCCCCTTGCTTCACTCGCAAGTTACCACATCCCCTAGCTCCTTTCTCATTGCTAGGCATATCATAATGATTTAATACATAAGGGGTGAGATCAGAGGCTTAGAAGTATGAGATTTGGCTTTTAAAACTCAAAAATCAACTTTAGCATGAAAGCAGGGCCACGCGTACGCGCACTCCACACGCACGCGTGGATGGCCAAAATCTCATCGACGTGCAAGCGCCATATGCGCGAACGCGCGGGTTGAAAATATCCAAACGGCGCGCAAGCGTCAGCCACGCGTACACGTGGGTGCTCTTGCGCCCAGGCACAAAACTGGCACAACCCTGGCACAACTCTCTAGAAAATAGCTGGGCATTTGGTGCAGTGCATCGACGCGCCCGCGCACACCACGCGCACGCGTGGATGGTGCTTTCTAGAAGAACGGCGCGTACGCGCCAAGTGCGCTTACGCGCGGAGGGTCGTTCTGTTAAAAAATTTCTAAGTTAAAAGCTGCAGAATTTACAGATTCAACCCCCAATCTTCCGACGGACATAACTCTCTCATTTTAAATCGTTTTCCACGCGTTCTTCGAACGGCATGGACATTCCGGATCCAATTTCATTTCTAAATAAATTTGGCACAAAACAGAGATCCGTAGTCCAAGTTATGTCCCATCAAAATATGCCAAAAAACCATATTTTCATACAAAACCACAAGGTGCCATTTTCAAAACAAGCCATTTTCAACTATTTTCAAAATCAACCAAAACATGCCAATTTCAACCCTTTTTTGAAATCAATCAAAATGTACCAAAATCAACATCAAGCCATCCTCAACTCATATATTGACACTTTACCAAAATTCCCAAAACCATATCTTATATTCATTATCTGAAATTCATCCAATCACTTGTGCCATCATACAATGTACACATCGACTTACCTTTCTTACCTCTTTCCGGCCTCCGGCCCAAAATTCACGGCCTCCGGCCTAATTTTCACAATTTAAATGCACGAACCACAAATCAATACTCATTACCCAGTACATCAAATTCTCAATACACCAAGCATACATGGCCATACAATTTTTAACCCAATCATTAATTCACATTGCATACCAACTATGCATATTAGCGCCAACCATTTACACAATCCAAACTTAATCCTAGGGGCATCTAGCCTAGGAATTCTCGTCACAACACACGGTACTTAAATGAAACTTAAACCGTACCTCTTGTAGCCAAACCAATTGAGCCTCTTCTTTGGAAGTCTTCACCAACCTTAGCTCCAAGCCTTACCAAAGCTCCTCAAGTAATACCAATCTCCCAATTGTGCACCAACATCACTAAATACACTAACATAACCAATATCACATACATCATCAACCTAGGGCTCATAAAAATGACAAATCACAAGGGTTTGAGCACTTCTTACTTCAGCCCATATAAAGTAGGGATGGAAACCACTTAGAATCCATGTTGGAGTATCCCTAAACACCCAAAACCATAAGATTTCAACACCAACTACCCAAAAACGTGTAACAGTAGAGAATTTCGAAAACTGGGCAGAGATGAATGGAATACTCACCACAAAACTTAAATAGAATTGTAAAGGATGAGAAGAGCGACGCGTGGCCGTAAACGGCTCGTCAATCGGAGCTCCGTAGCTCAAGTTATGGTGGTTTGAAGATCAAAGAGAGTTAGGTTTTCTCTCTTCTCTTTTCTCTTCCCAATTTCAGCGCCCAACACCCCTTCTTTAGGGCAAAATGAGCTGAAATGCTCATAACTAATGTTCATATATGTTGGGCCTTGGGTCCACTTAGGCCCGGTTCACTTATTTTTGTCTATTGGCCCAATTTTGGACCAAAACCTTTAAGATTAGCGCTCTAAGTCGCACTTCAAATATTTCTACCTCCCCTAATTATAATTCCTCATTTCTTAATCTTATTTACTCATAATCAATTTTCTCAGCTGCAGTACCAGACAGATCTCAGCCGGTACTTCCGGTCAAAATTCCACTGCGCGCTTTTACACAGAAAACTATGTTTTCCGACTCAGAAAAATTCACTGAATCCAAATATCATATTTAAATTATCAAATTCCAATTGCCAAATCTTTCAACCATATTCGCTCCTATTTAACTTATTATTTAATTAATTTCGGTTAGACAGGGTATTACAAGAGACTATGTTACAAACTACAATATTTTAGAAGAACTTGTTAATGATGAAAATTAAGTATGCAAGTCTATAAAATTAAGTATAACATATATCCTTATCTTACCTCAGTAGGAAAACCAGGTGGCAATTGACCCTCTTGACGATTCATAAGAAAATTTACTTGCTCCTGTAGTAATTGTATTTGTAACTTCAAGTTTTGATATTCAGTTCTTAATGGTCCACTAGTTGTAGTAGATTGCATAGACTCTCTTGAGTGGGATGATGATCTAATCACTTGAGATGGACGAACACCAAATTCCATACCTCTAATATAGCTTGAATTCTCTTTGCCAAATACTTTAATATATGCTTCATTTTCAGAAGCACCCTCACTAATTTCCTTTTGTAAGTCTTCCTGGAGTGATTCATAGACAAATAATAATATTACATATGCAACATTAGTCCAACTAATCTGATATAACATACATGATTCATAGACAAATAATAATGTTACAAAACAAAGAAAGCATAATATATATAGAGGTTGATTAAGTTTTCAGTTTGCTTCTAGTCTTTATTTGGAGTGATTTAATTAAGTTGTATCTTGCAGCAAAGTGGAAGATGCTTAAAAATATTGGTAGAAAATATCAGAATTTATCAATCAATTTTCAAAGAAGAACAGCAAGGCATTGGAAACTGTAAATGAGGCATTGATGATAAAACTCAATAGAATTTATCTGAAAGATTGCTAAAAATGAAAGCAAAAGTGTTCTAGAATACCATAGCATTTTACTAGAGCTATTTCAAAACTCAAAAGTAAGCATTAGCTGTTTCCTATTTGTACAGTATTTTGTTACAGTAAAGAGGTTGTTTGATTGGCCTCTTGGTCAGATAGACAAAAATTTAAAGTCATTTGAACTTGATTATCAAACAATAGCACCATGAACTTACACATGTTGGTTAGTAATTAATTGATCCAAAAATATATGTGTTTTATATAGCCTCTAATTTCCATGATGAACAAGAGTTAGTTGTAACTATATACTGTCAAGTTGTCATAAAATAATTAATAAAATATACACTAATTAAATCATATGAATTCAACCATAAGATGGAAATGGCACTATGTTCGTATCATTTTGGGAACAAATATAGATTAGAATCTTTCCTTATATTTTTTTGTTGTGCTTCCTCATTGACAAATGTTCCATCTTTTTTCTTGTGAATGATAGAAAACATTTCTCCTCTACTAAACTATCGTCCAGTTTCAACTTCCTAACATTATTATAATAAGATTGGTCAAATTAAAATATAACTAACACAAAAAATTAATAAAACAAAAATACTAAGAAAGTAAACAAATGTACAAGTTCATGGCGTCTCCTAACAAGTGTTTTTTAACCAAGAGTGTGAGAAATTTTTAGTTGTTGTCGATTTGTAACATTCTTTTCACACAATTCCTGCACATTAACAAGCATAAAAGTGAGGGGATATTAAGCACAAATATAAATTAACAAATAACAAATGTGTTTACCTGAGTTTTTGAGTTAATTACTAATTCAATACTCGAAAAATTCAGACACTGACAAAAGAATTCTGAAAGATGTTATCGACAAAACAACCTCTAAATAATTTGAAAATGCGATAAAAATAACTAATAAATATTATATTTTTTTATAAATGACAAAAACTTTTTGCAAACAAC
>NC_029788.2:106695474-106700388 GCF_000816755.2 Arachis ipaensis
TTATTAAAAAAATTTTTATAAAATAACACTTATTAGTATAATAAAATTTTGTATTTTTTTATATCTCTAATTTAAAACAAGGTTTAAAAAACACGTAGAAGTTTTATAAATAATTTTATAATATTGTTTTTAAGTCTAGTTTATGTATTCAACAAACGTTTTTTAATACTGATGAGTTTGGAAAACTCTAATTTAAATTTGTGATGATCAAACATTATTAAAACAATTAATTACAAAATTATTAATTTGATTTCAATTCATATATGTTAATTAAAATAATTTTTGCTGTGCAGGTTTTTGCTAATGAGCCGAAAAGAAAAAAATATAACAAGCCTAATTGTGTTAAAAATACATTCAGCCCTATGCAAACTTGCTATATGAATTGTGGCTGAATTGTTATGCTTATTGGACCAGAAAAACCAATTTAAAAGCCCAACAAAGAGGCTGGTCCGAAATCAAAAGGAGTTGGGGCACAAAATAATTTTTTATCCATCTAACTTGATGAAACTCATTCCTTGAATCATAATGTTGCATGCTCCAACGGTTATCACTTTTATCTTTTGATGGAATTCAAAATTTTTATTAAGTGGAGTTAATGTAGACCTTTGAAACATGAAAGAGAAAATGTCAAAGTGATTTGATGGCATTAAGTGTAGCTTACACGCTACTACATACACAAGAAGCAAGGGGGGTTGATTTTAATTAATTTTTTTTGATAACACTCACTACTCCCAAAGCTTTGCTTTTCTTTCTACTCTCTTCTCTCTCCTGAGTCTCGGTCATTTCACAGAGGAAACTATGGAAGCTATGGCAAGCTACCATAGAGAAGAAGAAGTAAGTAACAAGACCACTGTAATGATGGCAAGAAAAAGAAAACAAAAAGTATGTTGTGGCTGAGATTTTCACCACAAATGGTAAGATTTGGTGAAGAGATCTCAGCTTCTCCATACCAAAAATGGAAGAAGATGATCTTGGTCAGAGGAAGAAGATCCTTGAGGGATGGCTTGTCTCAGTTTTTGATCAACCACCACAGAAGGTAGCTACAGTAGCTACGTGATGGAGGATACAGAAGTTTGACCAGAAGAAGCTGTCATCATCAAGAACTCATCAAGGGCTAGGAATCTTTCTTGGAGTGCAAGTCAAGATGGATGGCTCGGATTGATGAAGCTTGGTGTAAAGGGAAGACACAGAGGTAATTACATGTTGGGTTTTAGCATTCGGTTATCTCTCCTTTTTCTCTGGCCGAACCGATTTTTGCATGAAGAAGAAGAAGTTTAGCTTGGTTCAACAGTTTCAACCGTGGAGGCTTCCCCTTCTATAAATAAGGGAGAACAGCCAGGGCTTGAAGCAAGGAAAAGGGTGAGCACAGAGTTCTCATAGCTACCCAAGCTAACAGAAGTTCTTCTCCTTCAATGTTTTCTATTTTGTATTTTTCTGTTTAATTTTGTCTGTCTTGAGTCTCATGGAAAAAGGAAAATAGTGAGGTTTGTAAGAAAAAGTCATAGAGCGAAAAAAGGCAGAGAGTGCAAAATTAAAAGAAAAAGCCATAGATGTCCTTAGAGGTCCTTTGTACATCTGTGTTGTGTTTCATGATTCTGTGGGAATCCCCTTGCAAGTTGGGTTAGCAGTTACCAGTTGAAAGCTTGGCTGTGACCAAGTCAAGTTTAGGATTGGGGTTTAGATTCTGGACTTGTCCCGGATAGGAAGGGTAGTTCCTAGGGAGAATTGGTGTATGTAATCATGAAGATTATAGTGAAATTCCATCATTGTTGTGATGGAGACTGGATGTAGGCTGCATTGCACTAGGCAGCTGAACCAGGATACATCGTGGTGTAATTCTCTCTTCTTCTTCTACTCCATTTCTGTTTCTACTGCATAGGAGACAAAACCAAAAAATATCTCGTGTCGGGTGACGAGATAAAAAGAAAAAATCTCGTGGCTGGGTACGAGACAAAAATCAAAAAGTCTCCAGAAGTTGTTTCAAAGGCCAGCAAGTTTTAATAAGCGAAAAAAAAGGAGGCTAAAATTCAACCCCCCTTCTCTTAGCCACTGAAAACCATCAATTGGTATTAGAGCTTGGTCTCAAAGAGATCAAGCTTTGCAGCTTGGAGAAAAGATCCAGATGGCAGAAAATAGTGGCTCAAACCTGGTGTCTTACAACCTGACAGAAGGATAGTCAAGCAACAGACCTCCTCTTTTCAATGGGAAAAACTATACCTATTGGAAGGAAAGAATGAAGATCTTTGTGCAAGCAGTAGATTACAGGCTCTAGAAGATTATTGGTGCACGAATTTGTATGTTAATGTTACTAAAAGAGTTGCTATCCAAATTCGCACAACTAACCAGCAAGTGCACTGGGTCGTCCAAGTAATACCTTACGTGAGTAAGGGTCGAATCCCACGGAGATTGTTGGTTTGAAGCAATCTATGGTTATCTTGCAATTCTTAGTCAGGAAGTCAATTATATTTATCAGTTGAATTGCGAATAAACAAGAGAGCATGGATTAAAGGTTACTTGTTATGCAGTAATGGAGAATATGTTGGAGTTTTAGAGATGCTTTGTCTTCAGAATCTCTGCTTTCGTCTGTCTTCTGATTCACGCATGCAAGTCCTCCTATGGCAAGCTGTGTGTAGGTGGATCACCGTTGTCAATGGCTACCATCCATCCTTCCAGTGAAAAGGGTCCAGGTGCGCTGTCACCGCACGGCTAATCATCTGTCGGTTCTCGATCATGTCAGAATAGGATCCATTGATCCTTTTGCATCTGTCACTATTCATGGATTGAGGAAGGTGATGAGTGTCACGAATCATCACCTTCTCCATAATTAGGCGCGAATGGATATCTTAGATAGGAACACGCATGTTTGAATGGAAAACAGAAATACTTGCATTAATTCATTGAGACACAGCAGAGCTCCTCACCCCCAACAATGGAGTTTAGAGACTCATGCCGTCAAAGAGTACAAAGTTCAGATCTGAAATGTCATGAGATACAAAATAAGTCTCTAAAAGTTGTTTAAAAACTAAACTAGTAGCCTAGGTTTACAAAAAATGAGTAAACTATGATGGGTGGTGCAGAGATCCACTTCTGGGGCCCACTTGGTGTGTGCTGGGGCTGAGACTTAAATAATTCACGTGCATAAGGCTGTTTTGGGCATTCAATGCCAGGTTTGGATCCATTTATGGTGTTGAACTCCAACTTTTAATCCTTTTCTGGCGCTGGACGCCAGAATTGGGCAGAGAACTGGCGTTTAACGCCAGTTTATGTCATCTATCCTTGAGCAAAGTATGGACTATTATATATTTCTAGAAAGCCCTGGATGTCTACTTTCCAACGCATTTGAAAGCGCGTCATTTCGAGTTCTGTAGCTCCAGAAAATCCACTTTGAGTGCGGGGAGGTCAGAATCCAACAGCATCAGCAGTCCTTTTTCAGCCTAAATCAGATTTTTGCTCAGCTCCCTCAATTTCAGCCAAAAAAATACCTGAAATTACAGAAAAATACACAACTCATAGTAAAGTCCAGAAATATGAATTTTTCCTAAAAACTAATGGAAACAAACTAAAAACTCACTAAAACATACTAAAAACTATATGAAATTAACCCCAAAAAGCGTATAAAATATCCGCTCATCACAACACCAAACTTAAACTGTTGCTTGTCCTCAAGCAACTAGACAAATAAAATAGAAGACTAATAGGTTGAGAAGCAATAATATCTCAGAGTTTTGAGTGTAGCTCAGATTCTAATTAGATGAGCGGGACTAGTAGCTTTTTGCTTCCGAACAGTTTTGGCATCTCACTTTATCCATTGAAGCTCAGAGTGATTGGCATCTATAGGAACTTAGAATTTAGATAGTGTTATTGATTCTCCTATTTCAGTATGATGATTCTTGAACACAGCTGATGAGCGGATAATTTATACGCTTTTTGGCATTGTTTTTAGTATGTTTTTAGTAGGATCTAGTTACTTTTAGGGATGTTTTCATTAGTTTTTATGTTAAATTCACATTTCTGGGCTTTACTATGAGTTTGTATGTTTTTCTGTGATTTCAGGTATTTTCTGGCTGAAATTGAGGGACTTGAGCAAAAATCATATTCAGAGGTTGAAGAAGGACTGCTGATGCTGTTGGATTCTGACCTCCCTGCACTCAAAGTGGATTTTCTGGAGCTACAGAACTCGAAATGGCACGCTTCCAATTGCGTTGGAAAGTAGACATCCAGGGATTTCCAACAATATATAATAGTCTATACTTTGGCCAAGAATAGATGACGTAAACTGGCGTTCAACGCCAGCTTTCTGCCCAAATCTGGCGTCCGGCGGCAGAAAAGGAGCCAAAACCAGAGTTGAACGCCCAAACTGGCACAAAAGCTGGCGTTCAACTCCAAGAAGGACCTCTACACGTGCAACACTCAAGCTCAGCCCAAGCACACACCTAGTGGGCCCCGGAAGTGGATTTATGCATCAATTACTTACTTCTGTAAACCCTAGTAGCTAGTTTATTATAAATAGGACCTTTTACTATTGTATTAGGCATCTTTGATCAGTTGTATGCTATCTTAGATCACGTTTGAGGGATGGCCTCTTGGCCATGCCTGGACCTTCACTTATGTATCTTTAACGGTAGAGTTTCTACACTCCATAGATTAAGGTGTGGAGCTCTGCTGTTCCTCAAAGATTAATGCAAAGTACTATTGTTTTCTATTCAATTCATCTTGTTTCGCTTCTAAGATATTCATTCGCACTTCAATCTGAATGTGATGAACGTGACAATCATCATCATTCCCTATGAACGCGTGCCTGACAACCACTTCCGTTCTACCTTAGACTGAATGAGTATCTCTTAGATCTCCTAACCAGAATCTTCGTGGTGTAAGCTAGAATGATGGCGGCATTCAAGAGAATCCGGAAGGTCC
>NC_029788.2:106700466-106702934 GCF_000816755.2 Arachis ipaensis
TTTTTCAAAAATCAAATCTTTTTCAAACTTCTTAGTTATTTTCGAAAATTCCAAAAATATTTTTCAAAAACCTTTTTCTTAATTTTATGTCAAATTTTTGAAAATAACAATAACAATTAATGTTTTGATTCAAAAATTTCAAGTTTGTTACTTACTTGTTAAGAAAGATTCAAACTTTAAGTAATAGAATCATATCTTGTGATTTCTTGTGAATCAAGTCATTAATTGTGATTTTAAAAATCAAATCTTTTTCAAAAACTAATTTCTATCATATCTTTTCAAAAATATCTTCTCATCTTATCTTTTTCAAAAATTTGATTTGAAAATATCTTTTCTAACTTCCTAACTTCTTATCTTTTCAAAATTTGTTTCAACTAACTAACTAACTTTTTGTTTGTTTCTTACCTTTTTTCAAAACCACCTAACTAACTCTCTCTCTCTCTATTTTCGAAAATATCTTCCCCCTTTTTCAAAAATTTCTTTTTTATTTTAATTTTTCATTTTTATTTTCGAAAAACCACTAACCTTTTTCAAAAACTATTTTAAAAAATCAACTAACTCTTTTTCAAAAATTATTTTTGAAATTTTCCCTCTCTCATCTTATTCTATTTATTTATTCATCTACTAACATCTCTTTCTCACATCACCAAAAATCCGAACCCTCTCTCTCTCTGAGTTCAGATTTTTCTTCTTCTTTTCTTTTTCTCTCCTCTTTCTTATGAGCAGGGACAGAGAAAAAGGTATTCTTGTTGAAGCTGATCCAGAACCCGAAAGGACTTTGAAGAAGAAATTAAGAGAAGCTAAATTACAACAATCCAGAGATAACTTGATTGAAAATTTCGAACAAGTAAAGGAAATGGCAGCCGAACCCAACAACAATGCAAGGAGAATGCTTGGTGACTTTACTGTACCTAATTCCAATTTACATGGAAGAAGCATCTCTATTCCTGCCATTGGAGCAAACAACTTTGAGCTGAAACCTCAATTAGTTTCAGACAATTCAAGAAAACAGGCATATGGACAAGTAGAGGACGTGTTAGTAAAGGTTGAAGGCCTTTACGTCCCTGCTGATTTTATAGTCCTAGATACTGGAAAGGAAGAGGATGAATCCATCATCTTAGGAAGACCTTTCCTGGCCACAGCAAGAGCTATGATTGATGTTGACAGAGGTGAACTAGTCCTTCAATGGAATGAGGACTCCCTTGTATTTAAAACTCAAGGATCTCCCTCTGCAACCATGGAGAGGAAGCATGAAAAGCTTCTCTCAAAGCAGAGTCAACACAAGCCCCCACAGTCAAACTCTAAGTTTGGTGTTGGAGAGTCTCAACAATGCTCTGAACATCTGTGAGGCTCCATGAGAGCCCACTGTCAAGCTATTGACATTAAAGAAGCGCTTGTTGGGAGGCAACCCAATTTTTATTTATCTAACTATATTTTTCTTAGTTATATGTCTTTATAGGTTCATGATCATGAGGAGTCACAAAATAAATATAAAAATTGAAAACGGAATAAAAAACAGCAGAAAAAAAAATCACACCCTGGAGGAGCATCTGCCTGGCGTTCAACGCCAGAACAGAGCATGGTTCTGGCGCTGAACGCCCAAAATGGGTAGTATTCTGGCGCTGAACGCCCAGAACAAGCATGGTTCTGGCGTTCAACGCCAGAAATGGCAACAAATGGGCGTTGAACGCCCAAAATGGGCACCAACCTGGCGCTGAACGCCCAGAGTTGTGTGCAAGGGCATTTTACATGCCTAATGGGTGCAGGGATGTAAATCCTTGACACCTCCGGATCTGTGGACACCACAGGATCACCTCAAGATCTGTGGACACCATAGGATCACCCCAGGATCTGTGGACCCCACAGGATCCCCACCTACCTCATCATCTCTCTTTCCATTCATGATCATCCCTTCTGTTTTCCATTTACCACTCACATCCATACACCCACTACCTTCAAAATTCAACATCTTTCTCCCACCCAACCCCACCCATATGGCCGAATACACACATCCATCCATCTCCTACATATCTTCTTCTTCTTCTATTCTGTCTTCTTTTGCTCGAGGGCGAGCAACATTCTAAGTTTGGTGTGGTAAAAGCATAGCTTTTTTGTTTTTTTCCATAACCATTGATGGCACCTAAGGCCAGAGAAACCTCTAGAAAGAGGAAAGGGAAGACAAAAGCTTCCATCAAGGGTCTATAGTTCAGTGGTAGAACATTTGACTGCAAATCAAGAGATCCCTGAGATACCTCAGGGGATACATTTTCTTCCACACAATTATTGGAAGCAACTAAGGGTGGAACATCAAGAGCACTCCATCATCCTTCATGAAATCAGAGAAGATCTAAAAGCAATGAAGGAGGAGTAACAAAGGCAAGGAAGAGACATAGAAGAGCTCAAGGACATCATTGGTTCCTCAAGAAGGAAATGGTGGATTCATTCCTTGCTCTTATTTCTTCTGTTTT
>NC_029788.2:106703895-106705288 GCF_000816755.2 Arachis ipaensis
TAAGGGTGGAACATCAAGAGCACTCCATCATGCTTCATGAAATAAGAGAAGATCAAAAAGCAATGAGGGAGGAGCAACAAAGACAAGGAAGAGACATAGAAGAGCTCAAGGACATCATTGGTTCCTCAAGAAGGAAACGCCACCATCACTAAGGTTTCCTTGTTCCTTGTTCTTATTTCTTCTATTTTTTGTTTTCTATGTTATGTGCTTATCTATGTTTGTGTCTTCATTACATGATCATTAGTAACTTTGTCATGATCATTAGTAGTTAGTAACTTTGTCTTAAAGTTATGAATGTCCTATGAATCCATCACCTCTCTTAAATGAAAAATGTTTTAATTCAAAAGAACAAGAAGTACATGAGTTTCGAATTTATCCTTGAACTTAGTTTAATTATATTGATGTGGTGACAATGCTTCTTATTTTCTGAATGTATGCTTGAACAGTGCATATGTCTTTTGAAGTTGTTGTTTAAGAATGTTAAATATGTTGGCTCTTGAAAGAATGATGACTAAGAGACATGTTATTTGATAATCTGAAAAATCATAAAAATGATTCTTGAAGCAAGAAAAAGCAGTAAAGAACAAAGCTTGCAGAAAAAAATAGGCGAAAAAAAAAAAGAGAAAAAGCAAGCAGAAAAAGCCAAAGCTCTTAAAACCAAGAGGCAAGAGCAAAAAGCCAATAACCCTTAAAACCAAAAGGCAAGGGCAAATAAAAAAAATCCCAAGGCTTTGAGCATCAGTGGATAGGAGGGCCTAAAGGAATAAAATCCTGGTCTAAGCGGCTAAATCAAGCTGTCTCTAACCATGTGCTTGTGGCGTGAAGGTGTCAAGTGAAAACTTGAGACTGAGCGGTTAAAGTCAAGGTCCAAAGCAAAAAAAGAGTGTGCCTAAGAACCCTGGACACCTCTAATTGGGGACTTTAGCAAAGCTGAGTCACAATCTGAAAAGGTTCACCCAATCATGTGTCTGTGGCATTTATGTATCCGGTGGCAATACCGGAAAACAAAGTGTTTAGGGCCACGGCCAAGACTCATAAAATAGCTGTGTTCAAGAATCATCATACTGAACTAGGAGAGTCAATAACACTATCTAAACTCTGAGTTCCTATAGATGCCAATCATTCTGAACTTCAATGAATAAAGTGAGATGCCAAAACTATTCAAGAGGCAAAAAGCTATAAGCCCCGCTCATATGATTGAAGCTCTGTTTCATTGATAGTTTGGAATTTATAGTATATTCTCTTCTTTTTATCCTATTTGATTTTCAGTTGCTTGGGGACAAGCAACAATTTAAGTTTGGTGTTGTGATGAGCGGATAATTTATACGCTTTTTGGCATTGTTTTTAGTATGTTTTTAGTAGGATCTAGTTACTTTTAGGGATGTTTTCATTA
>NC_029788.2:106709462-106711673 GCF_000816755.2 Arachis ipaensis
TGGGAGAAATTTCTTCTTGTTCTTCTTGGTGGGATCATCCTGTGCTTGTTGTTTTTCCATTGATGCTTTGGTGATTGGTTTCTCAACTGAGATATACTCCATCCTTACTATCCTTACCCCGGCGTCCTTGCAGAGCAGAGAAATCACGCTTGGATAAGCCAACCTGGCCTCTTTAGAATTTTTGTTAGCAATTTTGTAGAATTCAGCTAAGATCAGCTGATGAACCTCCACTTCCTTTCCCATCATGATGCAATGGATCATCACTGCTCTTTTAACTGTGACTTCAGAATGGTTGCTAGTAGGCAACAGAGAACCTAGTGGGCAACAGAGAATGCCCAATGAAGTCCAGCCATCCTCTGGCGACTGGTTTGAGATCTTCTCTCTTGAGTTGATTTGGGACACCCTTTGTGTTAGTGGTTCACCTGGCTCCAGGGATACATATGTCCTCTAGAATCTTATCCAGGCCCTTGTCTGTTCTCATCATTCTCCTGTTGAAGGAGTCTGGATCATCTTTTAGCTGAGGTAGCTTTAAGATCTCCCTAATCCTGTCAGGGTGGGTATGAACAATCTTTCCTCTGACCACGGTCCGATAATCATAGAAGGCAGTTCCAGATAGTTTCTGCTTGTCAGTTTGCCACATATTAGCATAGAACTCCTGGACCATGTTCCTTCCCACTTTCGTTTCAGGATTAGCTAGGACTTCCCAGTTCCTGATTCGAATTTGCTCCTGGATCTCCGGATATTCATCTTCTTTCAGATCGAATCTAACTTCCGGGATCACTGATCTCAGACCCATTATTTTGTTATAATGGTCTGAATGTTCTTTAGATAAGAACTTCCCTTGATTCTAAAGTGGTTTTGGAACGCTCTCTTTCTTGCCTCTTGGAGTGGGTTGTTTTCCTTTAGGAGCCATGATCTTAGTGATCGCGGATAAATACACCAAACTTAGAGGTTTGCTTGTCCTCAAGCAATAGAAAAGAAAGGAGAGGGATAGAAGGAGAGCTAGGTGAAATTTTTGATGGAAGGGGAGGGAGGCCGAACCCAAATTTAAAGGGAGGGAGGGTGGGTTTTCGAAAAAAGAGATAAAGATATGATAAAAAAGATTGATTTGGAAAAGATAAGATAGAAGATATGATAAGAGAGGATATAGTTTAAAATTGAAAAGATATGAAAGATTTTTGAAAAAGATAGATCTAGATTTTGAAAAAGATAAAGTGGAGATTTTGAAAAAGATATTGATGAGTTGAAAAGATAGATTTGTTTTTAAAAAGATTTGAAAAGAGTTGGATTGAATTTGCAAAGAGGGTTTGTGCTTATGGATTAAGATATATTTGATATTTTTAAAGTAGGATTTTTAGAGATTGGGGATTTTAGAAATCAGAGTTCTTAACATGTTTATGTAAAAAAATCATGCATTGAAACATAAAATTTAAAATTAGAATGAAAAATATGTAGAAAAACGAATTTGGCTCCTCCCTACCATCCTGGTGTTTGAACGCCCAAACACTGCCTGTTTTGGGCGTTCAACGCCCAAATGCTGCTCTCCTGGGCGTTCAACGCCCAATTGTTGCCCTTTTCTGGCGTTGAACGCCAGAAAGCTATCCTTTACTGGCGTTTTCTTGCCAGTGAGCTCCTTTTCTCTGTTTTGTGTGTAGATTCCTTCTGTAACCCTGTGAATTTATGAAAATGATGATTTACCTTAGTATCAATGAACTCTATACAAACAAATAAAAATAAAAATAGAAATAGCTTCATGGCTGGATTTAGCCGTCTCTGTGGTTGAACCACTGGTTTAGCATTATCCTCCAATAAGATTTTGTGCATGCATCTAGCTGGGCTTATGCCCTTAAGGTCACCTATGGACCACCCAAGAGCTGTCTTGTGTGTCCTTAGCACTTGAATAAGTGCTTCCTCTTCCTGTGAATTTAAAACAGAGCTTATGATCACTAGAAAAGTGTCACCTTCTCCCAGAAATGCATATTTCAAGGATGGTGGTAATGGCTTGAGCTCGGGTTTAGGAGGTTTTTCCTCTTCCAGAAGAGATTTCAGAGGCTCTTTCATGTCCTCTGAATCCTCCAAATCAGGCTAAACATCTTTAAAGATGTCTTCCAACTCCGATTCAAGACTCTCAGCCATGTTGATCTCTTCTACCAAGGAGTCAATAAGATCAACTTTCATGCAATCTGTTGATGTGTCTGGATGCTGCATGGC
>NC_029788.2:106712063-106714008 GCF_000816755.2 Arachis ipaensis
AATATGCATGGTATCAGAAAGCTCCCAGGGTCTTTAAGCTTTTCAGGAAAGCTTTTCAGAATGACTGCACTGCATTCTTCCGTGAGGAGAACTCTTTCTGTTTCTCTCCAATCCTTTTTATGACTCAAGATCTCTTTCATGAACTTGGCATAAGAAGGTATTTGCTCAAGTGCTTCTGCAAATGGAATCTTTATTTCAAGAGTCCTGAGGTAATCTGCAAAGCGAGCAAATTGCTTATCCTGCTCCTCTTTCCGGAGTTTTTGAGGATAAGGTATCTTGGCTTTATATTCCTCAACCTTAGTTACTGCAGGTTTATTGACTACAGAAGTGGTTGAAGAAGCCTTTTTAGAGGGGTTGTTATCAGCATTTGTGTGTGTCTGATCCCTCACTGGCAATTGAGTGCCAGGGTTAGAAGCTGGAGTGAAATTGGACGCCAGCTCCTTGTCTGTTCCTGGCGTCTGAACGCCAGAACTGTGCCCATTTTAGGCGTTCAGCGCCAGATCTTGCCCATTTTGGGCATTCAATGCCAGATCCTTGCCTATTTCTGGCGTTGAACGCCAGTCCTGCCTTGTTTCTGGCGTTGAACGCCACTCCTGAGCATGGTCTGGGTGTTCAGCACCATCCTTCCACCAAATTTCTGGCGTTTTAGTTCCAGAATTACTTTTCCCTGGGCTCTTACTGTCCTCAGGTGAATTTTGGGTGGTTTGCTCATTTCTTAGCTTTTTGCTGCCTTGAGGTGGGGTATTTAATATTTTCCCACTTCTTAATTGAACTGCTTGGCATTCTTCTGTTATTTGCCTTGACAGCTGCTGCTTTGTTTGCTTAAACTGTTCTTCCATATGTATATTAGCCATCCTTGTCTCTTGTAGTCTATCTTTGAATTTGGCTAACTGCTTTGTTAGAAAGTCTAATTGCTGATTGAATTCAGCATCTTGTTTTACAGGACTGAGTTCAGCAGTTACTGTCTTAACCTCTTCTTTCATAGAAGGGTCACTGCTTAGGTACAGATACTGATTCCTGGCAACTGTATCAATGAGCTCTTGAGCCTCTTCAATTGTCTTTCTCATGTGGATAGATCCACCAGCTGAGTAATCTAGAGACATCTGAGCTCCTTCTGTAAGCCCATAGTAGAAGATGTCTAACTGAACCCACTTTGAAAACATTTCAGAGGGGCATTTTCGTAGCATCTCTCTGTATCTCTCCCAGGCATCATAAAGAGATTCATTATCTCCTTGTTTAAAGCCTTGGATGTCCAGCCTTAGCTATGTCATCCGTTTTGGGGGAAAGTATTGATTCAGGAATTTTTCTGTCAACTGTTTCCATGTCCTTATGCTAGCTTTAGGTTGGTTATTCAACCACCTCTTAGCTTGATCTTTTACAGCAAATGGAAACAGTAATAACTTTGAAGACTCACAAGAACACAAGAATATGAAGGAGGAACACCAAACTTAAAATTTTTAGAAAATCAAACTAAAATTTTCGAAAAACACAGAAAAATCAACAAGAAAACACCAAACTTAAAGTTTGGCACAGGGATTTAATAGAAAAATTATTTTTTTTTTTGAAAAAGATTTTAAGAAAAGGAAAATAAGGATTCTAAAATTCTAACACGACAACAATAAGAGACTCTAAACTAAAAAGAGAAATTTTTCCTAATCTAAGCAACAAAATAAACCGTTAGTTGTCCAAACACGAACAATCCCCGGCAACGACGCCAAAAACTTGGTGCACAAATTTGTATGTTAATGTTACTAAAAGAGTTGCTATCCAAATTCGCACAACTAACCAGCAAGTGCACTGGGTCGTCCAAGTAATACCTTACGTGAGTAAGGGTCGAATCCCACGGAGATTGTTGGTTTGAAGCAATCTATGGTTATCTTGCAATTCTTAGTCAGGAAGTCAATTATATTTATCAGTTGAATTGCGAATAAACAAGAGAGCATGG
>NC_029788.2:106714039-106737376 GCF_000816755.2 Arachis ipaensis
CACTTGGTGTGTGCTGGGGCTGAGACTTAAACAATTCACGTGCATAAGGCTGTTTTGGGCGTTCAACGCCAGGTTTGGATCCATTTCTAGCGTTGAACTCCAACTTGTAATCCTTTTCTGGCGCTGGACGCCAGAATTGGGCAGAGAACTGGTGTTGAACGCCAGTTTACGTCATCTATCCTTGAGCAAAGTATGGACTATTATATATTGCTAAGAAGCCCTGGATGTCTACTTTCCAACTCATTTGGAAGCGCACCATTTCGAGTTTTGTAGCTCCAGAAAATCCACTTTGAGTGCGGGGAGGTCAGAATCCAACAGCATCAGCAGTCCTTTTTCAGCCTAAATCAGATTTTTGCTCAGCTCCCTCAATTTCAGCCAGAAAAATACCTGAAATTACAAAAAAACACACAGCTCATAGTAAAGTCCAGAAATATGAATTTTTCCTAAAAACTAATGGAAACAAACTAAAAACTCACTAAAACATACTAAAAACTATATGAAATTAACCCCAAAAAGCGTATAAAATATCCGCTCATCAATTATCCTGGAGGGTCCTCAATTTCCAACCACCACAAGTGCTGAAGGAGTAGTTTCTCTTAAACCCGAAGCAAGCTGGACCGAAGAAGACAGAAAGAAGGTGGAGCTCAATGCCAAGGCTGTCAACTTGCTCAACTGTGCTATCAGCATCGAGGAATACCGACGGGTATCACGATGCACAACGGCAAAGGAAATCTGGGACAAACTTTAAATCACTCATGAAGGAACCACCATAGTAAAGAAGACCAGGATAGACATGCTGAACAGTTATGAAATGTTCTCAAAGAAGGAAGGAGAATCAATAGATGAAATGTTCAAAAGATTCAACATTATCATTGTTGGCTTGGATGCTATGGGAATTACGTATCCTGATTCTGTGCTTGTGAGGAGAGTTCTAAGATGTCTTACTAAAGAGTGGAAAACAAAAGCATTAATCATATCTGAGAGTAGTGGTCTAGATTCCATGACATATGATGATTTGAGAGGAAACTCACTTGCTTTTGAAAACACTTATTTGAAAAAAGATTCAAAAAAGAAAGGAATTGCTTTTACATCTGTTACTAACCCCCTGGATGATGAATCCAGTGATAATTTCTCTGAAAATAAATTTGTGTTATTTGCCAAAAAATTCAGGAAAATGGTGAAGTTCAAGGAGAGAAGCAAGGGAAGTAGCTCTAGGAAACAAAGAAAAGATCTCAACAAGGTGATATGTTACAACTGTAAAGAAACTGGGCATTTCAAATCAGATTGCCCTAAGTTGAAGTAAGAAGAGAAGCCAAAGAAGGGAAAGAAGAAAGGTCTGATGGCTTCTTGGGAGGACTTGGAAAATGATTCAGAAGATGATGAAGAATCCGAAACCAAGTCTCAACCATATCTTATGGCAGACCACGTTGAACAGGTAGTCATTCATAACCCTGACACTGAAGCTCTTCATCTTATAATAGATCACCTTTCTGAAAAAATTAGATGTTTCTTGCTTGATAACCAAGATCTTGAACAACAAATCACCATTCTTAAAGCAGAAAATGGTTTTCTAAAAGATAAATTAAGGGAGGCTGAAATTGCTGTTGAACTTGTTGAAGAAAACAAGCAGCTGAAAGCCCAACTTAAAAGTTGTGAAAGTGATCATTGTGTTGTTGCGTATGTGGACTGTTTTAAAAGAAATGAAGATTTGCTTAAAGAGGTCAATAAGCTTAAAGAAGACTTAGCCAAGTTCACTCAAAGTTCTGAAAATCTAAATCAAATATTGGCTAGTTGGTACGCGAAATCGTGATTATTCATTCCCTGGCTATAGCGCCAAAAACTTGGTCTGGGAGAACGTGATCTCAAGACTTCTTCACAATTCCGTGTAACTGACCAGCAAGTGCATTGGGTCGTCCAAGTAATAAACCTTACGTGAGTAAGGGTCGATCCCACAGAGATTGTCGGCTTGAAGCAAGCTATGGTCATCCTTGTAAATCTCAGTCAGGCGAATTTAAATGGTTAAGAGGTTTTGACAATTAAAATATAAATAAAATATAAAATAAAATAAAGTTACTTAAGTAATTCACAGGTGGGAATTTCAGATAAGCGTATGGAGATGCTTTGTTGCTTCTGAACTTCTGCTTTCCTATTGCCTTCTTCCAACCATGCGTTACCTCCTTCCATGGCAAGTTGTATGATCCTCTCGGATGAAAACAAATCCATATGTGCTGTCACCGCACGGCAAATCATCTGTCGGTTCCCGTTAGCGTCGGAATAAGACCATTGTCTTTTTGCACACTGTCACTGCGCCCAACATTCGCAAGTTTGAAGCTCGTCACAGTCATTCCTTCCCAGATCCGACTCAGAATACAACAGACAAGGTTTAGACTTTCCGGATCTCAGGAATGCTGCCAATGGTTCTAGCCTATACCACGAAGATGCTAATCTCACGGACTCAGTCCGTATATTAGATATCCAAGAGAATATACTCCAGCTGTCGTCCAATGACTACGTTGAACATCATGTAGATCGCTTTGTGGTTGTCAGGCACGCGATCTTGGCTAAGCGAGTAACGAAGATTGGGTGATTGTCACGGGTCACCCCGTCATTCTGACTTAACTGAATTAAGAACGAGAGTATATCTTGGAGAAGAAGTAGGTGTGAACTGAAGGAAAAATAGTAGTAATTCCATTAATTCATGAAGAACAGCAGAGCTCCACACCTTAATCTATGGGGTGTAGAAACTCCACCGTAGAAAATACATAAGTGAAAAAGGTCTAGGTATGGCCGAATAGCTAGCCTCCAAATGTGTACAATAGCATCTAACTCACAGACTTGATAAAAGCCCCTAAATAAATCACTAAAAGTAGTTTTTATACTAAACTAGTATTCTAGGTTTACAGAAAATGAGTAACTAAGTGCAGAAATCCACTTCCGGGGCCCACTTGGTGTGTGCTTGGGCTGAGCATTGAAGCTTTTCGTGCATAGACTGTTCCTGGAGTTAAACCCCAGCTTTGGTGCCAGTTTGGGCGTTTTAACTCCAATTCTAGTGCCAGTTTGGGTGTTTTACGCCAAGATGTTTTAGGCTGTCTTTGGACGCCAGTTTGGGCCATCAATTCTCGGACAAAGTATGGACTATTATATATTGCTGGAAAGCCCAGGATGTCTACTTTCCAACGCAATTGAGAGGTCAGAATCCAACAGCATCTGCAGTCCTTTTTCAGTCTCTAAATCAGATTTTTGCTCAGGTCCCTCAATTTCAGCCAGAAAATACCTGAAATCACAGAAAAACACACAAACTCATAGTGAAGTCCAGAAATGGGATTTTTAAATAAAAACTAATAAAAATGTAATAAAAAGTAGCTAAATCATACTAAAAATAAAAACTGTGTAAAAACAATACCAAAAAGGGTATAAATTATCCGCTCATCACAATACCAAACTTAAATTGTTGTTTGTCCCCAAGCAACTGAAAACAAAATAGGATAAAAAGAAGAGAAAATACAATAAATTCCAAACTTATCAATGAAGATTAGCTTTAATTAGATGAGCGGGACTTGTAGTCTTTTTGCTTCTGAACAGTTTTGGCATCTCACTTTATCCTTTGAAGTTCAGAATTATTGGCATCTATAGGAACTCATAATTCAGATAGTGTTATTGATTCTCTTAGTTCAGTATGTTGATTCTTGAACACAGCTACTTTATGAGTCTTGGCTGTGACCCTAAGCATTTTGTTTTCCAGTATTACCACCGGATACATAAATACCACAGACACAAAACTGAGTGAACCTTTTCAGATTGTGACTCAGCTTTGCTAGAGTCCCCAGTTAGAGGTGTCCAGAGCTCTTAAGCGTACTCTTTTTGCTTTGGACCACGACTTTAACCGCTCAGTCTCAAGCTTTTCACTTGACACCTTCACGCCACAAGCACATGGTTAGGGACAGCTTGGTTTAGCCGCTTAGGCCATGATTTTATTCTTGTGGGCCCTCCTATCCATTAATGCTCAAAGCCTTGGATCCTTTTTACCCTTGCCTTTTGGTTTAAAGGGTTATTGGCTTTTTCTGCTTGCTTTTTCTTTTTCTTTCTTTCTTTTTTTCTTTATTTTTTTCGCCATTTTTTTTCCGCAAGCTTTGTATTCACTGCTTTTTCTTGCTTCAAGAATCAATTTTATGATTTTTCAGATTATCAATAACATTTCTCCTTTTTCATTATTCTTTTAAGAGCCAACAATTTTAACATTCATAAACAACAAATTCAAAAATATGCACTATTCAAGCATTCATTCAGAAAACAAAAAGTATTGCCACCACATCAAAATAATTAAGCTAATTTCAAGATAAAATTCAAAATCCATGTACCTCTTGTTCTTTTGCAATTAAAAACAATTTTCATTTAAGAAAGGTGATGGATTCATAGGACATTCATAACTTTAAGACATAGATACTAGACATTAATGATCATGTAATAAAGACACAAACATAGACAAAACATAAAGCATAGAATTCGAAAAATAGAAAAATAAGAACAAGAAAATTAAAGAACGGGTCCACCTTAGTGATGGCGGCTAGTTCTTTCTCTTGAAGATCTTCTGGAGTGCTTGAGCTCTTCTATGTCTCTTCCTTACCTTTGTTGCTCCTCCCTCATGGCTCTTTGGTCTTCTCTAATTTCATGGAGGAGGATGGAATGCTCTTGGTGCTCCATCCTTACTTGTCCCATGTTGGAACTCAATTATCCTAAGGAGGTGTTGATTTGCTCCCAATAGTTTTGTGGAGGAAAGTGCATTCCTTGAGGCATCTCAGGGATTTCATGATGAGGAATTTTCTCATGCTCTTGTTGAGGTGCATGAGTGGGCTCTCTTGTTTGCTCCATCCTTTTCTTAGTAATGGGCTTGTCTCCTTCAATGAAGATGTCTCCCTCTATGACAATTCCAGCTGAATTGCATAGGGTATAGATGAGATGAGGGAAGGCTAACCTTGCCAAAGTAGAGGGCTTGTCCGCCACCTTGTAGAGTTCTAGGGATATGATCTCATGAACTTCTACTTCCTCTCCATTCATGATGCTATGGATCATGATGGCCCGGTCTATTGTAACTTCAGACCGTTTGCTAGTAGGAATGATAGAGCGTTGGATGAACTCCAACCATCCCCTAGCCACGGGTTTGAGGTCAAGCCTTCTTAGTTGAACCGGCTTGCCTCTTGAATCTCTCTTCCATTGAGCGCCTTCCACACAAATGTCCCTAAAGACTTGGTCCAACCTTTGATCAAAGTTGACCCTTCTAGTGAAAGGGTGAGGATATCCTTGCATCATTGGCAAGTTGAATGCTAACCTCACATTTTCTGGACTGAAATCCAAGTATTTCCCCCGAACCATTGTGAGCCAATTCTTTGGGTTCGGGTTCACACCTTGGTCATGGTTTCTAGTGATCCATGCATTAGCATAGAACTCTTGAACCATTAAGATCTCGACTTGTTGAATGGGGTTGTGAGAATTTCCCAACCTCTCCTTCGAATCTCATGTCGGATCTCTAGATATTCGCTCTTTTTGAGCTTGAAGGGGACTTCGGGGATCACCTTTTTCTTGGCCACAACTTCATAGAAGTGGTCTTGATGGACCTATGAGATGAATCTCTCCATCTCTCATGACTCGGAGGTGGAAGCAATTGTCTTCCCTTTCCTCTTTCTAGAGATTTTTCCGGCCTTAGGTGCCATTGATGGTTATGGAAAAACAAAAAGCTTTAGCTTTTCCCACACCAAACTTAGAATGGTTGCTCGTCCTCGAGCAAAAGAAGAAGAAAGAAAGGAGTAGAAGAAGAAGAAATGGAGGAGATGGAGGTTAGGAGAGGGTTCGGCCAAGGGGGTAGTAGTGTGTATGTTGTGTGAAGATGAAGGTGGTAAGGAGGGGTATTTATAGGGTAAGGGAGAGAGGGAATTCGGCCATGAGTGGGTGGGTTTGGGAGGGAAATGGTTTGAATTTGAATGGTGAGGTAGGTGGGGTTTAATGATGGATGGATGTGAGTGGTGAAGAGGTTGTGGGGAAGAGGGTAGGATTTGATAGGTGAGGGGTGTTTGGGGAAGAGTTATTGATGGGATTGGTCAAGGGTATTTGGGGAAGAGTGTTATGGAAAGGTGTGAAGAGGAGATAAGAAGAGGTGGGGTAGGTGGAGATCCTGTGGGGTTCACAGATCCTGAGATGTCAAGGAATTCTGCTCCCTGCACCATTCTGGCGTTTAAACGCCCACTATGTGCCAATCCTGGTGTTTAACGCCAGCTCTGCTACCTGTCCTGGCGTTAAACGCCAGTCTGTTGCCCCTTTCTGGTGTTTAACGCTAGCCAGACGCCAGACACCCTTTTCTGGCGTTAAACACCCAGAGTGCTGCCCATTCTGGTGTTTAACGCCCAGAATGCTGCCAGGCTGGGCGTTACGCCCATTCTGCTATCCTTACTGGCGTTTAAATGCCAGTAAGCTTGTCCTCCAGGGTGTGCTGTTTTTGATGCTGTTTTTCATTCTGTTTTTTATTTTTCAATTATTTTTGTGACTTCACATGATCATCAACCTAAAGAAAACATAAAATAGCAATGGAAAATAAATAAATATAATTAAATAACATTAGGTTGCCTCCCAATAAGCGCTTCTTTAATGTCAATAGCTTGACAGTGAGCTCTTAGAGAGCTTCACAGAGACTCAGAACTTGATGTTGGCCTACCAATACCAAACTTAGAAGTTGAGTGTGGGAGCTCTAATTGACTCTGTGTTGAGAGAAGCTTTTCATGCTTCCTCTCCATGGTTACAGAAGAAGATCCTTGAGCCTTAAACACAAGGTAGTCCTCATTCAATTGAAGGACTAACTCTCCTCTGTCCACATCAATCACAGCTCTTGCTGTGGCTAGGAAGGGTTTTCCAAGGATGATGGATTCATCCTCTTCCTTCCCAGTATCTAGGATTATGAAATTAGCAGGGATGTACAGGCCTTCAACCTTTACCAAGACATCCTCTACTAGTCCATAAGCCTGTTTTCTTGAATTGTCTGCCATCTCTAGTGAGATTCTTACAGCTTACACCTCAAAGATCCCTAGTTTCTCCATTACAGAGAAGGGCATGAGGTTTATCCCTGACCCCAGGTCACACAGAGCCTTCTCAAAGGTTATGGTGCCTATGGTACAAGGTATTAAGAACTTTCCAGGATCCTATTTCTTCTGAGGTAATTTCAGTTGAACCAGATCATTTAGTTCATTGATGAGCAATGGGGGTTCATCCTCCCAAGTCTCATTACCAATTAACTTGGCATTCAGCTTCATGATTGCTCCTAGATACTGAGCAACTTGCTCTTCAATAATATCTTCATCCTCTTCAGAGGAAGAATACTCATCAGAGCTCATGAATGGCAACAGTAAGTTCAGTGGAATCTCTATGGTCTCTATATGAGCCTCAGATTCCTTTGGTTTCTCATTAGGGAACTTCTTGGAGGCCAGTGGACATCCATTGAGGTCTTCCTTACTGGAGGTCACTGCCTTTCCTTCCTCTCCAAGTTCGGCCATGTGGGACGTGTTTATGGCCTTGCACTCTCTTTTTGGATTTTCTTCTGTATTGCTTGGGAGAGTACTAGGAGGGATTTCAGTAACTTTACTCAGCTAACCCACTTGTGCCTCCAAATTTCTAATGAAGGACCTTGCTTCATTCATGAAACTGAGAGTGGTCTTGGATAAATCAGAGACTACAGTTGCTAAGTC
The DNA here is from genome assembly GCF_000816755.2 of Arachis ipaensis. Lineage (NCBI taxonomy): Eukaryota > Viridiplantae > Streptophyta > Magnoliopsida > Fabales > Fabaceae > Arachis > Arachis ipaensis. The sequence goes on from NC_029788.2 coordinate 106,721,767, forward strand.
AGAGTGGCTCTGCTTAAAATTTTCTGTCTGTTGCTGAGAAGATGATGGAAAAGGTTTGCTATTGCCAAACCTGTTTCTTCCACCATTATTATTATTATTGAAGCCTTAATTAAGCTTCTGTTGATTCTTCCATGAGAAATTTGGATGATTCCTCCATGAAGGATTACAGGTGTTTCCATAGGATTCTACCATGTAATTCACCTCTTCCATTGCAGGATTCTTAGGGTCATAGGCTTCTTCTTCTTAGGAAGCATCCTTAGTACTACCTATTGCAGCTTGCATTCCAGACAGACTCTGAGAAATCATATTGACTTACTGAGTCAATATTTTGTTCTGAGCCAATATGGCATTCAGAGTATCAATCTCAAGAACTCCTTTCTTCTGAGTTGTCCCATTATTCACATGATTCCTTTCAGAAGTGTACATGAACTGGTTATTTGCAACCATTTTAATGAGTTCCTGGGCTTCTGCAGGTGTCTTCTTCAGATAAAGACATCCTCCAGCAGAGTGGTCCAATGACATCTTGGACAATTCAGACAGACCATCATAGAATATACATATGATGCTCCATTCTGAAAACATGTCAGAAGGACACCTTCTGATTAACTGCTTGTATCTTTCCCAAGCTTCATAGAGGGATTCACCTTCCTTCTGTCTGAAGGTTTGGACTTCCACTCTAAGCTTGCTTAACTTCTGAGGTGGAAAGAATTTGGCCAAGAAAGCATTGACCAACTTTTACCAAGAGTTTAGGCTATCTTTAGGTTGTGAGTCCAATCATGTCCTAGCTCTGTCTCTTATAGCAAAGGGAAAAAGGATAAGTCTGTAGACCTTAGGATTAACCCCATTGGTCTTAACAGTATCACAGATTTGCAAGAATTTAGCTAAAAACTGATGAGGATCTTCCAATGGAAGTCCATGAAACTTGCAGTTCTGCTGCATTAGAGAAACTAATTGAGGCTTAAGCTCAAAGTTGTTTGCTCCAATTGCAGAAATTGAGATGCTCCTTCCACAGAAGTCAGAAGAGGGTGCAATAAAGTCACCAAGCATCTTCCTTGCATCTCCATCATTGTTGTTGGGTTCGGCCATCTCTTCTTTTTTTTTTTTTGAAAAATTCTGTCAGGTCCTCTCCAGAGTGTTGTGCTTTAGCTTCTCTTAGCTTCCTCTTTAGAGTCCTTTCAGGTTCCGGATCAGCTTCAATAAGAATGTTCTTATCCTTGCTCCTGCTCATATGAAAAAGAAGAGAACAGAAAAGAATAGAAATCATCTATGTCACAGTATAGAGATTCCTTTATGTGAGTAGAAGAAGAGAAGAGTAGAAGAATGAGAAGAGAAAAGATGAAGAATTCGAACACAGAGAGGGAGAAAGGGTTCGAATTATAAGAAGAAGAGAAGTGTTAGTAAACAAATAAATAAATAGAAAGAGATGAGAGAGAGAATTTGAATTTTAAATTAAAATAAAAGGAAAATATTTTTGTTTTTATTTTAATTATTGGTTAGTATTCGAAAATTATAAAAAGGAATAAAATTAAATTAAAATTTAAAACAATTAGTTAATTAAAAGAATTTTGAAAAAGTGGTGAGGAGTTTTCAAAAATTAGAGAGAGAAAAGTAGTTAGGTGATTTTGAAAAAGATATGATTGAAATAGAAAACTTTTAAAATCAAACAAAAAGTCAAGTGGTTAATTGAAAAAAGATTTGAAAATCAATTTTGAAAAGATAAGAAGTTAGAAAAGATTTTGAAATTGATTTTGAAAAATATATGATTGAAATTTATTTTGAAAAAGATTTGAAAAGGAAATTAAAAAGATTTGATTTTTGAAATTAAAGTTGATTACTTGACTAACAAGAAACTAAAAGATATGATTCTAGAATTTAAAGTTTGAACCTTTCTTAATAGGTAAGTAACAACTTGAAAATTTTTTACTCAAAACATTAAATGTTAATATTAATTTCAAAAATATGAGATAAAATTAAGAAAAAGATTTTGAAAATCAATTTTAAAATTTTTGAAAAAAACAGAAAAGAAAAATGAAAAAGATTTTATTTTTGAAAAAGATTTGAAAAGATAGAATTTTTAATTTGAAAGTTTGACTTGACTAACAAGAAACAACTAAATTTTAAAAATTTTTGACTAAATCAATTCAAAATTTCGAAATTTATTAGTGAATAAGAGAAAGATATTATTTTTATTTTTGAATTTTTAATGAGGAAAGAGAAAAATATCAAACAGACACAAGACATAAGAAGTTAAAATCAAAACAACTAATGCATGTAAGAACACTTTGAATGTCAAGATGAATACTAAGAACACTTTGAAGATCATGATGAACACCAAGAACTTATTTTTGAAATATTTTTAAGAAAAGAAAAACATGCAAGACACCAAACTTAAAAATTTTTATTCTATAGACAATAAGAATTCAAAAATGCATATGAAAAATAATAAAAGACACAAAACAAGAAAAACACAAGATCAAACAAAGACAATCATCAAGAACAACTTGAAGATCATGAAGAACACATGCATAAATTTTTCGAAAATTTTAAGAGAATTAAAAAGATGCAATTGACACCAAACTTAAAACTTGACACAAGACTCAAACAAGAAACACAAAATATTTTTTTGGTTTTTATGATTTTATTAAATTTTTTTGGATTTTTCGAAAATTATTTTGGAAAAATAAAAATAAAGAAATTCAAAATTTTTAATAAGAATTCCAGGAATCAAGTAGTGTTAGTCTAAAGCTTCGGTCCAAAAATTTAGACATGGCTTAATAGCCAGCCAAGCTTTATGTGAAAGCTTCGGTCCAAAAGATTAGACATGGCCAATGGCCAGCCAAGCTTCAGCATACAAATCAGACATACAACAGCTGCATTGATGAGAATCAAAAAGCTCCTGCAATGATAAGTGGAAGCCTCAGTCCTAAAGATTAGACATGGCTTAGCAGCCAGCCAGACTTCACATATCATCTGAAACTCTAGAATTTATTCTTAAAAATTCTGAAGAAGAAATATATATATATATATATATATATATATATATATTTGAAAATTTTTTCAAAAATAAAAATAAAATAAAATTACCTAATCTGAGCAACAAGATGAACCGTCAGTTGTCCAAACTCGAACAATCCCCGGCAACGGCGCCAAAAACTTGGTACGCGAAATCGTGATTATTCATTCCCTGGCTATAGCGCCAAAAACTTGGTGTGGGAGAACGTGATCTCAAGACTTCTTCACAATTCTGTGTAACTGACTAGCAAGTGCACTGGGTCGTCCAAGTAATAAACCTTACGTGAGTAAGGGTCAATCCCATGGAGATTGTCGGCTTGAAGCAAGCAATGGTCATCCTTGTAAATCTCAGTCAGGCGGATTCAAATGGTTAAGAGGTTTTGACAATTAAAATATAAATAAAATATAAAATAAAATAAAGTTACTTATGTAATTCACAGGTGGAAATCTCAGATAAGCGTATGGAGATACTTTGTTGCTTCTGAACTTCTGCTTTCATATTGCCTTCTTCCAACCATGTGTTACCTCCGTCCATGGCAAGCTGCATGATCCTCTCGGATGAAAACAAATCCATATGTGTTGTTACCGCACGGCTAATCATCTGTCGGTTCCCGCTAACGTCGGAATAAGACCATTGTCTTTTTGTACACTGTCACTGTGCCCAACATTTGCAAGTTTGAAGCTCGTCACAGTCATCCCTTCCCAGATCCTACTCGGAATACCACAGACAAGGTTTAGACTTTCTGGATCTCAGGAATGCTGCCAATGGTTCTAGCCTATACCACGAAGATGCTAATCTCACGGACTCTGTCCGTGTATTAGATATCCAAGAGAATATACTCCAGCTGTCGTCCAATGACTACGTTGAACATCATGTAGATCGCTTTGTGGTTGTCAGGCACGCGATCTTGGCTAAGCGAGTAACAAAGATTGGGTGATTGTCACGGGTCACCCCTTCATTCTGACTTAACTGAATTAAGAACGAGAGTATATCTTGGAGAAGAAGTAGGCGTGAACTGAAGGAAAAACAGTAGTAATTGCATTAATTTATGAAGAACAGCATAGCTCCACACCTTAATCTATGGGGTGTAGAAACTCCACCGTAGAAAATACATAAGTGAAAAAGGTCTAGGCATGGCCGAATGGCCAGCTTCCAAACGTGTACAATAGCATCTAACTCACAGACTTGATAAAAGCCGCTAAATAAATCACTAAAAGTAGTTTTTATACTAAACTAGTAATCTAGGTTTACAGAAAATGAGTAACTAAGTGCAGAAATCCACTTCCGGGGCCCACTTGGTGTGTGCTTGGGCTGAGCATTGAAGCTTTTTCGTGCATGGACTGTTCCTAGATTTAAACGCCAGCTTTGGTGCCAGTTTGGGCGTTTAACTCCAATTCTGGTGCCAGTTTAGGCGTTTTATGCCAAGATGTTTTAGGCTGTCTTTGGACGCTAGTTTGGGCCATCAATTCTCGGACAAAGTATGGACTATTATATATTGATGGAAAGTCCAAGATGTCTAATTTCTAACTCAATTGAGAGTGTGCCAATTGGGCTTCTGTAGCTCCAGAAAATCCACTTCGAGTGCAGGGAGGTCAGAATCCAACAGCATCTGCAGTCCTTTTTCAGCCTCTGAATCAGATTTTTGCTCAGGTCCCTCAATTTCAGCCAGAAAATACCTGAAATTACAGAAAAACACACAAACTCATAGTAAAGTCCAGAAATATAATTTTTAAATAAAAACTAATAAAAATATAATAAAAAATAGCTAAATCATACTAAAAACTATGTAAAAACAATGCCAAAAAGGGTATAAATTATCCGCTCATCACTTGTCAAAAACCTCTTTATGATAAAGCTGGCTTGGGCTTCTTTAAATCTGTTGAGAAACTTTATTTTGAAAATATTGCTTCGTCTTCTAATGATACAATGTTTCAAAACCCAACAAGCTTTAACAAAGCAGCAACTCCAAGGTTTTGTAGACTATGTAACCGAAATGGACACTTTCCCATTCAATGCTTCTTTGGTGAAAGAATGATTGGTGACAAAGTTTACAAAGTTATTTTTTATTATAATGGATTGGGACATAGGAGATGGTTTAACGTGAAAGGATCCAAGAAGATTTGGATACCTAAGGTCACTTGAGCTCATTTTGTAGGTATACCTAGCATCCAAGCGGAAGGACAATATGTGGTATAAGGACAGCGGATGCTCTAGGCATATGACCGGAAAGACAACCTTCTTCATAAAGCTTGATGAGTATGATGGAGGGTTTGTCACTTTCGGTGATGATGGTAAAGGAAAAATAGTGGCCGTTGGAAAAGTTGGTAAAAGTTTTTCATCTTGTATAAATGATATTCTTCTTGTAAATGGTTGAAACACAACTTACTTAGTGTAAGCCAACTGTGTGATCTAGGATATAAAGTTATTTTTAGAAAGTATATATGCTTAGTTATATGTGAAAAATCTGGGGATATTTTGTTTGAGGCTAAAAGATGCAATAATGTGTATGGATTGACTTTTGAAGACTTAAAAGATCAAAGAGTAACATGTTTTACTTCTCTTGAATCTGAAAAATGGCTATGCCATAGAAAATTGGGTCATGTTAGCATGTACCAAATTTCTAAGCTAGTCAAGAAAAATTTGGTTAGAGGAATTTCAAATATCAAATTTGATAAGGATCTTACTTGTGATGCTTGCCAATTAGACAAACAAGTAAAATCCTCTTTTAAACCAAAAGATGGCATTTCAACCAAAAGGCCATTAGAGATGTTACACATTGATCTTTTTGGTCCAACAAGAACTCAAAGTTTAGGAGGTAAACAATATGGTCTAGTGGTGGTGGATGATTACTCTAGATTCGGTTGGGTACTTTTTCTTGCTCATAAAAATGATGCTTTCCATGCTTTCTCAACCCTTTGCAAAAGAATTTTAAATGAAAAGGATTTAAAAGTTGCACATTTAAGAAGTGATCACGGAAAATAATTTGAAAACCAAGACTTTGAAAAATTCTGTGATGATTTTGGAATTGCTCATAACTTTTCATGCCCTAGAACCCCCCAACAAAATGGGGTGGTTGAGAGAAGGAATAGAAGCCTTCAAGAAATGACTAGGGCTATGTTATGTGAAAATGAGATTCCAAAATTTCTATGGGCTGAAGCTGTAAATACAGCTTGTTACATTTTGAATAGGACCATTATTAGAAAAGGATTAAAGAAAACTCCTTATGAACTATAGAAAGGAACCCCTCCTAATCTTAAGTATTTCCATGTTTTTGGATGAAAATGCTTTGTACTTAACAATAAAGAAAACCTCGGTAAATTTGATCCAAAATCATATGAGGGGATGTTTGTTGGATACTCCACCACTAGCAAGGCTTATAGAATTTACCTCAAAGACCATAGGACTATAGAGGAATCCATACATGTTTCTTTTGTGATTCTAATTCAATTCCCAGTACTGTGATAGAAAATGATTCAAATTGTGAAGATGCTATCAATAAGGAAACTAGTAAAGAAAATCCCAAGTCTGTTCAAAATGAAGAATCTGTCAGTCCAGTTTTGTCTCGTCAGGATGGAGGAGACATTTCTGTTTTGTCTCCTGAGCCGGCAAGAGAATGTGGAATAGAACAACCCACAGAAGCTCATCAAAGCTCAACACCACTCCGAAAGCCAAGAGAATGGAAGTCCATGAGGGGTTATCCTCATGACTTTATCATTGGTGATCCCTCTCAAGGTGTAACAACAAGATCCTCAACCAAAAGGCAATCCGAACCAAGCAATTTTTCCCTCTTATCACAAATAGAGCCCAACAATGTAAAGCAAGCTCTTGAAGATCCATCATGGGTCAAAGCCATGCAAGAAGAGCTTGCTTAATTTGAAAAGAATGAGGTTTGGACACTAGTACCTCATCCGGATGGTAAGAAGGTAACGGGTACTAAGTGGGTTTTCAAAAATAAACTAGGTGAGGATGGAAAAGTTGTTCGTAACAAGGCTAGATTAGTGGCCCAAGGTTACGATCAAGAAGAGGGTATAGATTTTGATGAGTCTTTTGCTCCGGTAGCTAGAATGGAAGCAATTAGGTTGCTTCTTGCCTATGCTGCCCATAAGGGTTTTAAAATTTTTTAAATGGATGTCAAATGTGCTTTTCTTAATGGCTTTATTGATAGAGAAGTGTTTGTGGCACAACCCACCGATTTTGAAGATAAAAAATTTCCAAACCATGTTTTCAAATTTTCAAAGGCTCTTTATGGCCTTAGACAAGCTCCAAGAGCTTGGTATGAAAGGCTTAGTGCCTTCTTGTTGGAAAATCAATTTCAAAAGGGTACCACCGACACTACTTTATTTATAAAAGCATCTAATGATGATATTCTCCTAGTTCAAGTTTATGTGGATGACATTGTGTTTGGGTCGGCCAATGAGTCCTTGTGTGAAGAGTTTGAAAAACTCACGACTAGTGAGTTTGAAATGAGTTTAATAGGAGAGCTAACATTCTTTCTTGGCCTCCAAATTAAACAAACTCCTAGTGGTACATTTATTCACCAAGAAAAGTATACTAAAGAATTAATAAAAAAATTTGGCCTAGAAAATTCCAAACCAATGGGAACACCAATGCATCCAAACACTAAACTTGAAAAGGATGAAGATGGCAAAGATGTGGACAAAACAAGGTATAGAGGAATGATAGGTTCACTCATGTATCTAACCTCCTCTAGACCGGATATTGTACAAAGTGTGGGTGTATGTTCAAGATTTCAATCTCACCCAAAAGAATCCCATCTTTCGGCCGTTAAACGCATCATTAGATACATTAAGGCAACTAGTGATTATGGCTTATGGTATCCAAAATCTGATAATTTTTGCACAGTAAGATTTTGTGATGCAGATTATGCGGGAGATAGAGTGGATAGAAGAAGTACATCCGGCATGTGTTACTTCCTTGGAAGCTCACTCAACATGTGGTCAAGTAAAAAACAAGCCACCGTAGCTCTATCCATAGCCGAAGCTGAATATATTTATGCATCTGTATGTTGTTCACAATTAGTTTGGTTGAAAACTCAATTGGAAGATTACAAATTAAAAATCAATAGTATACCCTTGTTCTGTGACAATATGAGTGCTATAAACATTTCTAAAAATCCTGTTCTGCACTCAAGAACAAAGCACATTGAAATTAAATATCATTTTATTAGAGAGCATGTGCAAAAAGGAACTATTGATATTCAATTTGTAAAATCTGAAGATCAACTTGCAGACATTTTTACTAAACCCTTGTGTGAAGATAGATTCTACTCTTTGAGAAAAATTTTGGGAATGATAGAATTAAGTTCTATTGATAATTTGTGAAATTTTTTGACACTCTTTGGTTTTGTCTCGTAGGAAGGCAGGAGACATTTTTAGGATGTGACGAACGGGCCATGATTCAGGGGGAAAATGAACTAATATTAATTATCTTGGGCCCCACCAAATCACTTTGACCTTACTCTGACCTGTTTTGAGTTCCTCTTTATGTTAATCACATTTTTTTTGGAAGTTGTCATATCAAATCTTGTTGAGAGAGGCTATTGTCAAATCAAATCTTTATCTTTCCCTCATCCCTTGATTCTAGGAGCTAATCCTTCAGTTTTAATTTTAAAAAGAAACTTTCCTTGGTTAATAACCGCGCCATAATGGGTAATAACTACACCACTTCTCTCTCCAATTAGCATTTAATGCTTCCCTAACCTCCCACCTTTCCCCACACTCTTCGGCCCCTCTCTTCATCTTCCCTCTCACTTCTTCATTCTTTTCATAACATGAAAAAGAAAGTTGCCCTAAGAAGGAGTAGCCGAACCCCCTTACCAAAAAGTCCTCCATTTTCAACCCCTCAAACCCATACATATATTCATATACACTCCACTTCTTCATCATCTCCTTCACCATCATCCAAACAAATGGACACCATGAGGAGAAAAGTGACAACAATGAAGACTTCATCAAGAAAAAAGAAGGAACCCTTGGTTGAAGAGGAAGAGGAGTCTCACACCTCACCGCCTCCCTCACCACCGAAGAAGGCAACCCTTGGACGAAGTTCACAGAAGACCAAAAGCTTTGTGTTACACAACACGAGGGAACCAGCCAATCTGAAATCATTGGAATTCAAAAATAAATTCAACAAACCTCATTCACACTTTGATCCAGCAAGATTCAATTCGTGTGCCTGTTATGAGTTCCACAAGGAAGTATTGGAGAAACGTCACTTGTGTGTCTCACACCTAGTGAATCTGGACTCACTTGCAGCCAAAGGAATCAACTTCTCTCCTCTGTTTGAGAATCTAAAATGGACTCCTCTACTCCATATTCAGAAACCCGTTTACTCAGGATTGGTACAAGAATTTTATGCTAATATGAGGATGATCGATGGTACCATTCATTCCTACGTAAAGCGGGTATATATGACTCTGAACTCGGAGACAATCAGTGCTGCCCTAGGCTACACTGATGAGGGACCAAGAGCGTACATGTCTGAAAAATGGGACTCTCAGGTTGGAGTCACATACAAGATTTCCCTGCAACAAATCTGTGAGAACTTGTCTGGCTTGGATGGCACCATCCCTACTCACAAGACCATCGGTCCCGAAAACTCATTGCTGCACAGAATCATTACTCATATTCTGACTCCACAGAGTGGCTCACATAACAGAGTAACTATTTTTGACTCTCTTGTGCTTTTTACTATTGTTACTTCCTCTTTTATTTCTTTTGCATACCTTATGATAAGGCATATGTGGGAAGTTGTTAAAAGTTCCAAAAAGGCAAACCTTCCCTATGGCATGTTTCTCACCAGCATTTTTGAATATTTTAAAGTTGATCTAACAAATGAAGCTGTAGAGAATAAGGTCTCAATCATTAAGGGAGGAGGAGTTTCAAGTACAATGAAAGGCACCAAAGGAAAAAAAGTCAATGCCCTCTGACAGTGACCAAGAGAGCCGACCGGCCGAGCCATCCAAAGTGACAGAGTCAATAAGAGAAGTACTCACTGAGTTTTCGAATATGTCTAAACTAATGGTGGATTCGTACAAGGCTGCTCGTAAACAAGCATTTGAAAATGAAAGGGCTTGGATGAAATGCCAAGAAAGGGTTGGTCTAATGCTGCAAAATTTTGAAGAAGAGATGGGGGTGCCAATGATGATGATACAGATGGCTCTGAGTACAATTTATCTGATGATTGATCACTATGTTTCTTGTTGATTTCTGGCCATGTTTGGATTATTTTGATACTCTGTAGGTTGTTTGGATACTTTAGACCTGTGACACTTTGTTAAACTTTTTGTTGTTTTGGTGCTGGTTTTGGATATTTTGCATATCATTGTCTTTTTTTGCAGGTCCCCTTTGATGACAAAAGGGGGAGGAAAGCTGAAAAATTGAAATTGAAAAATTAAAAGAAACAGGGGCTGAAATCTTTTGTGATTTATGATCACCCCTGTGCATAAACTTATGATTTGTTTCGATTGTTATTTTTAGAACTTAGATATGGTTGATCAGAATATGCTTTGCTGATGCCTTTTGATGTTGGTGATTTGAGTTCTGAATTATTGGAACCTAGTTATTTTTTATAATTCATTTATGGCCTGCTGTGTTGTTGCCTCATGCTCTGATTTGATTGAAATATTTGTAGCACTTGGAATTAGCATTTGGGATTTAGTTGTGACTTGATAATCCCTTTAAGCTTTGTCCGAAGCATTGTCCTAGCCCCTGCTCTTAACTTAAATAAATGGGATTGATCCAAGGAAACTGAATACTCAATAGCTGTTAGTGACTCCATTAATTCTCTATCTGCTGGATTGACCCTTCCAGTTGGCCTAAAATCACTGAATGGAACTGAACACTATTCTGCAGGGAAGGAACCCTCAACTCACAGAGGGAAAGGTAGTGATGCCTCTGAACCAAAAGAGGGGGCCCCACTTAAAATAAAACTCCATCTATCGATTCTTGAGATACGAGATGTTCCCTACTCTCTCCTTTTGATGCCCCTACTATTGCTGCCTAATGGTTTGATTGCTCCCCCCAATCATTTGGGAATGCTCGAATATAGGAGAATCTGCTGTTCTCATGTAAGCCGACACAGCCCTGAATCTCCGTAACGATTATAACGGCCGAGGTTGATTCAATGTCCTCCTGCCTAGGTAGGAGTGGGCACCAGAATGATTCTAGCTCTCAACTAGGTCTTTTCCACTCGTGCTTAACACATGATTAGTGGAAATCCTCATTCCGTACATCTCCTCGTCAATTTGGGCATGAGCTCGCAGCCTAGATTATGGGGGAGAATGAATGGCTCTGTGACTCCATATTTCGCCTTGAAGGGAAAGCAAAGCTACGTCTCGTCAAAGGGCTTACCCCAAAAAAAAGCCCTTTCTCGTTTATGGAGCGACCTGTGCGTAGATTTGAATGACAGGGTTTGATAGTTTTCTCATTAATTTGGGATCCTTACCTCAGCGGTGCCGAAGTTTGGTTATGCCTCGGGCTCGGGGTCTATCCCGCGTCCCAAAAAAAGGGTACCCAGAAATGGAATTTCGCACCATGCTATATCTGGGGGTGGCATAATAGCCGCGGAGTTGCTTATGATTTTTTATAGGAGTTGTGGCCGACCTGGGTTCCATTCCTGGGGAAAGTAGCCCAGCCGATTACTATGTATTACTATTATATATTATCTAATAGGGATGTCACTTCAGCTAATAAATATTTATTTTAGCAAGTTCTGATTAACGTGCACCAGCCCCTCCTTATGCATCCCCTTCTTATACTATTCTTCCTCTTTTGAGTATGAGAAATTCCTCCTCCTCGTAGATTTAAGGTTCTGTACGAAGAAGGCTAAACCTATTCATTTCGGGATAAAACCATGGGCAAAGCACAGTGGATTTCTTTCTTCCAAAACTTGACTGATGATCAAATAGTCTGGAGAGCACCATGGCTAGCACAAGTACCAGTCCTGTACCGTTGCGGGGATTACCCCTAGGTCATATTATTATTAGGGCTATAGAGGCTATGGGGCGGCATCAGTTATGCACCAGCAATGCTTCGGCGGCAGCTGGGGTTGGGGTCATTAGAGTTCATCATCCCCATGACGCATGGTCTAAGAAAGTGGGAATTCACTTTCGGGGACCCAAAGACGGCTGATATAGTCAGAATGGTAATCGACTTTTGGAAGGAAACTCAGCGGATCAAGACAAGTCGATACACAAAGCAGACAACTCCAGCCTCTATGGCAAGCCACTCGTGGTAAAGGTTTTCTAGCCCCGATGGTGTTCAGACCAGAGTTATCAGCGCCTATGAAATTGGAAGCCCAATCTTATGTGGTCGAAACCAAAGCCGGGAATGAAGTGTCACACTCAGGATGGTCGACCAAGACTACCTCCTTAGCAGCCGTCAATTAAAGGCTTCGGTACTAAGCTCACTGCTCCGGGAACCCTCTTCCATTCGGAGCACGCATCATAATCGTACCGCTAGAAAACGGGGGAAAACAATCCTCTACTGCCCATTCCATGAATGAGCAGGCCTTGGTGAGTCCGATTTTCTATGCTACCTACCGTTAATTCCTTAAACAATCACTCTTATACCTCTTACAGAGAGTGAAGTGACCAATAGGTATTGGGCACGAACGCTTTAAGATAGGTTGCTTTCCGTTAACAAGACAACAAGCCTGCCTGGCCTTCAATAGAATTGGGAGCAGATGTGACATTTATTTCTTCTATGTACAAAAACAAAGGCAGGTTCACTTGAATAGGAAGTGGAATCAATCCCGTTTGCTATAGGATTCTTTCAATCTGGTAAACCCCTTTTTACTAGAAAGTAAAATCTCAGTTTGAAACCCCAATACTTGCTACTTCAGCAGAGGCATCTTCCTGGCTTAGAAAAGATCCGCTAGAGATTCCCTCTGACTCCTAGTCGAGATCTTCTCTTTCTCCTATCCCGGTAGATGGGCGAGCACCTCCGAACCTTAAGAAGTTAGTTTTAAAGAGAAGGAGTACCGCTCAAGCTTCAACTCCGCTCCTTTCCTCAGTTCGGGAGAATGAATATTCTGTATTCTCGACCAAAGAGGGTATATGTAAAAATATAGAGCGATCGGGTGAGGGTTGCCTCATGCTCTGTTTTGATTGAAATATTTGTAGCACTTGGAATTAGCATTTGGGATTTAGTTATGACTTGATAATCCCTTTAAGCTTTGATGTGTTGATATATTCCTTATGCTTTGAAATAATTATGGTTGATGAAAAATGTTTTCCTTGCTATAAACTGATAATTAATTTGCTCTAAAATAATGGCTGGAAAATATTGTATAATCAAACACTTTGGCAAGCAGATTTTTGGAATCACAAGTACTTTCCCTTATTTTTATATACTCCAAATATTTTTTGATTGCTTTGAGCAGAAAGTCATTTTTTATGATAACAAGTTAAAGTTGTGTTTATCATGCCATTTCTGCTCATAAATCAAGCCATTCAACATCTCATATTTAATATGTTGAATAACATAGGTGCCTTAGGCTTGATAACAATTGTTACAGGTAAAAGCTTCCCTTGGTGAAATGTCATATATTGAGGGGGAGCTGTGTGACAATGTGAAAGGGAAAGGAATCATAATCCTCAAAGGGAGTACTCTAATCTTTGATTTCTTTCCATTTCAATTTTTAATAATGTTTGTCATCAAGGGGGAGATTGATGAGTTTGGAAAACTCTAATTTAAATTTGTGATGATCAAACATTATTAAAACAATTAATTGCAAAATTATTAATTTGATTTCAATTCATATATGTTAATTAAAATAATTTTTGCTGTGCAGATTTTTGCTAATGGGCCGAAAAGAAAAGAAAAATATAACAAGCCCAACTGTGTTAAAAATACATTCAGCCCTATGCAAACTTGCTATGAATTGTGGCTGAATTGTTATGCTTATTGGACCAGAAAAACCAATTTAAAAGCCCAAAAAAGAGGCTGGTCCGAAATCAAAAGGAGTTGGGGCACAAAATAATTTTTTATCCATCTAACTTGATGAAACCCATTCCTTGAATCATAATGCTGCATGCTCCAACAGTTATCACTTTTATCTTTTGATGGAATTCAAATTTTTATTAAGTGGAGTTAATGCAGACCTTGGAAACATGAAAGAGAAAATGTTAAAGTGATTTGATGGCATTAAGTGTAGCTTACACGCTACTACACAAGAAGCAAGGGGAGTTGATTTTAATTAATTTCTTTTGATAACACTCACTACTCCCATAGCTTTGCTTTTCTTTCTACTCTCTTTTCTCTCCTGAGTCTCAATCATTTCACAGAAGAAACTATGGAAGCTATGGCAAGCTACCAAAGAGAAGAAGAAGCAAGTAACAAGACCATTGTAATGATGACAAGAAAAAGAAAACAAAAAGTATGTTGTGGCTGAGATTTTTACCATAAATGGTAAGATTTGGTGAAGAGATCTTAGCTTCTCCATACCAAAAATAGAAGAAGATGATCTCGGTCAGAGGAAGAAGATCCTTGAGGGATGGCTTGTCTCAGTTTTTGATCAACCACCACAGAAGGTAGCTAAAGTAGCTACGTGATGGAGGATGCAGAAGTTTGAGCAGAAGAAGCTGTCATCATCAAGAACTCATCAAGGGCTAAGAATCCTTCTTAGAGTGCAAGTCAAGATGGATGGCTTGGATTGATGAAGCTTGGTGTAAAGGGAAGACACAGAGGTAATTGCATGTTGGGTTTTAGCATTCAGTTATCTCTCCTTTCTCTCTGGCCGAACCGGTTTTTGCATGAAGAAGAAGAAGTTTAGCTTGGTTTAACAGTTTCAACCGTGGAGGCTTCCCCTTCTATAAATAAGGGAGAACAGCCAGGGCTTGAAGCAAGGAAAAGAGTGAGCACAGAGTTCTCATAGCTACCCAAGCTAACAGAAGTTTTTCTCCTTCAATATTTTCTGTTTTGTATTTTTCTGTTTAATTTTTTCTGTCTTGAGTCTCATGGAAAAAGGAAAACAGTGAGGTTTGTAAGAAAAAGCCATAGAGCGAAAAAAGGCAGAGAGTGCAAAATTAAAAAAAAAAAAGCCATAGATGTCCTTAGAGGTCCTTTGTACATCTGTGTTGTGTTTCATGATTCTGTAGGAATCCCCTTGCAAGTTGGGTTAGCACTTAGCAGTTGAAAGCTTGGCTGTGACCAAGTCAATATTAGGATTAGGGTTTAGATTCTGGACTTGTCCCGGATATGAAGGGTAGTTCCTAGGGAGAATTGGTGTATGTAATCATGAATATTATAGTGAAATTCCATCATTGTTGTGATGGAGACTGGATGTAGGCTGCATCGCACTGGGCAGCTGAACTAAGATACATCGTGGTGTAATTCTCTCTTCTTCTTCTACTCCATTTCTGTTTCTGCTGCATAGGAGACAAAACTGAAAAATATCTCGTGCCGAGTGACCAGATAAAAAGAAAAAATCTCGTGGCTGTGTACGAGACAAAAATAAAAAAGTCTCCAGAAGTTGTTTCAAGGGCCAGCAAGTTTTAATAAGCGAAAAAAAAGGGGGCTAAGATTCAACCCCCCTTCTCTTAGCCACTGAAAACCATCAAACACAAAATTAATA